>NC_133397.1:105445610-105748640 GCF_047511655.1 Castor canadensis | reverse complement strand
TTTTGTTTTAAAGTAAATGTTCATAATTACTTTAAAACATAAAAGTTGGAGTTAAAAGGAAGCAAAAATGTGAGTGAAAATAAAAATTCAGATAACAGCTCAATTAAAACACAGCTCAAAATAGTAACCAAGGAATTTCTTTTAAAATCACAAGAACCATTATGAGAATACATGAGCCTAGTTTATTCCTATAAATGATTGTTTCGGTAAATGTGCTTTGAATTCATGAACTATGATCAGTTGAAAACAATGAAACTCAAAATGCAAAATGAATGTTGAGATAATGATGTAAGGAAAATTCATTTCTAAACAAACTCTCTCACACTGAAGTTTTATGACACGGTATAGCTCTTATCTGGGATTAATGTATGAGAAATCGTCATATTCTGAAGTTCTGTAATACTAAAATATATTTATATAAGTAGAGTGTATTTCTTTATGGTATGTGTATTTGGAAGTAATTAATAAAGTATTTCCAAGTACATAAATATCTTCAAATAGATTCAATTTATTTGTGTCCCAGAAATTCACATGATCTAGGTTTTAAAACTGTTCTTAAAAAATCTTTCCTTATAAAATATTAATTAGCCAGCAAGCTTTCTTACAAAGCAGAAAGCAAAAGCAATGTTAAGTAAAGTGTTATAAGTTATTAAATTTAGGGCAGTCTGAAATAATATCTTACTGTTTAAAAATTGAAACCATTATTTACCATTTATTGTAAAGAAAAGTTTTGATTAAAATAGGATCAAATATATAATGATACATTATATTCGTTTTATGGGGGAAAAGATCAGGGACCTAATTATATTAGCAGTTTTTGCCCTCATCTTCTCCTAATATTATCTATAATTACTGCTCTGGATATTTTAAAGCATTCATTCTTAAAAATTGAATTCCAAAAATTAAACACAGAAGATACAAAGCATTCTTTGGGTTGTACGGATGTGAGCAATATACATAATTAGCATTTGAAAGAGAGCATCTATGTAGATTTCATGTTGTGGTACAAAGGCTGAAGATTCAGACATCCCCTGCCCCCTTGCAAAAATCACAGAATTTCCTCCTACGTTCAGCAAAGAGGAAGCGTTGTGTAAAGTCCTCTCCCTCTCTCTCTTTTCTTTCCTTTCTTTATTCATTTTCTAATGCACAGCGTGGTATCTGTTTTACACACTTTCTATTTATTTTGCTTCCTGCCAAACGCCTGGCTGACAAGCATTAACCTCAATTGTTCCACCTGACCTCTTGGGCTGTGTCGTTGAAGTGATCGTAGATTACATCATGCCACAAACTGCTCTCTTCATCTCACTTTTATGGCGAGACCTTTCCGGAGAGTATTCCTTCCCAATCATTTTTCATCGATTCATTTAGCACCTACTCGTATGGTTTCGACTTCGGGGCTGGTGTTTTGGGAACCCCCAAATAACGAAGACATTGTTAGATTATGTAATTGTTGGCTCTTATTTGCTCAAAATGTTTCTTACTGTGCCTAATACTTTTTAGTTCAATATCTAAAGTGCAAGCTCCAATTCCTTAGGAGTCTTAAATTTTAACAAGTCAATCATTTCTATATCTATACAATTTCATAATGGTCTTACTATAGTTCACAATTCAAAGAAATGGCAAGCAAGATAATAGTATAAGAATATTTTTATATCATTACATCCTTGAAAAAATTTCCTGAGCTACCAGGATATTCTGTTTATTTTTACTTCAAGTTAGTTAACTGAAATATATAAACTACTTCTGTAATAAACAATTGCTGATTTAGGCTAAGTGGCAGACAAGTAAATTGACACTCTTTAGCTTGTGATTTGCAAGTGCAATGGTAAAATACAAAACACACAGAAGATGCAGGAATTTTCAGAAAACTCAGTCTACATTTTATAATTTAGATTCCCATATGACACTGGAATTTAAACAGGCAAGAAGAGATGGTAAAGATAACTGCTTCAAATTTTCCAAAGCTTCTTCTGCGGAGGCTTAACTTCCCTGAGTATTTCTTACAGTACAAATCTCCTGTAGAAGATGGGAAGAGCTCCAATAGATGGAGAACTATACTGTCGACTGTGTTCAGACGATAGAATTTTCCTGGGGACGATATGTGCCGTCCTAATACGATGGTTCATGGGGAGTGTTTCTGAAAAATGTAAAGCTCTACACTGCAAATGCAAAGTGGCATTAGTGTTGTTGTCATCATTATCTTGACCACAGTTATCCTGTCAGGATTCCAATGTCACAAAGGAAACTTAGATTGGAGAGTTGTGCAGAGGTGAAGAAGGTATTACTGGAGTATGTCCACTTTTACTTTTTCCTCAATTGATTTTGTCTTCTTCACTTAAGATCATAAATAAATGACTTACACACAAATCTGTTTCACACACATGTGGACACACACATCACACATGTATACACAGAAGCATTTGGCTTTACAAAAATATTTCACCATGATTTGGAAAATCAGAAAAGCATTTCTCATTTTGAGAACCGATCATAGCAAATGGATCTGAACCTGGCATCACCTTGCAAAAGTATTTTAAAACATTTTTCAGATGCAAATGGGAATTTTTGAAAACACACTGATAGATTTCCATAGCCAAATTAAATGAAATATCCACATGTGAAGAAATTACCAGACATATGCTATGAAAATAGGAGTGATGGATCGCTGCTGAAATTGCTTTATTATGAAGGTGCAGATGTGCCTACTATTTTAATAAGCGCTCCTATTGAGTATCATAAAATAATTTAAGTCGTTAGATCCTGCCTTGAGGGGTTCCTCCTCCCCCCCTTTTATATTGCTTCTCCTGGTTCCCTGTCTCTTCTCTGGTCCCTTACTTGCTATAATTATATAAATACACCACCGTAAAGAACAATCTTAGCATAGATCCCAAATGTTGTCATTTGCATATGTAAGGAGACTTATTTTCAATGGATTTATCATAATTCTTCCAATAGATCTTTGGATAACCTTTTCCCTAAGTTGAGATGATATCTAAATTTGCCAGGTAACATTTAATGGTGGCTAAGAGGAGAGGAAGTTTCTGGAGAAGTCTGACTCCAGGTCATTCACAGCTTGCTCACTTTAGACAGGCTACCCTGTCACACGGTACCTTCTTTTCGTTTTCCCGTCGCTGTTGGTCCTTTAATTTAATTTGCAGAAGTTGAAATTTCAAGAGTTTCCCTATCAGTGGTAAGGTTAATTTCTCTCCATTATCCATAATTGCTTTTGCTGCCACTAACACCTATGAAGAAACACAACAATGATTAGGAAAAGTAACATTTTATAATTGTCATAGTCTGTCAATAATGAAAAGATGAAAGGGTATTTTATGGTTTGTAATATTTGTATTACTGTAAAGGCGTCTCATTGCTGGTGAGAGAGAGAGAGAGAGAGAGAGAGAGAGAGAGAAAGAGAAAGAGAAAGAGAGAGCCCATTGAAAGGGGCATTTACCCTCTACCTGAAATAGATCGGGTTGTCTGAATATCAGCTTGTTTGTCCAATAAGGCAAAGAGTACTTCCCACAATGGCATGAGACTCAAAGTCCCAGGAAAGGGCAGAGGAGAGGCAGGCAGGTTCCCATTTACAGATGACTGACAGGTCACTTTCATGCTACAGAAAGTCTATTGTTGTTTGGGATAGCCAGTAATCCAAACTGTCAAACTTTGACTTATGAGGACATTATAAATTAAAGAGGGTTTTATAATAGTGGAAATGACTATGTTAGCAGTCTTTTAGTTCTTGGTGACCAAATTCAAATGAAAGATAAAAGCTGCTTGACACAGAGGCGCCATATGAATGCAGCTCGGCTCTCACAACTTAATGTTGATTCTGTTGGTATGCGGCCTAATTGGGGTGAAATAAGGTTATTGAGTTTTCTTTGGGTGACGACAGCCACTAGGAACATACAGCTGTATTGTCCAGATGTGTGGCACTGACAGCCTATTTTATGACTGTGTTTTTTACAGCTTGTTTCCCCTGAATTTCACACAACTCTCTAACATCTGGGCCCTTTTCCTTGGAGTCCTATAACCACTTTATTTACTGCAAAAAAAATAAAATCACGTAAAATATACCATAAAAGTTGTTATGTGTTTCTCTTTATTCGTGTTGTCTTCCTAATAAAGTCCACCCCTGCCTGAAGGACTGTCACAGAAGTAATGTGGTTAAAGATTTTTCAACTTTTGTTTTCAAGGGAGCATCATATTTATTTATAACCTCGGGATGAATTAGGTGTTACTAAAGTGCTCTGACATGTGGGTTTTCTTCCCCCTTGCAGCAATCGCTCCTCAGGCGCATATGGTGTCAATTTCAGGCTCAGGGTCTCAGACAATGACCGTGTGCACTGCATCCCTGGAGCTGGGTCTTGTCTGAGGTTTGCACCAGTCCTTGGTCCGTTTTCATGTCCAGTACAGATTCTTTGGCTTTCTCCTTGGCCAAGGAAACAGCAAAAAGAAAGGGAGTTATGTATTTCGCTTTTAACTGTGGATTACTATGTGCCAAAGGAGAACGGGACTTTTCAGAGACCACCTTGGGGTTTCCTGCTCTGCATCACAGCATGGGAAAGCCAGGAAAAGGATTCCTATAAAACCTTTTCTAAAAATCCAGGCAACAAACCCAGAATCAGGAAGCTTTGTGCATCTCAGCAAGCACTCTCCAGGAAGCACAGTGCCAACAGCTTCTCATGGTGATTGTGTTCCTGCTGAGCGGAATTAAGGAAAGGGACATGAAAGCTGTGAATTCTGCAAGCAGGAAAACTGGCAGGACAGCTGCAGAGCTGCAGGCAGGCCTCAAACGTGCTATGTAGCCCAGGCTGGTCTTGAACTCAAGATCCTTCTGCCTTAGTTTTCTGAGTGCTGGGATTATAGGTGTAAACTACTATACCCAGCTCAATATTTGATTTGAAATGAAAACTTTCAGTACTAGTTGAACACTGTGTTGACAACCAGGCTGTTTCGTGACATCTGGTTCAAAGTATTATTCAAATTTGGGTTTTTAAAACTCAGAGCAGTCTAGCATAGAACATTTCCTGTACTACAAAGATAATGACAGCGTTGAGGGAAGCCAACATTGAAATGGGTAAACCAAGAGTGCTTGTGGAGTCGCTCTTCCTGATGATCTGTGAAAGCAGGATATTCACCTGTGCCTGGGGAGGTTTGGGAGAAGCCTGCCTGGCCTCAGTCGTGGTGATGGATAGGATGTCTCTGGAGGAGCTTCCTCGCCCCTTGTCTCCAGAAGTCTTTGCATGTTACCTCATTGTGTTAAAATGCATTCTAACACAACAAAACATCCCCAGAGAAAGGTATTTTGCAGGCCATAAAAGTTGTTTCTGGCTTGTCGAAAACTGTAGAGTGCTGGATTTCAACCCAAATCTGGCATAGTAATAGTGATATCCTGCCCTGGTCTGAGGAGAGGGGTGATGGGGAGTGTCACTGGTACTGCAGGCACCCATGACCTCATGAGATGTGGACACCAGTGCGTACAGTGGCAAGGCCAGGAGCACTGTGGAGTCCTCTTCCCAGACAGCCTGGGCGGCCCAAGTGCTCTAATGCCTAGAAAAGGCACAGTCTGCACACAGCACCATACCAGCAACAGAGCTGGGCATAATTGTCCTCCCCAGGGTTGTCTTGAAGAGATATGACTCCCACAAATGTCACTCTCCAACACTACTGTGACTCCTTGGGATAATTAATGAAAGTGAAAGTTTATTCTGAACTCAAAATCTGACACCAAAAGTTCTCGTGGTATGTGGGTCATCCCCCAGGAGAGGCAGAAAAAGAAAGATGTTTACAAATTAATTTCCATTAAAAATTCATACTTCTCAAACTCCATAATTCACAATTCCACCCAGGCAGTAGCCAGTAGTTTAGTTTTAGATGTAAACCAAACACTCAGAGGAGCTTTGTGTGAAGGATGTCTTTAAGGTAAAACTGAAGGAAATCTTGGAAGAGGAAGGGGGACAGACAAAGGGGGACAAGAGAGGAATATGGGGGTGAATATGAGTACACTAAATGCATGCATGAAAATGACACAATGAAACCCATTATCTTGCACAGTTAATATACGCTTATTAAAAAAAACTGAAGAAGAGATAGAATTTTAGAAGAAATGTATCTTTTCACAAAACATTTCTGAAAGCTTCCCCTCCCCTGCCTTACTTGTATTAATTGAATGAAAACAATCAAACGTTCCATCTTCTAGTACTATAATGTGATTCATCCAGTATTTATGGTCAATATGAGTATGCGTACCTGGGTGTGTGTGTGTGCACGTGTGCTTGTCAGCTGTTGACAGGGACTGTAGGTTTTGGGGGGTGAGGGACATGAGAGAAATGTCAGCAGTGAACTGGCAGGAGGTAGGGAGTAACAGCCCCAAATCTCAGCTTCCTCCCACCCCAGGCAGAAGAGAGTCCTAAAGAGGTTATAGCCTGGGTACTCATCAGGCCACAATACCAAGTAAGTGTGCCTGGCATGAGTCAGAAACACACCAACACAAGTCATAATGGCCAAAAGGGGCTCATTAAAATGGTGAAAACTGTTGCCAGCTGAGGCCTAAGAGACCTCCTTGGCTTAGGTCTCCAGGTGGAAGGACCTGAGTGCTGGTGAGGCCCTGGGCCCAGTGACCAAAGGTGTTCAGTTTGGGGAAAGACGGATATAGGAGAAAATTAAGTTTCAAAGAGTGTAGTTTAGACAAAGATATGTTTGTTGTGGGATGATTTTGTTTTGGAAGTGTAGATTCTCTTTAGGAAGTTTGTGATTCTGAGCACAGTAAGAAAGAAAAATACTTCCCTCTTTATCACGGACCTGGCCTAAAGACTTACATCATATTTACCATCTAATAATTTGATCCAACAAAAATAAAGCAAATGAGCCAAATTCTTTCCTTGCCTTGGGATCAGGCCCACCCACAGACATTCCTCCTCTTTGTAGTACTTCCCCACATAGAAAGCACAAACCTCTGCCCGCCAGACACTCAGAATTATTCCTCACATTCCCATGAAAACCAGATGGATGGATCGATGAATGGATGGATGAATGTATGTATGTATGCATTATGGAATGGAATCCTACGAGGTCTTCTGCCTGATATCCCTGGTGCACTTGTAAGGAAACATGGAGCAGCTTGATCCATTGCTTAACTTGCTGCACGTTCAGTCCCAGGTGAGTTCTGAGGATGTGTGAGGATTCTAGAACTGCACTTCTCTTGCCTGAAGCAGGATTTGGTAGTGGAAGAGAGGGTGGGGTGTGGCTGTGATGCAGAGAGGGGAGGGAAGATGGGAGGGATATAGTCGGGGGCAAGATTTTTCCCTCATAGGTTCCAAATGACCACTAGGACCCCTGAAAGAATCCTTGATTTCAGAGTCTGTTTTGGGGGACCCATGGAGCATGTTGCAGCAGCTGTAACGATTTTCAAAGTATGACTTTATATTCAATCCATTCTCTTTTTATTAATAATTTAGGATTGGTGGATATTTAAAGACCTCAGCAAACAGGAGCAGAATCTACAAGATAGAGTTGACTCAGTCTAGACTAGCACAGGACTGGGCAAATAGACTTTAGACATGGAGAAAATCTAACTTTTCTTTCTTTCTTTTTGGTATCACTTTTTTGGGGAGTAGCTCATTTACTTAACATATTCTATGGAAACTATTATGGTCCCTCAGCTCAGCATGGTAAAAAGTCTCAGCAGTGTATAAGAACACATAGTAAAACGAAACATTCTCCCAACTCTTTTGACCACCCTCTCCGGAGATAATCACTATAAACCAGTTCTTGTGTGTTCTCCCATAATCCCCCATACATAGAGATAAGCATCTTCTTTATGATTTACATAATTGGGATCATGCTATTCATATTGTTAAGTGGTTTGCAGTTTGTGTTTTTACACAGAATCATAACCAGGACTTTGTGTGCTGACATGTTTTGCTCACCGATGTATTTTTTTAATAAAAAATCTTGTCTGGGATGGATATTTGGACATTTATTTAACTAGTTCTCTATTGTTGACATTTAGCTGTTTCATTTTTCCCTCTTAAATGCCTGTGTATTTTTGTTAGTGGCATTTTTGTTTCCACCAATATTTCCACCCCCCTCATCAACACTGGGTATTTTCCAACTTGTTGCCTTTTTCTGTATTGGTGCTGATAAGCAATTTTGGTAAAGGTGGGAATAAATGTTCTTTATCTATACCTATAATATTGTAGCCACCAACTACAAGCAACTATTGGATATAGTTTAATATTGCTAGTGAGACAGAGAAACTGAAATTTTAATTTAATTAATTTTAATTTTAATTTTTTTGGTGGGACTGGTGTTTGAACTTAGGGATTTGAGCTTACAAAGCATGTTGCCTACCACTGGGCCACACCAGTAGTCCTAATTTTATTTTTTAATTGATTAAAATTAAAATTTAGCCTGTCACCAGTGGTGGCTCATGCCTGTAATCCTAGCCACTTGAGAGACTGAGATATCATGGTTTCAGGCCAGCCTGGGCACAAAAAGTTCAGGAGACCCCATCTCAACCAACAGATGGGCCTGGTGGCAGGCCTCTGTCATCCCGTGGTGGCACGAAGCCTAAAATCAGAGGATTGCTAGTCCAGGCCAGCCTGGGGGAAAAAAAAGCAAGACTCTTATCTCCAAAATAACCCCAGTGGAAAGAGCTGCAGGTGTGACTCAAGCCATAGCAAAAGCCTTGAGTTCAAACCCCAGTACTGTCAAAAAAAGAATTTTAATTTAAAAAGATGCATGTTTTGGTCAGGGTGGCCTATATGAAGGTGAAAAGCGAAAAACTAGTATTTAATTTAAAATTAGGTTTATGCAATACTTCCATCTCTTTGTCTCTCTTCCCCAAAACAGAAAGAAAGCCAATTATTCAGCATTATCCTCATCAAATATTATTAATTGCATGCGTTCATTAAATAACAATGGTTTGCTCAGATTCACAGTGTGCCAGAGTGAGCTTTAATGAAAATCCAAGGCTCCCAGCCTCAGATATTTGTTTCTGGCAACTCAAGAAATTTGCATTAGTATGAAGCTAAACAGCTCTGGTATGGGGCACAATAGGCAGGTGCCAACTCGCTCCTGGCTTCTTTCTGTTACCCCTTTTTCCTTTGATATTCCCCCTTCCTTTTCTAGCTATCTTTTGCTTTATAAATCCCTCCTGCCAGTAAAGTAGGAAAGATTTAACTTGGTAACTCACTTTGTGCGAAGTTGATTTTTACGAGTGTTTGGCAGTATTTGGAGACTGTATTCCTTCTTACAGAGTGAGAGGGACTAGTGAGCAATGAATTTAGGGTAGGAGATAACTATTAATCCAAAAACTTACCATACGTAAGACTGACTGTGAAGGTGAGCTTAGGTTAGGCTTTTGTGGTGCTCAGAGCACCTTGGTTTCATCACTGACTGGAGTTGCTGTTTTACCCCAGAACTGCGTTCTTCAGGGGAAAGGCTCTGGACAGAACATGGATGTTCCCCTCTGGCCTAGGTCACAGGAGCAAAAGCACCAGAGCATGTGGGTGGGTGTAGACAGGGTGAGGTGGTCGTTCTGTATTGTGTGAAGGGGTAAAGGCAAAGGAAACTGCCCTGGGAAGGAAGTTTTGGGACCTGTCTACATGCACATGTGAACAGTGTGTAGGAGTGTGAGTGTGATCACATCTGGGTACTCGTGTGTCCACATGTACATGTGTGCATGTGTGTGCAAAGGTGCCTTTGAGATGGTTAAGAGTACTGAAACATGCTCAGTATCTAAAAACACTTTCACAAGCTGGTATTTGTGCCTATTGAAGAATTACTAAAAAAGGAATAGTAACATTTTCAATGGGCACTTTAAAAAGAACACAGATCACTACCATTTTTGTCTGTCTACAGAATATGAGGTGTTGTGCTTATCTTAAACATCATTGGATTATATATATACTTAATAATGAATGTATACGTATATATGACATATTCATTACCGTAAACTGTGTTCCATCTTCCAAGTTCATGGCTTAAGCAGCAGGATTGTTTGCTTATACAATCTGTTTTTATCTTATATTTGTTATATTTAAGAGTCCAAGGATCTACTGACCCAATGTTTGTGCATATGAAACTGTTTGTGATTGGAGTGAAAGGTTGCTTTCAATGGGCCTGATTCTGCATATTTGATGCAAAGGATGGAAGAACAGATGATCTGCAGATATTTGAAAAGGGCCACTTATACTGAGAAGTCTTCACATGAAAAGATTCCTTCTGGCAATTTTAGCTTCTTTGGGATGATGAGGGGTAATGAGTGGGTCACTGAAGGCATTAATTACTTCTGTGTCTTTCATTGTGGAGGGACAGGCTGCATTTGTCTTCAGTCCTCCCAAATATCACCAGATAGCCTAGGATAAAGTTGTTTAATTCCCATCCTCCTTTAGGCTCAGTTTTTAAAAATAGTCTCCAGAGGGCTTCTCACCAGTGGTGCTGTTGACATTTGAGCCAGAATGTCAACAGAACGGGAATTCTTGAAAGCCTTATAGCCTAGATCAGGAGAGAAGAGAAAAAGGAAGGAGGAACAGTTGGGCAGGCAAGACAATGACCTTGGCTTGTTATTAGCTGGTGGTAGCCTGCCCACTCCTTTCATTCAACCCTTCACCTAATCTGGCAGGGACAAAGCAAGAACCATTTAGAGAAAGGTGGGGATGAAAAGAGAGGGTATAAAGATATATTTTTCTATAGCACAGCACACAATGCAGAGGGTGTTAGAAGGAGAAATTATGCTGTCCTTAATTTCTTATAAAAAGTGAGATGGAGGGTTGCTATGATGAAGGTTCTATAATTCCATACCCTTCTTTCTGGTTCCCTCTGCTCTCTTCCCTCCCTCATTCCTTCTGTATTTATTAAGTGCCAACTCTATTTCAGTCATTACATTACTTGATCCTTTATGTGTCTAGTCTATCCAATTCACATTCTTTAAGTAATGAATAATTTCCAATGAGGCATAATTGGAAAAGCAGCTGGAAGGATAAAGCACTGGGAGAAAGCCATGGAGAGAAACAGAAAAAAAAGGGAAAGAAAAGGAGCGTGAATGACAGAAATTGTATTTTCTTACTCTGAGAAGAGGAAAAGAAAATAATCAAGCAATATTAAACTGTCTATACATAAATTTAAAGGTGACAGAAGACACGGTGTCCATATAGATCATACTGTCTAACACAAATGGAACGTTATGGAAGTGCTCAGACCACAGCCTGGTGAGAGTCCATAATGATGATAAATATCCGTGGCAGGTGACTCCTAGATCATTTTCAGCTGTCTATAATTAAACTGGTATCCATCTCTCCACAATGTCAGGGCTGTAAAATAATTCCAGTCATTGGACCCCCTTACATCTGTGCTGAAATGAAATAATATTTGGCAGTAACAAGGAGTCGTTGAAACTAAATAAACAAGCCCTTTCAAGACTATATAAAAGTTGGTAACATAATAACATTTGACAGGGATTAAGACCTCTTTGGGGCTGTAAGGAAGTTTCAGAAGCAGCAATAACAAATACACAGAAGGTAGAACAGATCTATGCTCTAACAGACATGTATAATTTGAAATGTAATGAGTCTCCCAAAGGAGATGTGTACTTTGAACACCTAATATGTACAGTTCATGTCAAAAAGCTCAGGACTAGTTTAGAGATGTTTGTTGGGCTTTACTCTTTAAAGAAGGAAAAGCAAAGCTTCCTGTTTATTTATTAAGCCTTGTTTTTGTACACCTGTACAAAGGCACAGAAAACTCGAGATGGTTTACAGAAAAATGAAAAGTTAAGGAATTTTCTTTAGGTGTGTATTAGCAATACACAATCCTATTTTTTAAAGATTAATATGTTTCCTTAGTCCCAACATTTTCCCACCCACTGCAGTGATTCTTGGTTTAACAAGTGCAATGACCTTTCTCTTCTCTCAACCACCCTACCAGGTTTTTCTGTTTCCTAAGAGACCAGCCGTACTCAGATCTACGCAGCAGTCAGTGACTAGCAGGTCTCAGTCACTGGTCTCCAACCAAAGGCAGGACTTTAGGAAAAAGAACACAGGTGGCTCATGCCTCTCTCTAATATTGGAATTATTTGTGTACAGGAGGCCTTGTTGCTGTACTAGCTTGGAAGGTCAAATCTGGATTCATCTACCAAATCCTTTCATAGAATCTGGGGACACAGGTAGACATAAAGTATATTCATTTAAGTATAAGAATAGTGTTTTCAAAGTTATTATTTGGCTTGAAGGCGTTTCCAAACCATTCATTGTGTAGGAGGAGGCTCCCCCATAAGTAAATGGATTGACAAGATGGCTATCATCAAGACAAGATGGCTACTCCCCATCTTCTGGAGCAGTATGAAACAGCAAAAACACTGAATGTGAAAACATTTGGTATGCATGAGCATTCCAGTATATTGTGTGACCCAGTTACAGAAGCATGGTTGGCAATAGGCCACTGTTTTGTCCATTTTCATAAAAAGAGGAACGCCTGCACCAGTAGGGGGCAGTGAGGACGGACAGACTCTGTGCCACACTTGCCCGCCGTACCTTGTGTCTTCTTTCAATTACCTGTGCTCCGCACCCCACTGTCCTTAACTGAGGAACTCAAGACCCAACATTCATAGCTACAATTACAAACCTGCAGGGGAAACCAGTAAGTAGTTTTAGGTTCTCAGACTAAGTAACACAGAAATAGTTGGAGAGCACACACCATGTGCCAGACCAGGACTGTCCTAAGTGCCCTACTGGTTCTAACTCTTAGACTCACCAGCCCTTTGAGGTGGATTCTCTGTCACTTGATTTTATTAGATAAGGAAATCAAGGCCTGGGGACCACACAGGTAGTAATAAGTAGAGGTGGGATTTTAACTGAGGCTGTCTGGTTCCAGAGTTCTCTTCCCAGTCACCATATTCTGGGGCCTCTCATAGGATTTTTTTCCCCTCAGCCGCAGCTACTGGTCTCCCATCTATGAACCAGTCCCTCTCATACCCAATCTCCATCTTAGCGACAAGGATTAGAACTATTGAGCTCAAGTTTTTGTGTTTAAATTAGATACTTCCACACTCTTACCCACGTCGTCATCTCCAAAGATCTGAGATGCTTCTTTTTTCTTGAGATCTGGGGGGAGGGGAGAGGGAGGAGAGGGAAGGGTAGGGGTAGGGGTAGGGGAGGGTTTGAGACTCTGGACCCTCAGTTCTAATACCTTCACCTGTCTCTCATGCCCTCCCTTAGAAATTACTCAGGCTGACAGCCAGTTTCCAGCCTCCTGAAATCCTTTTTTTTTTTTAATTTTCTTATAGGGCAGTACTGGGGTCTGAACTCAGAGCTTTGCACTTACTAGACAAGCGCTCTACCACTTAAGCCAAGACACCGCCTGTTTGTCCTTTTGCTCTGGTTATTCTGGAGATAGGGTCTCAGTTTTTGCTCACCCTGGCCCTGACTTTGATTCTCCTATTTTATGCTTCCTGTACCATCATGCCCAGTGTTTTCAGTTGAGGTGGGGTCTCTTGAACATTTTGGCTGGGCTGGCCTGGAACCATGATCCTCCTGATCTAAGCCTCCCACTAGCTTGGGATGACAGGCATGCATCACTGCACCCAGCTATTGGTTGAGATGGGGTCTTACAAGCTTTTTGTCCTACCTGGTCTGGAACTGCAATCCTCCAAATCTCAGCCTCCCAAGTAGCTAGGATTACAGGCATGAGCCACCTGTGCTCATTTTCTTGCAATCCTGCCTTCAAATGGAGACCAGTGACTGAGAACTGCTAGTCACCAACTGCTGCATTGATTTGAATATGGCTGGTCACTTGAGCCCATGCTCCCTGAACCCAGTGTCCTGGGCCTTTTGGCTTGGATACCTTGCTCCACTTCCCATACTGGAGTTTGCTGGCTGCTTATCCACCTTGTCCCTGATATGAAGACATTTATGCCTTAAAGTTAATAGGCTTTAAAAATTGTTACTAATCAGTGATTATCAAGGCATATTTCCCAGATCAGCAACATCAGCTCCTTCTGGAAACTTGTTAAATTGCAAACTCTCAGGCTCCAACCCAAAACTGTGGAAACCCAAACTCTAGGGGTGGAGCCCAGCAGTGGTTTTAACAAGCCCTCAGGTGAGTCTGATGTATGCTGCTCTCTTGAGAACCACTGCTTTCTTTTGTGGCCTTTCATAATAATGTATTAAATCCACATTTTCAGTTTTACCCTGAGTCCCTTGCTACTCTCAGTTGTCATTTTTAGAGTCACCAAGCTACCCATTGCAGAGGACAGCCTAAGTGGGATTTCTTTTTTTTTTTTTAATAAATTTTTATTAGGATATAGTCATTATGGGGGGGGGTTGTA
This sequence comes from Castor canadensis, assembly GCF_047511655.1. Classification (NCBI taxonomy): domain Eukaryota; kingdom Metazoa; phylum Chordata; class Mammalia; order Rodentia; family Castoridae; genus Castor; species Castor canadensis. Next base: position 105,734,314 of record NC_133397.1, on the reverse strand, counting down.
GTGACAATTCTGCTTAGACTTATGTTGTACATTATTTACATTGCCCCCATTGTCTCTCCCTCTCAGCCCTCTCCCCACCCCACTTAAAAGAATTGCAAGAGGTTTTTCAGCTGGGTGGGATTTCTGCTAGGTCCTGCCAGGTAAGGAATGGATTCAATATGTCAACACTATCTTTTCTTTATCTACATACTGAGCACCAGCACAGTTATCAAACAGTTGGATAGTTTCTCTATCTTGACTATAGATGGTATTCTAGTTCCTGCCTCCTAACTTTTATCTAAACTAAATCTGTCAGTTTCCTCCTCCTCCCCTAATCTCTTTGACTCATTGGTTAGCTTTAGGAGGAATATGGTATCTACCTCCTGCCTGGTTACTGGGATGTTGCATATTTTCCCACAGAACAGGATTTCTTCAGTGTACCTTGTGGACTACTTGCCCTACAATTTCTGAGGCTCTAGTTAATGATGCAGATTGCCTGGTATTTTCACCCACAATTCCCAAATCAACCTCTAGGGATGAGTGCCCAGGAAAATGACATTTTAACAAGTGTTCTAGGGATTCTTTAAACTCCATATAGCATGGAGTTTAAGAACTATGGCAGAGGCATGTACGTGTCAACACTAGGGTGATCAATTGAGGACTTCCCAGGGCCCAGTACTTTCAGTACTAAATCTGGGAAGTCCCTGGCACTCAGACTGCTCTAAGACAGGAAATTCAATGCTGTCAGATCTATAGTGATAGACTATCATTAGACAGTTCCATCTCCTTGATCTGCTTTCTCTAATCTTTGCAGCTTACCCACTGATGGCCTTCCTAGAGCCTCCTGTTCACCCTGGTTTCTGAGCTAATCCTATTAGAAGTAGCAAAGGGAGTACTCTCCTCTCTGGCTGGTCATGTTTGACATGGTTATTAATCCCTGACTCAAGATCAATAACCTAATAATAAATATTCTAGTATAATGCACATTATTTAGTATGTGCTGTACGCTATCACTATGCTGAATACTTTAGTCCATGGGGGTCAGAGATTAAGGTATTTGCTCAGAACACAGGTGTTAAATGGTGATACTTATCTTTAAATACAGCAAGGTGATTCAAGTCTACTCTTCTAACCAATATGATATCTGCTTCTCTTGTCCAACTTCTAGAATTGACTAACATTTTCTCTAGGAAAGTACTTTTCTAGACAGAAATCCCAGTGAGCTATGAGCCTGGCCACCATTTAGACACTTCCTTAGGATCTCAGTTCATCAGGATCAGTCTCTGAACTCAACACCCCCACTTCCTGGCTGAGGTCCTTTCAGTGGCTTCAGATCAGTTCCTATGTGGTCTGACCACATCTTCTTTCCTTTCCTTTCCTATCACTGCTTTCTGGCTATACTTCCTTCTTGGTGTTCATTAAGTGTGCCTCAGAACCTTTGAACCAATGATTTTCCCCACTTGGGAATCTCTTCCCCAGAGAGTCACATAGCTCCATCTTGGCCTTCAGGTGTTGATTCAAATGTTACCTTCTCAGTTTTGCCTTCACCAGCCACTCTACTTACATCAGCAGTCCTCTTTTCACTGTCTACCCTTTTCCCTTTTCTCCGTGGCCCTATCGCCATCTAACATAATACAAACATTCTGTTTTCTATTGTTTTCCCTCCACAGTTAAAAAATAAGCCCCAAGAGGGCACTAGCTCTTATTTAATGTTTTTCATTGATCTAAATTCAAATCCTAAAATAGTAGAGGCTTAATAAATAATTGCTGAACAAATTAAATCGGGGGGGCATTGTGTGCTTATTTTATACTGCTTAATTGCAAATTTTACCACCATTTGGGGTCTTTTCTGTTGTGACTTACCCACCCTTGGATTTCTGGTTGACCTACATCAAATCTGGGTTAGCTGGGTTCCATGGGGGGTGCACTATTGAGCTATTCACACTTACATGGAAACTTGATTATAGCTGGACTATACTTATGGTGCAATCCTGGTGATGTCCCCCTTTTACCATCCAACTATTGAGATGGAGCTATTCTTGGTAATCAATTAAGTTAGCCCAAGTTTTAAAGACCCACTTTGTCATTCATTAATCAGACTTTTTCAGAGTACCCATTGTATTTCTAATACTGGAGGTTCAGAGACAAAAGAAGGGGACCCAACCCTAAATGAGCTCTCAGCTGAGTGGGGGAAGCTGATGAAGGGTGCACAGGGTATACACAACAGAATCCTGTGCTATTAGGTGATGGAGTTAACGAGGGTGCTGTGGCCCACTGGAGGGTGCACTGGGTGAGTGGACACTGGTTTCCTGCAGGTGTCCCTCCTGAGCTGACACCTCAGTGGCAGCAGCTATGAGGCTAGGTAGTATGGGATGGGGGGGAAAAGGAAAGAGAAGAGGGCACTGTTCCAGGCAGAAGGGCTGAGGGCAGGAGTGTATATTTAGGACACTGGAAGGTGGTTGGGGATGGGGTGGAAGTGAAGTTGATGCTGGAGGGAGGTAGCCAGTGGAGACAGCACCAGAAGCTTGAATAACATATTTAAAAATTTTGAGTTTCATCTTGAAACTAATGGCAGGACACAGAGGATTTTACATAGGTGAGCGATATGACCAGAGACATGAAGATCTTGTAAGTTTATACATTTTATTTCTTTTCAGTGACTGGTCATACACAGGAAAACAAAACAAAACAAAACAAAACCACAGGCTTTCTTAGATGTCCTGGTAGTCCCTGGCAAACCTCAGAACCCTGGATGAGTACTTTGGTGCTTACTTTCTGGGCCTCTCCCTTCAACTTTGTTTGACCGTGTTTCCTTGCTGGCACTGGAGGCCCTCATGTTTAGAGGAGGTGTTCTGTTTGGTTCAGAGGCTGTAAGACAAACATGGAAGGTGCCTCTGGAGTCAACAAACTGGCAGGCAGGCAGTGCCATCTACCTTGACGAGCAGGGCAATGAACATTTTCTGATTCCCAGGTCAGTTCTTAGATCCAGATAGGAAATTGATCATTGGTGAAGGTGGTCTCTCTCTGGCCCAGAGTAACTTGAGGGCATAGGTGTGGCTGTATTTCTCCAAGGGCAGGCTCAGAAGTACCCAGGCGCTTGTTCAGCAGAGGTATTTCTAGGGGCTCTCCTAAAGTTATCCCTGATCCCCATCACTGGGGGTGGAATCAGCTTTTTAAAAATTCTCCCAGGTGTTCCTAACTTGCATCCAGTGTTGGGAACTGTTGCCTTAGAAGTCAGAACTTTGGGGAGAAAGGCCGGTTTCACCTCACCATTACTTTAATTTGATCTCTGCTGGCTCCTGCAATTCTACACTCATTTTGTAGAAATGCAATCAGCATTTTTAAAGGACCCTATAGAAGATTTTAAGGCATAGCACCGCAGAAAGACTGCCACAGGAGGTGAGAAGAGGATAGACCAAAGAGTTGCACACAATCCTTCCCAAGATCCTAGGCCTTGTTTATATTTCTCTTGAGCACCTCCTGCAGCTGAACCTTTCTTTGCACTTCTGCCTGAAGTGCACCTGAGCTTACACAGGCCCTGGATGGTGGCTCATCCTTTTTGTGCCTCTCACAGCACCTAAAATCTGTTTTGAAACTATTTATTCCCTATTCTGAATTTCAACAGTGGGGGGTCTCTCCCCTTATCTCAAATAGTCTGAAAACAAACTTACATAGTTTCACTTTAATCAATTCCATATTCATAAAACATTGCCAATAAAAATCTGATTAAATGTGTCCAACCTTACAATTTTTGCTATCAAATTGAGTAGGATTAAAAAATACAATGTTGAAGAGGGTGTGGATAAATTGGAACTGTTATAAAGAATGTGCACTGACAAAACTGTCTCTAGTGCATTTTGACAGTATGTGTCAAGTGCTTTAAAGAGATTTGTATACTTTGATCTGGTATTTCCACTTCGTGGAATTTTTCACAAGGAAGCAATCAGGGTCATAACTATTGCTAAGCAATCTATATTTAGCAAAAAGGACAGTGGATAAATTCAATATTGAATAAGACATCCTTTCCATTGCATATACACTGAATACGGATTTAGAAAATGCTACCACCATAATAGTGTGGAAACTATATGATATAAAACTTGATAGTTTCTATTTTGTAAAAAGAGGTACACCTCTTTGAGTGGCTATCCCCCAGATATTTCTTAAGTACCTACCTTCTACATGGACTATGCTTTCTTTATATTTTCCATAATTAGCATGTGTCACTATTATAATAAAACAGTTAACACATTACACTTTCAACCCAAATGCAATACTGCTTTTATTAGTGCCCCCCCACAGCATCCCATGGAATTTTTCTTGCACTCTGATCGTGTTATCTTTACCTGTCCTGTTCCCTATGCCTAAGAGCACACAGTTTAGTAGGGCCCTTTATGACCTGACCTTGACCCACCTGTCACGCTTTTCTCCTGAGTAGTCCTTCCTCTTTCTGTTCTTCTACATCAAGCATAACTACGTTTGGAGTTCCTTTGCCACACCATACCTTGTTACATGTGTCTAACTTTATGTGGGCTGATTCTTTAGCTGAGAATTCTTTTCCTCCTTCATAACTTCGTTAATTTCCCATTCAGCTTTCAAGTCATTTTCTTAAAACCTTTCCCTCAAAACTTTAGAAAGATAGGTATTGCTCTATGCACTCATTGCACTTTTTAAAACTTCTTTGTTAGCTGGGTACTGGTGGCTTACGCCTGTCATTCCAGTGACAACAGTGGGAAACCTAAATAGGAGGATTGCAGTCCAGGCTGGCCTGTGCAAAAAGTGAGACTCTATCTCCAAAATAATCAGGGCAATAAGGGCTGGAGATGTAATGTAAGCAGTGCAAGTGCAAGGACCTGAGTTCCAACCCCAGTATCACCAACAAAATACTTCTTTGCTATCATATGGCAATAAACTTGCTCATTCTCTCTCTTTCATTAGATTGAAGGCTAGAATTAGCTTTGTGACTGACACATGGTAAATGACCAATAAAACATGTGCTGAATAGAAGTAGCAGGCAAATCAGGCAGACCTTCAACAATATTGTGCCTTGTGAAAGGGCTCCCTGTGACAGAAAGGTGGGGGCTGACATGCAGCCAACCCTCCCCTCCCAAGCCAGCCTTGCAGAAAGTACTAGTTCACTCCTTTGGCAGGTGGCTGGAGTCCTGGGAAGTGCTCACTGTGCCAGGGCTCTAGAGGGGCTGCACTGGAGTTAGCACAAAACTGTGGCTTCTCCAAGAACAGAGGTAATGAGTTCAGCTTCAGAGCAAAGCAGATCTGTTCTGATGCAGAAGTCCTTGATTTTACAGTCACTTCAAAATGCTTCAGCAGGTCCTGCCCCCCACTTTTTGTCTTTTCTCAAGATACCCAAGTCCAAGTGCTTCTAGAGAGTATCTTAATTCCTGTAAGTTTACAGTTTTCTTTTCCTTATCTAATTTGGTTTGTTGTTGTGGGGTGGGAGAGATCATGGGAATGACCAATAAAACCTAACCCATTATTTCTTTAGTTCTTTCTTTTTTCTTTATCTTCCTTCCTTGCTTCCTTCCTTCTTTCTTTCCTTCCTTCCTTCCTTCCTTTCTTCCTTTTTAAATTCCTCCTTCCCTCCCTCCCTCCTTCCTTTCTTTCTTTCCAAAGGTACTGGAATTTGAACCCAGAACTTCATGCTTGCAAGGTAGGCTTGAGCCATGCCCCCAGTCCTTTTTGCTCTGGTTATTTGTGAGATGGGGTCTTGCTTTTTGACCAGGCTGGACTGGACTGTGATCTTTCTATCTCAGGCTTCCCCTGTAGCTAGGATGACAGGCGTGTGCCACCACACCTAGTTTTTTTCTGTGGAGATGAAGTCTCTCTAATTTTTTCCTCAGGCTGGCCTAGAACCACAATCCTCCCAATTTCAGCCTCCCAAATAGATAGGACTACAGGTGTGAGCCACTGTCACAGCCTCTCCTAACCCACATTCCTGAGGCCAAAGGCATTGGGCCTTTAGGAATTTTAATACTTGAGACACTTGGCTATTGACACCACTAGAGAAAATTCCTTTGTTTAGATGAACAATTATAAGCCAACTTCTTGACTGCAGGGGCTGTGTCTTGGAGAGCTTGACATGAGAGAGAACTATGGATTTGGAGTCAGAGTGTTGGATTCCAGGGGTGGGCTGGTGGAGTGGCTCAAGCTGTAAGAGTGCCTGCCTTGTAAGTGTGAGGTCCTGAGTTCAAAACCCAGTGCTGCAAAAAAAAAAAAAGGACTGCAGAGTCCTCTTACCAGCTGCCACTGTTACTTGCAGGTGGTGGGCAAGTCATCTGACCCCTTCCAGAGTCCCTCCTCATGTGCACAATGAGAGGGGTGACACAGGTTAGTGTTGAGATCAAAATGTGGCATTGTACATGAAAGTATTTTGTACTCCAAAATATCTTTATTTTGTATTATTATTTTGTGTTATTATTATTGTATTCTTTAAGGGTCTCAGTAAAGAGTATTGTTTATTTGAGGAAATATCATGTTCCAGAAAATACTGATTCAAAAAAGACTGACTGAGTGAATATGGGAGAAGTTTAGTGTTACACACTCCCTTGTGGTTATGCAGAGGTTGCTGGCAGTGACTGGCATCAGTTCCCTAAGCCTTGGGCCTTGCCAACCCATTCCGCACTCTCCCTGGACACATGGACATGACGTCAGGACTCAGCTTTTACTTCTGATAAATAAATACATGCTGAAGGAGTGGCAGATATAATGGGCTAACATTCTGAAAATGCAGTTTCATTTCATTTAACCCAGGGTTTTTATGGACATTGTGCCTGAACTCAACTGGCGGGTCCTGGGGCTATTTTTGGACAGGCAGAGCTTCCAGCAGCTCATAAATCACATCACAGGGCAATTGGCTCTCCACCTCCACACAGGGCGGGCCGCATTCATAAAACAGAGCTAGTTCAGGTTGAGACTCAGAGACACTTTTCCTTCTTTTCCTCATGTGCAGTCAGAAAGGGAAACACCATAAACAAACCTTTCTGATCCCTCCAAAATGGGGGAAGTGTGTGTGTGTGTGTGTGTGTGTGTGTGTATTCCTCCAGTGACTGAAGATCCTGAAATGAACCACCATAGGAAACCCCCGACAACTTTCTGTGGATGGTTTTGCATGGGAAATTGAAACAAGTTGGCAGAGAAAAGAATTCTTTCTGCATAATTCAAAGCAGATATTTTACTGGAGGAAAAGCAAATCAGAAATTTGCTGTCAGCCCCTGCAATTTTATTAGTTACAAAAAGTCATATATTAGAGTCTTGTATTATGTTCAGATAGAACCTGTCCTTTTCTTCCCCCCCCACCCCCACCAATGATATGCTAAAAGTTTTGAACATGCACTATAAGAACTAGCTCCTCATAAAAAGGTGTAGGAGTCAGTGTGACCTGTGACTGTGTCACATGTTGTAGTACTCTGTTTCTCTGAAACTCCAGAGATAATTGAAAGGATAATAAGACTTGGGAATAGCTAGAATAATAAAATATTTTGATAAGGAAGAAGGTCTTGTGCTTTGCTCAGGCTGGCCATGTACCTGGATCCTCTTACTTCCACCTCTTGAGTAGCTGAGATTGCAGCTGTGCACCACCATGCTGGCTTGTTTTTGAGACAGGGTCTGGCTACCTTTTGTCTGGGCTGACCTTGAACCATGATATTCCTACTTTCACTTCCTGAGTACCTGGGATTATAAGCATGCATTATCATGCCTGGCCCTGGGTGAGAATATTTATAGGATTGGTTTCCTATGTTTCAAACTACGAAATTTATAACTGCATTTTTGTATTTATATTCTTGAAGCAACATAGAGATCATATTTTAGTTCTCTTACATTATCATACTGCTTAATAAGGCTTCAGAACATTTTATCACCAACCATATTTGTGAAATAGAAGAATGAATGGGTTTAAACATATAATATCTGTCTGAAATTCACTCAAAGTAATACTAAGTGATTCTAATATTCACAGATTTTCAATAAATATAAATGAAGTTTTTGATATAGTAGTCAATTTTCTAAGCCTGTACCTGCAGTTAGTTTGATATTTCTTCTTCCTTCCTTACAACCAAAGATGGAGGAAAGAGTTAGAATTTCAGGAATAGAGTTCACACTAAAAATATGCAGAAGCATGAAAATTGTTACCATACTTCAATTTTAGCTGTGTGTTCTCTCCCTCTGAGGAAACAAGGTCTTCTATATCTTTGTGCATCTCTGACTATTTTGGTAAATGTTCTGTCCCTCCCTCCTTCCTCTCTCCAATATACCCTGTCTGGGGACCATTACCCTTTTGGCTGAAAGTTGTGAACAATGAGGTCAGCTATAAGGCTCAATGAAGAACAGACTCAATTATAACTGGGGCTTAAATATGTAACTTTTACATCAGATTTCCTACAAGTATTAAAATATTATGAAATACCAAGGACAAAATTATTGACTATGAGCTTGTGAGGGCAGAGACCATGTCAACCTCGATCTTGTGCCTGTTATCTAGCATGTAAATGTGCTCAGTGAGGAGAGAGCTGGGATGAGTGTGCACCATAGCCTTCAAACCTGGGCTAGTTGAGAGGCTGAGAGAGGAAAATGTAAAGGATGATGATGTGAAACAGGTTATGAGATTCTAGGACAGTGTCTTTTCAAACTTTCTTGACCAATATTTATAGGAAAAAATATTTTATATCACAAACCACACTTGTGTTCACACAATTGAAGCCAACTAACTTTCTCTGGGTACCACTGGGTTATCACCCACAATTAAAATACCATTGTGTAAAATACATAGCCAATAAGGGAAAAATGGAAAGGACCTAAACTGCTAGTACCCACGAAAGTACTACTGAATTACTCTTGTGGAAATGGTTCATTATTGACTCTTTGTGGTTATTAACAATAATTTTCTTTGGTCTTAAATAATAGGTTAATTCTTTCTAATAACAAATACTTCTAAAATATTTATTATACTCCAACACAGAGCCAGGTACATAAGGGTACAAAAAATGAAAAAAAAGACTAAAAAAGAATCCGACTTTCTTCTTGATATCTCCTCTTAGATATCTCCTAGACATATCTGGTTTAGCCTATTCCAAACTATGCTTTCAAACTTCCTCTGAACTTTGTCTTCCTTCAATGTTTTATCAGAAGACATTTGTATTCAGTCTGTCATGCCAGAACTATGGGACTCACCCCCAATTCTTTCTCTTGCCCTCCTCCCATCTGAATTGGCACCAGTCTGCCAAGTCTTTCTCCCAAGTAACTTCCTGAATCTGCGAGTGTTCCCTATCTCCATTAGGTACTCACTGGTTCCCTAACTGGCATCCCACTTCTATATCTGCCTTCTGCCTCCTTCCCAATTTATTCATCACTCAGCAACCAGGAAATATATTTTTTAAAAAGAGCCTAGATTGTGTCACTTTCCTTTTTTTTTTTTGGCAGTACTAGGGTTTGAACTCAGGGCTTCATACTTGCTAGTCAGGTGCTCAACCACTGAGCCACTCTACAAGCCCTCACTTTCCTTTTAAAAGTCTTCCTATTTCCTATGAAGTAGAAATGCAAACTCCTTTGGAAGAAAGACCTTCCTGAAGATCTGGCCTCTGCCCACCTTCTCTTCTCTTTCCCCTTATTCTCTCTTCTTTTAGGTCCCAGACACAATGGCCTTTTTCATTTCTCTAATAGGCAGAGATCTTTCCATTCTTTCCAGAGTGTTTGCACATGGTGCTCCCCATCTGAGTATTTTCCTCACTCTTTTTGATTGGCTTTTTTTCTCTTTTGCTTCACTTCTGCTATGGTTTAGACATGGTTTACTTCCTTCCCAAAGACTCATGTTCTGGAAGCTTGGTCCCAGTGTGGCAATGTTGAGAGGCAGTAGAATATGTAAGAGGTGGGTCCTAAATGGAATACATCATCTTAAGTGAAGTAAGCCAGGTTCAGAAAGCCAAAGGCTGCATGTTCTCTCTCACATGTGGAATATAGACCCAATACAAATACAAGCAATATTATGAAAAACAGGTCACGCTAAAAGGAGGTCACTAAAGAGAGAGGGAGGGTTAAAGAAGGAAAATAAGGAGGAGAATATTGTTGAAGATTGGTGCACTTCCTATATAAGAATGAATATAGAATTTTTAAACTGTTGAAATCACCGTAAGAAGGGGATTAAGGTAGAAAGGATAAAAATAGAGGGAATAAACCAATTTGGGTTATAATACATATATACATGGAAATGTTACAATGAGACATCCTGTATTGCTATCTTAAACAAACAAAAATGTCCTTTTTTTTTTTTTTCAAAAACAGAGAACAGGAGGGCAGAATAAGTCCTGTGTGGAGAGTTGGTACTCCTGGGAGGGGAGAGGATATAAGGAAAGGCTGTAGGAGGGTGAATATGGCACAAATACTGTGTACACATGTATGTAAATGGAAAAATGAGACCTGTTGAAATTATTCCAGGATTGGGGAAGGGGGATAGATAATTAGAAACAAAAAAGAGTGGGTCCTAGTGGAAAGTGACAGGTCTTTCAGCGGATCGAGGCTTTACTCAAAGGAATATTTTTTGCTCTAGAGGGAATCCCCTCTAAAGCAGACTTTTACCAGAGACCCTGGTACCACCTCTGTGTTGCTCCTCTTCTTTGCTCACACACAGGTGCTCCTTCTGCATGTGGCTGGTTCCCTTTCTGCTTCTTTGCTATGCTGTGATGAAGCCAGAGAGCGCTCACCAGGGTAGTGTCAGCACCATGCTGTTTAGATTTTGCAGTCACCAGAATCATGAGCCCAGTGAGACCCAGCCTATTGTCACAGCAACACTAAATAGACCAAAGACCATTTCCAGTACTCCTAAGTCTACGGTATTTTCCCCTTTGATTTAAAGAAATTACTCTAATGCATAATCGTGTAAATGTTTGTTTGCTTGTTTTTGTTTAATGCTACCTTCTCCCACCCAAAGGTAATAAACTCTGTGAGGGGAGGGGAATTATACCTATTTTATTTACCAAGATAAATCTGACCATAGATTTGGTACTTAACAGACCATCGAATATTTGTGGACTGCATGAAAATTAAATATTTTTAAACCCTAGTCACTTAGTGTCATTTGATGACTTAGCCAAACCCATACACCACCTATTGTACTATGAATCTAATATTTTTGTCTAAGTCAACTATAAATTAAGTCTTTAAAAAAGTAGCCCTATTCCAAGCTAAAAAGTGGGGAAGCTGGAAGTGAGTAGTCTAATTTTACTTTTTGATACATGTTGAAACAAATGTATATTTACTGAAATAAAACATTTTAATGAAAAATCTAAAATTATCTTGTAGGACATGAACAAATGAATAAGACCTGCTCTCTGTAATATGTACAGCTAGCCCTAAGCTCTGAGGAGAACTGAGACTGATTTCATCGGTGACTGAACAAATCATTTGTATTCCCTGCGTTTTCATTTCTTGACTACCACTATGGAGATAATACTCGCTGTTTTGTCCATTTCACAGGAATACTTCATGAGGGAGTGCTGGGAAAGCTCTCTATAGTTAAAAATGCTGGATTTCTCAGTGTGTTCAGTCACATTTACCCCTTACATAGCAAAACAAAGGAGAAGAATGTGTACTAGTGTCTGTTCTGGCCATCAAGACTAATGTAATGGAGTAGTGCAAAGATACTTTGACTATTACTTTACCTTTTCTTTCTTCCCTTGCTCAATTGGGTGTTGGCATATCTTCCACTATTCACATTTCACTTAGTGCAAAACCTCACAATTTGCACCCCCATGTTCATAGCAGCACTATACACAACAACCAAGAAGTGGAAACAACCGTAGTCCATCAATAGATAGGTAAACAAAACGTGGAATACACGTTTAATAAATGTTCTTCAGTCTTAAAAAGGAAAGAAATTCTGACACATACTACAATATGGATAAACCTTGAGGATAGCATATGAAAATGTTATAATGAAGCCCACTACTTAGTATAACTAATATATACTAATAAAAATAATCACAAGGACATTAATTAATTGAAAAATACCTACTATCTAGAGAGGCAAAAAAAAAAAGAGACAAATGTGATTAATGAAGTGGTTACAGGAGGTTTCTTGAGGGGTCACCTTCACAGGAACAAAAAGCAGAAGGGTGCTTAACAGCCTGGGTGGGGAGGGGGGAATGGGGATTGTTATTTACTGGATATGGAGTTTCAGTTTTGAACTATAAAAAAGTTGTGGAGATTCATTGTACAACGATGTGAATATATTGTACACTTAGACATGGTTAAGATGGGAAATTTTATGTTATGCCTTGCTTACCATAATAGGTTAAAGAATAACTGCTCATAGATACTTCTGGTATTTTAATGCTCCTTAAAGTACAAAGCACCAACCTTCACTCTGACTGAGAATAGAAAAATTTTACAAAGTAGTAATAGGCCAGGTATGGTGGTACACAACTATAATCCTAGCTACTTGGGAGGCAAACGTCAGGAAGATCATGCTTTGAGGCTAACCCAGGCAAAGAGCTAGTGAGATCCCCCATCTCAACAAATGAGCCAGGCATGATGCTGCAAGCCTGTGGTCACAGCTATGCGGGAGGCTGCAGGTAGGAGGATCAACGTAGTTTGAGGCTGGCCCCGGGTAAAAATGTGAGACCCTACCTAAAGAATAACCAATAGGCGAAGGGGACCAGGAACTAGAGAAAAGGTTAGATCAAAAAGAATTAACCTAGAAGGTAACACAGGAAATTAATGTGAGTCAACTCCCTGTATAACTATCTTTATCTCACCTAGCAAAAACCCTTGTTCCTTCCTATTATTTCTTATACTCTCTCTTCAACAAAATTAGAGATAAGGGCAAATAGTTTCTGCCAGGTATCGAGGGGGTGGGGGGGAGAGGGAGGGGGTGGAGTGGGTGGTAAAGGAGGAGGTGGGGGCAGAGGGGAGAAATGATCCAAGCATTGTATGCACATATGAATAAAAAAAAAAAGAATAACCAAAAGCCAAAAAAGGCTGGAGGAGTGGCTCAAGTGGTAGAGCACCTACTTAGCAAGTGTAAGGCCCTGAGTTCAAACCCCACTACTACCAAAATAAAGAAAAAATAACAATAGCTAATTTTAATGGGACATTTAGAACCTCTGCTAGATTCTAAGTATTTTATAATTACCATCTCATTTAATCTTGCTACAGCTTTACAAGGTAGATATTATCATTGGTGATAATGTTTTTAAAAAGATAAAACAAACTGAGATATAGCAGGGTTACTAACTTGTGTAAGTTCACATATCTAGCAAGTAGTGGAACCAGGATGTGACCCCAGGCAGTCTGCCTTAGATCACATCTAACCAATAGATGTGTCTCCCCAAACTGTAAGTAGATGAATTTGTTAGTTTAGGATTTCACACAGGTCTCTTTCCTTCCACATTTCTAACTCTCAACTTCTCTCTTGTTTCCCATTTTCTCTTCTTCCCTCTTCCATAGAAAAGCTCAGCTAGCTTAACCATATAAATTTTAACTATAAGAATTAAAAATCCCAGCCAGGAACCACTGGCTCATGCCTATCACCCTACCTACTTGGGAGGCTGAGATTGGGAGGATCACAGTTTCAGGTCAAACAGTTCATGAGATCCCCATCTCTAAAACAACCAGACCAAAATGGACTGGAGGCATGGCACAAGCAATATAATGCTTGCTTTGCAAGTATTAGGAATTTGCAAGCATAAAGCCATGAGTTCAAACACTAGTCCTGCCCAAAAAAAGAAAAAAAAAAGAATAAGAAATCCCTGATGGCAATATTTGGGCAAAAGCCACTCATTAAAGTGACTCAAAAATACTAAAATTATTTAGTCTTCTCATCTTTCATCATCTGCGGTATAACTTCTTTGTTTTTGCCTTGCGTCAAAGGAAGAGTAATAAACATATAACTACTGAAAGATTTAAAGAGTAATTCAAATTAACTAATAATAATTTGCATTTAAGACAGGTTAACATCCACAATCAGAATTTAAACTACTTATCTCAACTTGTATGTACTACAAGAAGTAATAGTAGACACATCAGAGTCAAAAAGTTACCTCTGCCCTTCAGTTCCATCATTTACAAGTATCTTCTGACAGACTTATATGGGCATTAAGATTAGCCCCCATCACACAAAACTTAGAATAAACTCAGTGTTCAATACATGGTAACTATTATTACCCTTATACATAAATGTGCATTATCCCAGGGTTTAACTGCAGGAATAAAATGATGCAGTCTTCCTGACTCCTTCTCCAGCATCCATCCAATCATAAGGGGTGTAGGGTGTTAGAGAGGCTGAGACCTGGACCAGAAGCTGTGGCAGTGGTGGTGGGGCACACCTTCTTAGCTGAACCTAGCTGTATTCTTGTGGCTGGTGATACCTGTATCTTGGTAACTATGTCTTGATTCTTGTCTAAATTCCTGCCTTGCTCACTCCCCAAACATCCTAGCCTGCAGTCCCATCCTTGTGTGAGGTGGTTTTCTGCTGCTGATTTCCAGGCCTCTTAGCACTGAGCACGACCCCATCTATCCAGGTCTATATCCACTCCCCCATAGATGCATATTGGCCACATGGGTTTGGTCAGTTACCTGTGCCCAGGATGGAAAAGAGAAGGACTGGGATTTTTGAATGCCTATGCTTGACTGAACTTTTCTTTGAAAACAGAGCTCCAGGTTTCCCATCTGAGAGGCAAACATATTTGCACCCTAGGACCTCATTCCTAAAGCAATGGAGCCCTGACCTCTGTGTCTCCCTGACCAGCTTGGACTTGACTTTCTCTGTTGGGCTGCTCTGGCCTCTTCTAGAACTCAAGAGGCTCAGGTTGTTAACACGTTTGACTGCTTGCTCTTTTTCTCAACTTGACAAAATCCATTTGGTTACAGCTGTTCATAATCTTTTACTCGGTAACAGTTTCTAGCTCTGTTATTTCTCCTCCTCTTCCCTTCCTGGGGTGAGAAATGCCTCCAAAGGCCAGATTTTGGTACAATAACTGCTAGATTGTTTTCATAGTCCCAAAGTGGTACTTCTTTGTTATAGCCCAATATTCCTAAATTTGGTTCCAAGTCTCATTATTTTACATTTATAAATATCAGGTTGTATTAATTGGTTCCAGCTTCAAAAATGTTCCATCAGAGGTTATTTTCTGCTATTTTGATGGTGGTTTCTGAAGCTGGAGTGCCAAGGCCCTGACATGGGCTATGTCCTGTAGGCATCCCTGCAGGACTGGTACGCAACAGAAAAGATACTCAAATTCTGGGCTTCACTGTATTCTTTGAAGGCTGTACTAACCATAATAGCTTCAAAGAATTTCAACAAGTTCCTAAGACATGACCTTCCCTTTCCGTAAACCACGTTGGCCAGGCTTGCCTTAATCAAGCTGTGCTTTTCTAAGCATCCTTTGACTTGATCTCCTGCAGCAGTTTTTAATACTTTCCCTACAAGTGAAGTTAAACTAACTGGCCTGTAATTTCCTGGTGTGTCCCTAAGCTCTATGAAATAACGGCATTAGGTTGGCTACCTTCCAATTCTTCCAGAATTTTTTTGTTTTGTTTTAAAACGCAGGATTGAAAAGGCCAGAGAATGCTTCCTGTCTCTCTTTTCCTTCATTTCTTCCATGACATACTGCTCTTTGTATTCCCAGTAGATCTGCCATTTTAATAACTTCAAACCTCTTAAATGTTTTCACATATTATTTGTTCCTATCTCTGAAGCATGAGCTTTCCATTTTTCATTTTGACAAGGGCCACCCCCCCAAAAATAAGGGCTTACAGTTTTATTGAATAGACTGTTAATTTGAGGCACCATTTAAGAAGTGAGTTTCACATTAGGAATGTGGAAAGGAGCAGTGAGATGGACATAACGAAATCTGTGCTCCTCCCTGTGAATCGCTATGAATACATATGGAAGAAGAGCCAAGAAGTATGTCTATACACCCAGGAAGCAGAAAACAAAAAGCACACTCATCCAATGCAGTAGCAAAATGTCTTTAAAGTGGGGTGAAATAATAAGATCTGAGGGGATAACATTTGCACCCCACCCCTTTTAATTTTCTATTAATTTTCAAATCAATGATCTTTCCCCATTTCCCAGGTGCACTAGAACTTTCTCATTAAGATACATTTGTTAAAAAATGAGCTCTTTTTCCTTAGTGATAAGAGGAGGAAGTTAATACGCATTTGCGGTTGAAATAATCTTTAGGGCCATCTAAGTTCTTTATTCTGTAGAAATTTTGAGAACTGACCTGTCAGCTGGAGCGTAAACCCCTTTATTCTTTAGTAGATTTTTATTTCAGCAGGTTTTTTTACCTTTTGTTTTTCTAGGTCCTAAGTTGTCTTTTCAGACAACCTGAGAATGGAAGCTTATTTCCAGGTAAGAGGAATGTTGAGCACCACCATGAAAAGAGGAGAAAGATGAATGGAACCTAAAATCTTTTAGGATGAGTGGCTCTGACTCCATGACATTGTAGAAACAAATCACTGTCCCACTGGTAGCTATTTCTTCCTAATTTATCAAAGTCACAATACCAAGTATGAAATTTTCACCACTGTATTAAAATGTTCACCTACTGTGTATCAGATTTAATCACATGTGGGAGAATCTTCAAGTTTATGTACACATAGACCTCACTCATTAGGACATTTCACTTGGTTTTGAATGACTGTTAATTTTTTCCTTTTTAATTACAGTCAGGACTCAGTATACCTGCAAATGAATAGGTCAGGTTCTCCATGTGGGCCATAAATCATACACAGAAAAATATTTATGCATATTTAGCAAGTAAATTTAAATTCTGTCATCAATCTAAAGCATGTGCTTTTTTCTGTGCTTGAAATGTTTTGTTACAGATTTCCATCTATAAAGTTGTAATGAAAATGTATGAAATAAAATATATTAAAATGTAACTTTCCTATTTAGTGTATTGAACTGTGGAACTACAAACTTAGCACACACTCATTCAGCCAGCTCCCACCCCCATGGCTTCGCCCACTTCTTCCCTTTTTGTACATTCAAATGTTCATATCTACCCAGTCCCCCAAAGGAGATGGACCAATGAGAGTATTGGGTTTGTGGTACAGTGGACAAACTTGAGACTATGTATTTAACTATAGTTAAATTGAAGTTCTTTCAACTTCTAATTTTAGATTATCTAGTTAGCAGATTTCCTACCCTCTGTATGCCTTCATTTCCCTAAGTGTAACACCCACACATATGTATATAAATATGATCAAAGTTATCAAGCCCCCTATTTTTTCCCTCCAAATCTTCTCCTCAAAAACTTTTCTGGATTTCATTCTTCCTCTCCATTCACACCCCAGCTAATGACAATATCATCTTCCTTTAAATTCTTCATACACTTCACCTGTCCCTCAAAGACTCCACTATTTTCTTCATTGTGTTATTCACTCATTCAACAAATATTTATTGAATACCTATGTGCCAGACTTATGTACATGTGTTCCTTTTTTTGTCTATAACTACCCCTTAAGCTTCTCAAAGTTAGAGTCATTACAATATTTATATTTCCCTCTCCATCTTCATTGTATAAAGAGTGTTTGAATAAGAGCATACTTGCTAATGCAAACTTAAAACTGGCCAATATATAATGAAACAATGTACATATATTTGTATATCTGTATCCTCAAATAGGATTTCATGTTGGAGATGGTAGGCACCAGTGCATGGGACCATCTTCATCCTCATCCTCATCACTGAATGATAATAATAAGCAATAGTTAAGCACTCCTGACAAGAGACACAAAGGAGAATGTTCCCTTCCCATTCCTGAATCCTTGGAGTAGTTCCTGCTAGAGCAAAACATGGTTTCCACAAAGAGGAGGATGAACAAAGGAGCTGTAGCAATGTCTCTGTCTCTGTGGAATTACATTAGCACAAAAATCTGAGCAGGTTTTCAAAATACTATGGTTTATAAATAAAGGCTCTCTCATATATACAATATCATGGCTAGATGAAATTCTAAGGTTTCAGGGGAAATTACACAATTTCAAATGAGGCTGTGTGTACACACCACCAAGCCATCCAAACGAAACCTTGAGCAAATCACTCAGGAATGTGGTCTTTGCTAGCCCAGACATTTCACGTCGTCACTGGAAATAAGAAATGTGGTTCGGATACTATTTTACTCATGGATAAATTGCTCTGTAGTGAAGTCTCATTTAGTTGGTGGCTCCTAATCAACTGCAGGCTACAAAGCCAGGAAGCCAGATTGGTTAATTATGTTTAAAAGAAGAGTGACAAGGCTCTGATTTAAGGCCAGTGAGAGTGTCCTGCAACTAGTTGTAAATATAGGCCTTTGAGTGTAGGGCCTTTATGATAGTTTGTGTTCTCTCTCCAAAATGGAGGTCTACAAGGCAACAGGACTCTATGAGTTTCCCCTGCAATAAGCAGTTTTTGGGATTATGTCTTCTCCTCCACTGTAGAGTTTCCTTGAGAAAGAGAATGCAAAATTTCCTGAATAGGCTATGAGGAGCTCACCTGCAGCAGGTTCCAGTTGCTATAGACCATATAAGACTTTAAACAGAAATAGACTCATGAGGAAACTGTCCCCATGACTTGAAAGTCTAGAAGTTCCAAAAGATTTTGACTTCTGGGCTTCATCCATGACTGTCACTCACAGCTACTTTGGTGCTCTCTAGGCATTGCCTGTGGCATTTCAGTTCTCTTGGGAGGAGATGCCAGGCGACCCATCCTGGTATGGAGGAATCAAGACTGGAAATGTTCCCCCTTCTCCAGATGTGCAATCTGTCCTCTGCCGATGCTGATGTTTTAGGTTCTTTATCATTCTTGCTACAGTGATTGATATTAATGAATGTCTGGTGCACCCAAGGTCCAGTCTCTGTGTTGTTCTACCCTGCCTTCCCTTTCCTTCTGGAACCATTCAGAAAAGGGTATGTGAGCGGGTGTGGGAGGCTTATTGCCCAAATGCTCCACTGGAAGAATGTGGGAGAGCCAGATGTGAGAGGGACCTCCCCTGAGTGGGGAATATGCAGGCAAGAGTCCCAGCACATGTTGGAGAGGGATGGCCTTCTAACTTAACTCTGGATTTGTAGCATTGTGCGATCCCACATCCAAGTCGAAATGCCTGTCCAGATTAAACGTCAAAACTGGTCTGTTATCATCTCTGATTTTTGCTGAGCATCTTTGAAGAAGAAAGAATCCTTTGGGAGGCTAATTGATCCCAGGCCTGAGATTCGGATGGTTTTCCGTGACCACTTCAGAAGAAAAATTCCAATATTTAAATCCAGGTACACATCATATTTGAACTGGAGTACACACACATTCAGGACACCATAACACAAGATAGGAGGTGTGTTATTTGTCTCCAACCTCCAACAGTATAAAGTAAGTTGGCAAGGACAGTGGTGCAGCAATAGTTAATGTCATAAAATTCAAATTTCTAGCAATTGTGGCTTAAGCTAATGAAATTTGTTCAGATCATACTCAGAGATCATTATGGAATTATCCCAGACCTAAGACACGTAACAACTTCATTAGTCATCAACAAAATAAAGTGCAAACAAGTTTGCCTTAGAAAGATCCAAAAAATCTTTACGTTTTAGGTCTGCAGAGCCATAAAACAGTGCCTGACAAATTGTAAATGATATTCTAATTAACCACTGGATTTTTATAGTTTCTTGCAAGCTGTAAGGTAAATATTAACAAGGCTGGGTGAGAGGAAATCCCCTCGTACTGAGCTTGAGTTCTAAGTCCTTCACACAAGTTGGACTTTTGTATTAAGCAGTTGCTAGAAATGGAAAGGACCATTAATTTGAAAAGTGTCGCCATTTTCACATTGATTAAAGTGGGATGTAAAATGTGCATGAAGTTCACTAACTGATGGAAAATTATTCCAGCTGTGGCTCTGTCTTATACAAGAACCTCTTTCTTGTTTCTTTTATGAAACCAACACTTCGTAATACACTAATAATGACTTCCTTTAATGCCATCACACAGTCAGTAATTATTGTGAAAAAGTACAATCAGTACTTTCTGATTTACGTTTTTTAATTGGATGTAGTGACAGTATAAACAGTCAAAGACATTTTATTCCTGACAGTGGATTTTGCTTAAAAGTTAGCAGATTTTTTTTGTGTGTGTTTACATCTGGCATCAAGAATAAGCACCATCTTCAACAAGGAGCAGGGATTTACTTTCAAATAATGAATTAGGCTAGGGGTGCTGGCTCACATCTATAATCCCAGCTATTTGGGAGGTAGAGATTGGGAGGATTTTGGTTCCAGGTCCCCCCATCCATCCCCACCAACAAGTGTGTTGTAGTTGTGTGCACCTGACAACCCAGATATGCAGGAAGCCTTAGTAGGAGAAGGACTGTGGTCCAGGCCCTGGTGAAGAAAATCAGAGACCCTGCCTGAAAAACAATTAAAACAAAAAGAGCTGGGAGTATGGCTTAAGTGGTAGAACTCCTGCCTAGCAAGCACAAGGCCCTGAGTTTAAACCCCAGTACCACAACGAATAAATTAAACAAATATCTATCACATTATTACTTCAATTCTCATTTTCTAAAAATTACAAAAAACTCTTGGATAAACACTTTAACCTACCTCATAAAATAATGGAGCACTAACTGTACCAACTCCAGGTCTTTTTGCCTTTTTAACTGAAGCAGCTCCAACAAGTGCATTTATTTCATTGATCTATAAGAAAGTTAAAATTCATTTAGAATGGAAAAACAAGGCTTGCTAAAAGAGTATATAGATACATGTAACTTTCAAGTACCTATGTGGTGTAGGCCACTGGTGAACCTAGCATGAAAGGAACGCTCATCAGTTGGGTGGGATATTTACAGGTACTTAAGTAGATGGGAAGTAATTGTACAGGGATGTGCCATCTGAAAGATCTTCTCTATGTCATCCTTCCCCTGGTCTCTGATGGCCATTAATCTCTGTAGACCTCTTTTCCTAACCAATCATATTCTTTCTGGGAACCTTATTTAGTCTAGCCTCTCATTATTATTTAACCTTTTATTAAGTAATTCCTCCCAGAACCTAACATCGTACATAGATTGGCCTCAGAAATCTGTCAAATGAATGAATGTTGAATGGACCACAATAATGAAAAAAAAAAAGCAATTTCTTCTAGATTAAACAATTTAAACTTACTCTAGCTACTTGTTTACATAAAGTATTTCACTGAAATACTGCCCAAGGATATGATGCCTTCATTTATGTTATCATCTTAATGTTTTATCTAAAAATGTCTCGGAAGGGTGTTGAGGTTGGAAAGGCAGGTACCTGCAGAAGGATGTCTTGCCATGACACGATACTGAAGAGCTTACGCTGAGGGACTTGCACAGCCAAGGTGAGGGCTCGAATGAGAAGATCATCTTCAATCTGGTTCCCAACCACAAAAGCGACGGAGGCCTTCCAATCATTCTGTCACGGGAGCAGACAGAATTAGACGCTAAATGTTCCTCACTAGGCAATTTTGTGTCATAGACTTCCACTGGGAAAACAGGTTACTGTTCCTGTAACTCTTACTTTAAAGACAAGGTTGACCTTGTAACATATATGGGTTTCTGGTGGAATCAGCCACAAGGCGGCAGTATTGAGCCAAATTTCATGCAACTTGACTAAAAACCAATTTCCTTGAGAGAACTAGGTGTTTTCTTCTCAGTAAGATAATTTTTAAAAATGACATTTTCACTAGACTGCTGTACAAAAATAATTTGCTGTTGGAACGCAATAGTTCATTCTTGTCTCACAGATATGCATTAAGATGTAGTCTCAAAACCAGGAATCTTTGCTTTGTTCTCTCTCTGGTGTACCCAGAGACAGACTCTAAATAGGGCTAGCATGTAGAAGACGATCAATAAATAATTCTTAAATGTGGAGTGGATGAAATGCCAAGGGACAACTTGGAATACATGTTTTCCTGGTAACATAGCACAAGGATATTACTGCTAATTCACAAAGGAGTTCTGTCTACTTCTAAGAAGAAAGTTAAATTGTTACAATCAGATATGAAATTTTGCATTGAAATTTTAAAGAAATAAGTTAGGACAGTTATCTCTTTCTCTCTGCTTATCATGATTATCATTTTTGTTGGAAAGAATCCATTCAATGGAGGACTGAGAGAAGGTCAATGAATTACCTGCTTATGCTCTGAACACCACCCCTCTTGTGGATCCAGTAAACAATACATGTGACAAAGACAGTAGAAAGAGAGATGATAATAAAGGAAGGCACTCCAGTCACGTGACCTCTCCGGGCCTTAGTTTCATCATTTATAAAACCAGAGCAATGTCTAAGCTTCCCTGTAGTTCCTCTCTAGAGATCTGATTTAACTAGAGTAAAACTTGCTCTTGGTGGATGCCAAAACAATGTCTAACCAGACTTGAAGAGCTCACACAAATTTATTCAATGAATAATTTTGTGTGGTTCCCTCTGGGCTCTGTCCAGTTCATAATCAGGCTGATGACAGAACTAGGGTAAAGGTGGAGAAAGGCATGTGCCAATTCTTTCTCACCATCAAATAGTGATTGTCCTTAAATTCTTGTGTTTTTCCATGGGAACTTACAAACTACCTAAGAAGACTCACAGAATTTTCAGTGCTATCACCAAACAAAATTACATGTAAAAGCATAAAAATGTATATTTTACTCACAATATGTGTTAAGTATTTATGCATGCATGCATGCAGGTAAGTGTGACTTTATTACTGAACTCTTACTCAGTTTAAAACATTCTTTTTGTCTGCTAATTTGCTGTAGGAAGACTGAGCATCTGTTTTCTTAAGCATTCTGGTTTTCAAAAGTAAGAATATTTATAATGTATTATTTCAAAAAATTTCAACTATTACAAAATGACCTCATCAAAGCTGCTTGTCTTATCATCATTAAAGGAAGAAAATCTCTTTCCTTCTCACAGTGAAGTACACATGGTTCCAGAACAGGCAAAACCTTGAAGTTTCTGGCAGTTTACTTTCCACTATGGAAGGTTTTAAAGACCACCTCTACTCCTGATCCTATTTCCCATTGCAAGGTTCTTTGCCAATATTTGAAATCTAATGGCGACAAGAAATATTTGCCTCTCAGTTTTTTTGGAGACAATTCAGAAAGAGGGAACTGTAGTCCTTCATCTACCCAACTGTTAGTATCTGGTGTCAAAGGCAGATGTTGACCACTTCAGACAAGAAGAAGGAGGAGAGGAGGAGAAAGGAACTAACAGTTATTGTGAATGTGCCATGTGACCAGCATATGTTGTGTCATTGAATCCCTAAGTAATCCCATGCAATAGGTGTTTAAGGTCATTTTGACAGAAACTCATGAAGACTACATACAAGTCTTACAACCTGGAGATCATTTCAGGAAAGGCTTTGAGGACAGGTCACTGGGGTCAGATATTATCATCTGTCCTATATATTACTAATAGATGGAAGTTTATATTGCATGTTTTAAATGTACAGAGCATTCAAAAATAGATTACATATTAGTTCTTAAAACATCATCCAATCACTTTTAAAAAATGATAGTTTTACAAAGGATCAGAGGTTAAAGAAATTTCCCAAGGTTTTCTCTCTCAAAGCCCAGTGCTAGTGTTTCTTTGCTCTAGGATACATCTTAACACAAGGGTGTTCCTCCAATTTGTGGCATTATATTGAACCCTGTGGGAACCCCAACGTCACCTTGAGACAGGTGACCTGAGCTAGAGTTAGGTCCAGATTTGCTCAGACCCGTGGGGGAGCTGACCGTATTTGTCCATTTGGAGGCGTCTGAAGAGCCCAGCTTGGGCCCAACTCTCTTGTCCCCAAAACAGATACTCCATAAATTGGATCTATTTGTCAAAATAGAGCCCAAGGAGGACTTTGTCAGAGTTGTGGTTTTGTGTCTAATCACTTCGCCAACACCCAAGTAGCATGAAATGGACTGGCTGGTCATAATGCACAGCACAGCTCCAGAATGCCTGCAGAAGGGATGCACATGCAGCCTGCTGCAGCAGGGGGCGTGCAATGCTAGGAGATGCATGCTACTCCAGCAGGGAGGGCAAGTCCCTCCCCTTGTCTAACCTGGAGGAAGAGCTAAGTAAATGGTGCTCTGCAAATAGATTTCTGAATCTTTCCCTTAGTATTCCAGGGTAACTGTAGGTTCCAAATCTCTACCAACTGGCAGCCGTTTGGGAAGTGGGAAATTATTTTGGGAAAAAAAAAAGACACAAATTAAATTTGGTAAAATACTGTTAAAAACACCCCTTCATCTGTGTTGCATCCCAACGTGCAGTTAAACACAGTCCTTAAATTTATGTTCAAAGGGAAGCAAGAGAATTTTAATATAGAGAAGACAAGCAATGACCACAGGGAAGGGGGAGATAAATGAAAGCATGATTTGTGCAACTCTATTAAACACATCTGTGTGTGCAGCAGTGCTCCTACCTGAGGGTGAATCTGTCTAAGACAGTTCAAGATGTTTGGGTGTAGTTAGCATGAGTGGAAAGAAAGAAAACATTAATCATTTAAGAAAAACTGCATTGGGTGTACTCACTGGCACACTGCGAACACCTTAGGAAATAGCCCTCTACAACCAGGAGGCACCTATTACTCATCATTATTGCTGAATCTTGCCCTAGTAGTTATTGATAAAGTCATTTAAAAGGTGGAATGAAGTCATGTATGGACACAACCCATTACCTTTTATTTACTTTGCCAGTCTCACCTAATTTGAAGCCTGGCAGGAGGGCGTCTCAACCCAAACACTTACATAGTTGCCTTCTAAAGCAAGAAAGCCTGGCTGTCTCCCATAAGTCTGCTGTCCCAGAGATGCAGGATAGATTTAGAAATATATATATGTGTATATATATATATATACATTTTAAGTATATGTATATATAAACATATATATTCATTTATATATACATATGTTTATATATGTAAATATATATATTCTTTTTTTTTTAATGAGACTGGAGTTTGAACTGAGGGATTTACACTTGCAAAGCAGTCACTCTACTGCTTTGAGCCACAACTCCAGTCCATTTTGCTCTGGTTAATTTGGAGATGGGATCTTGTGAACTGTTTGCCCAGTTGGCCTCAAACTACTATCCTCCCAATCTCAGCCTCTCAAGTAGCTAGAATTATAGGTATGAGCCACTGGTGCTCGGCACTTTTCTTTCATATATTATTTCTCCAAGTTTTACTTAGGTATTCCATGTCCTAATAGAATTATAAAAACTTTCAAAAACAACTTTTGAAACATTGTCCAAAGTAGCTTTTGGACAATGGGGTTGTGATTTGATTGCTTCTTTCTGTTAACACAAGCAATAGGCTGATGTAGGGAAAGACAATGAAGGATGAACATGTTGTGTTCTTTTCTGCTACCTCTGTGAGCATGTGGGCTGAGAGGAGTTTCCCATAGTTGTCCTCTACTCAGATCTGATCAGAGCCTGACTGACACCTTAATTAGTAGAAGATGTGTGACAGCCTCAAGTAAAATCGATGAGACACTTAGGTCAGGTTTTATTAGCACCATTCAGATATGCAAACCATTTGGTTCTTTCTTGTCAATACTCTGCTGAAAGAATAACTTTTTTTTACTGCCAAATGGACAGGGATTTGTGAATGTCTTTCTCATACTGGGGTTTCCTTCAAAGGGAGTTTTGGATCTCCATCAGCAAAGGAGTGTTAGTATGGGCTTCTGGCCAGCAGAAGAAATATTTTCATTACATCAAACTGGTGGCTACAATTGTATTAGTTAAAAATGGATTCTCAATGTCACCTAAGTAGAAAATACTGGTGAAACAATGGGCAGAAGTTGTTATATAATAAATAAGAACAATATAAACAACCAGTTCAAGCACGTGCTTAACTCTCTTTACTAAATACTTTGTTATAGATTCTTCTCTAATTATATATGCCCCACAGTTTATCATAAAAGTTAGTTTGAGATATCATCATCATGCTGTTATAAGAAATCCTTATTTAGGAATTGGTTCACATGGCTGTCACATTATCTCCACTGGATTGTAAACTCTTGAGATCAAAAGTTATGTTTTATATGCTTTTGCACTTTGTTGTGATGGGTAGGAACAGAAATAGAGTAGGATTCTGTACATAAATATCTTTATCTGTTCATAAATATTTTAAAGCAACAGAGTACACTTGGAAACTCAGAGGATTTTGACCCTCAGAATCACACAGTATTGGGCTGTATCCTGTCAGAAAGCTGTGCAAGGTATACAATCCATTGCCCTGATGTTCTTTGGGAGAACACACTGGGTCTGATCTGATTCACACCAGGGTTCAGTAACAAGGGTTTGGAGAATTGGGCCCTATAGCCATTACTCTGCTGAGACAAGTTTCCTGGGAGTGACTCAGGTAAGCAACCAAATTCAAGGGGAAGGAAGCAGCTCCCCCAGATAGGAGGGAAAAACCAAAGACTCACATACAAAAGCATTGACTGTAAAACCACTCATCTTCTCCACTTCCCTCTTCCTCCATCAGAGCAAACCTTGATGACTTGCTTCCTCTCCCTTTCATCTATTAAGAACAGGCTGCAAATTCTGTGATTCCTTTCCCTTTCAAGGAACCTTTGAAAAGATCACAAACTTGATTCATTGTGGAAGAGTATAAATGAAGAGCGTAGTGGGGAGAGAAGACAGACAGAAAGAAGCTGCAGGTAACATGACCTGCCTCAGTACAGAACCTGGAAGGGGGCTGTAGAGCTGATATCTGCCCACTACAGCAGCAGTGCCACCTCCTGCTCCTCTGTCTTTGACCTCTGTCCAGGGTGTGCTGGAGCCAAATGCCCAGTGTTCTTCTCTACTCTGCTTAGTTAAACAACCTGGGTGACTAGACATTTGCCACAGAGGGAGTGTTTAAACTGAAGTAATGGCAAATGCTGCCCATTGGAGCTCCCCACCTGGAAGCAGGTTGTTAGAGCAGCAGCACCACTAGGAAGAGCTGTGTGTTTAGGCTGACTTGGGGATGATTTTGATTGGGAAGGCTATCATTGTCTCTGAGAACATGTTGAAGAGAACACAAGAATTCCTTCCCCCAAACTGCCCCACCCAGTGCATACTCTGCTATAGGTACTGTGTACATTGTTGGCTAAGTGACTGCTGATGTTTTAGGTAACTGAGCCTTAAGTGTTATCCTTCAAAATGGGTCCCGTGGAAAGCAAGTGATGAGGTGTATACAGAGGGGACACTGAGAGGAAGGACAGCCACGGAAGGGCTCTCCTTTCCTTTTTACCATTCTCCTGTCTTCCCATTCAGCCATCTGCATGCTGGGGCCATTGCCATGGAAGGCCCCCATGCAGACCACAACCAAAGGTGACAAAGTGACCTCTCACTGCAGTGTCTCCTTAGAGGAACACAGATCATAGTGGTGTAGTGATTAAGAGCCTGGGCTGAGGGCTAGGGATGGAGCCTAGTAGTAGAGCTCTTGCCTAGTACAGGAAGTCCTGGGTTCCATGCCCAGCACAGCAAAAATAAAAGGAGGAGGAGGAGGAGTGCTATGAGGAGAGGTATGAGGAAGGGGAAGAGGAGGAGGAAGAAGATTATGGGGAAGAGGGAAGAGGAGGAGGATGAGGAGGAGCCTGGGCTCAGGAAACAGATCGTCTGGATTCAAATCTTAGTGGACCAGCCGTGAGTTCTTGGACAAGTGACTTAACATCTTATGCTTTATGTATAAATGAAGATAATGTCAGTGCTCACCTTTCAGGCTTACTCTGAAGATTAAATGAGAAAATCTGTAGAAGGCCTTTCTGATCACAGCACCTAGCCATAATCATAGTTGTCATCATGATAGGCGCCTGCTCTTATTAGTTATTAGAACAAACATGGTTATTCTATACATACTGCTTCAAGTTGTAAAGAGCTTGTAGATGATAAACCAAGGGGACAGAATCAAACAGAATATCCATAGTTACATCAAGAAAAAGAAAGTATTAATTTGAATGACTGTCAGTTTGTAAAAACTAAAATTTTCTTTGATAATAATAAAGTTGTTAATTGATACATTTCTAAAATAATTAGATCTATGGAACCCAAACCATGCAAATACAATATCTCAAATTCATTTTTGGAGCTACAAGAGAGAGGATGACAGAAGCCATCCTTCAGTCATTGTGTGTCTTGTAAAATCTCTCAGACACATCAACCTGTCACCAACCATAAAAAGCAAACCAAACAAAAGCATCCATCAGAATAAAATGAGAAGGCACTGAGCTGTGGAGGTGTGCACTGAACGACACAGGAGATGGTGAGCACTGGAGCAAGAGCTTCTGAGAGGGCTGAGGCAGGGGCGCAGCCCAGCCTAATGTCATTAGATGGAATCTGCTTACACGCCTCCAAAGTACAAAAACGGATCAGTTGTTCGCTAGCTGAACTGCAAACGTTAATCTGGTTAGTTTTGTGGCTCTAGATCTAAAACCACAGATGTCACACAAGGCAAGTTCTAAAGAGCTTTCTGGAGAGCAGAGCCTATCTCCAGATAAGAGGCTACTTGATCTGATGCTATACTCTGGCTCTCCAAGTTCCCTTGCAGAACTTTCCAGAAGCTGCACCCCCTTTTCCTTGGCAGAATAAAATTTACCCATGGCACCACCTATTCAACTCAGAGTCTTAATAGTTAATTTGCTAATTAGGTAAGTAAAGCTACCCCAAGGCTTTAGTACCTGAACAATTTTAAAGTACAGTGAGCCCACCTTATTCACACATTTATTACATGTGGTTTTAACCAACTGTGGTCCAAAAAATAATAAATAAAAAAAAATCAAAAGAAATTTCAAAAACAAAAAATTTAAATTCCCATGCACCTTACACAGCTCAGTTGAAGCAGAGAAGCTCTCAGTCAGTCCCGTTATCATTGGTTGGGTTTAAATCATTGTGTGTAAATCATTGTGCGTCTACTGAATGTTTCCTTGCCCTTAATTTTGTGAAAATCTGCCTCACAGTAAAGCAAATGGTGCCCAACAAGTAAGGTAAAAGTAAGTGTGTTTAATTGAAGTGATAAGGTGAGAATCTGAGACATGTTGAAAGATGGCCTGTCTATAGCAGAAGTTGGGCATCGACATGGGAAAAATGAATCCAGAACCCACAGTACAGCACTGGACACTATACATCCTGAGCACACCGACTTTTCCTCACAGCTGTCTCTGTGGAACCATAGACTCGCTGACGCCAAGGAGCTACCATATGGCTTCTCTGTAGGCCGTCTGCATTTCCAAAAAGGCTTCTCAAGGACTCTGGCCCTGCTAATGGTGGCATTTTAGGCAGGGGTGGGGCATGGAAGAGGTTCTCCTAGACCTATAACTCTTAGACAACTTCCTACTTTGCCCTTGTGTCTGGCATTTAGCATTCAGTAAATGTTTCTTGAATTTAGCAGCCAAAACCACACACTAAGGAGAACTTTTACACATATTTAGTACGGGAAGGCCAACTGAGAATAGGAAACATGCCTCTGAATCACTGAGCACTTGAATTAGAGAAAGATCTTGTTCCTTAGATGTTTGGACAACACTGTACATGTCTGATATTCAGTGATGAGACCTCAGTAGTCTAGAAATAGCTCTACTGTGCATACCTAGTGTTCATAAATATTGAAGTGGGAAGGAGGAGAGGAGATTGGGGATATAATGGAGGGGGTGAACTTGTCCAAGGTACACTGTATGCATGTGTGGAATGATCACAATGAAATCTCCTTGTATTATTAATGTGTAATAAGTCAAAAATCAAAATTAAAAATTAAATGTGATCACTAATTAAAACTGAAGTGGTTTCAAATTCTACCTCTGTAGTTTCTTAGCCAAATGACCTTGATTTTATCTTTGTGACTCCATTTTTCTCATTAAAAAATGGATCTAATAATAACAATCTTCAGAAGTTGTTGTGGACCCTATTGAACAAATATACCTAGAATGATCAGTTTGTAAGTTGTAACAGACCATGCAAAAGTAAAGTATTAATATATGCCAGGGAAGTTCCTACCTTCTCTTAAAATGTTCTGCAAAAATGGGTTAAAATAGACGATTGTTTCTGTAATTTTGAATTTGGATACATCCCTAAGATCTTCTTTGGACAGTTTAGCCTCTGGCTTCAGCTGTTTGGTTGTTTTTCTTTCATTTTTCAGAGAGTCCTTGGCCCATCCCACCAATCTAGCACATGAGCCTAATTCAGTTTTGCTCCATGCATCAGAGAGTTTTAAGACAGCTATTAAAACACCACATGGAAAAGCTTTGCAGGGAATTCTACTCCACAGAGAAACCACAGAAACCACTACACACCTTAACTATCTCCCCACCCCCAACAGTTGGCTAAAATTACAGCTCCATTATGTTAGTATGATCCAACCAGTTTTATTGCTTGGAGCAAAATCTGAGGTCCAAAATGAACTTCAGAACATAAAAAGTAAGGCAAACCTCAAAAGGAAACAAGCTTCTTTGGGTTTTCAAACAAATATTACATATCAGAGACATTCTTCTAACAGAGGAGACCAAGAAAAGCCAAGTGGAGTCCTGCTAATTGCTCCACAAATGTAAAACTGGAATCAGGGACTCATCCCAAAGAAAGGAGGTCTCTTTCATCATCATATATTAAAAGCTACAACCTTTCATCAACTTCTTTCTCAGTCATGAGATCTTCTTTTGCCTTCCTCAAGTCCTTTCAAAGTTGAGTCACTATCATTCACATTAAAAATTAAGATAGATTTTCATATTAGATCATTGCTTAACCTGTTATAGCCTTTTCCTTTGTTTTTCCATCTCTGTTCCTCTAATGTAAACATTATTTATCCATTAAGCATGGTAGTGTATTCTATGAATTCATTTTGCCTTGTACTAGGGCTACCCAGAGAAAACATAATAATCAACCACCCCTCTTTCTAATGACCAATTCATGCCATGTAGCTCTTGCTTGGTTAATTTTCTAGAACTCATTTTCTTACTACAACTCATTTATTTACTACAAGAACACTGATAGAGTTTAATTTCTGCATCCATCAGAGTGAGTCCATAAC
Source organism: Castor canadensis (assembly GCF_047511655.1). Lineage (NCBI taxonomy): Eukaryota > Metazoa > Chordata > Mammalia > Rodentia > Castoridae > Castor > Castor canadensis. Next base: position 105,703,356 of record NC_133397.1, on the reverse strand, counting down.
ACCCAAGGCTGCTTCTGACTAACATGAGGATATAACTGTCCTGGTTACAGATTCTATTCCACTGTACAACAAATTTGGTAACATGCCCAACAAATGGCAATAGTTTACAACAAAATTAGAACTACCATACTGTCTTTAATACCTAGAAATAGGACAAGAATTCTTTGACTATGTGTTCTGAGTTTGGGATCTAAAAATATGGTCTCCAAATAGTGGTGTGAGAAAGAAGGGCAAAGATGATCCAGGGCCAATGAGGTCTTCTAGAAGGCTGAGTTTATGTCATGTTAATGAGGAAAAATGGAGTCTCTCCAACAATTCCCTGGGTGTGTGTCAGAAAAATTCTGAGAATATGTCTTGGACAGGAATGATAGAGGATCTGTTTCTTGCCTCAATTCAACAAAAACAAATAGTGGTTCAGCTCAAGAAGCATTTATAAAAATGTGTTTAATGGAACATACTATAAAGGATACATGACTAGTTGGGAGCTTGAAAGCAATCAAGCAGTGCTTATGTCTCAAAATGCAAAGGCTGAGTGGCTCCATCAATTGCCCTGGCTAGCTTTTATCAAGGGAGGATGCTCTGCTCTCCAGAGCTGTGCTATGTGTGGCCCTGACGTCTCCAGCTGCTTAGGACTCAGGAGCCTGACCTATCTCTGAAAGAGTAAAATGGGAGTAAGAAACCAATAGACAGGTGGAAGGTAAAAAGTATTGACTGTGATGGATCAGTCGTAGTTGGAGGGCAGATTAAAGTGGTGATTAGAAAGATCTTTCTTCCTAGAGTGCTTGGGACTGTTTTCAGAGTGCCACTCAAGTGTCATTTTTTTCAAAGAAGTTTTCTTAGGAGGCAAGTAAGGAGGGGTGGAGGAGGGCTGGGAGGGAAGGCATGACTGAAGCCAGCCTGGGAGTGGTGCCTGTAGTCAGAGCCAATTAGAAGCTCACCTTGACCTTAGCAGGAGCAGTTCTATGGGTAGAACTACTTCCTGCTCAGTCCTTCACTCTTGCAGTTCTATATACCCTCATAACTCACACATTTCCTTTATAATACAAACCTCGGTTAAGGACCATGTGACAAAACAAACCCAGTCAATGATTATGATAAATTTCAAGCCCCAGATCTGGTTATGGTTCTTAATTTTCTCCAATTACGCAGGTACATGGAGTCTATTTAGTGGAGAAATCAGGGTAGTAACTCATAATAATTATTCCTCTCCTATTGATTCCCTAATAGAGACCTTACAATAGCTCTTTCAATGGTGTAATGAAAAGAGCAGTGATTGTTAGTCCTGATTCCAACCACATGGTCTTGGGAAACCATTTAAGTACTCACAACCTGGACCTTAGTAAAATAATAATACTTCAAGCAGAGAATTATTCATTCCTTCCTTCAATTAACATTACAGAAGAGTTATAAACATTGCAGTGGACATTGAGAATAGAATGCATAGGGGTAAGGAATAATCATTACCCTTACACAGCATCAGTCTGGGGAGGGACATGCACAGATCAGAGTGAAAAAAACTATATGTTAAAGTAGTTCATAACTAGAAAACAATGTATAAAATGTTCATTATTATTATATTGTTCACCCTAACATTCCCTAATAATAACATTTACTACAAGGGCACCTATGTGGCATATGCTATCCTAGGAATGGAGGATGCAAAGATGAGTAACATAAAACCAATGAAACAAAGTGAATTAAATAATATATCTCAACTCGGATAGACCTCAACACATAATGCTGAATTAGAAAAGAAAGACAAATTGCAGCATCAGTCAGTAAAGTATGAGACCATTTGTGCTTTTACCTCATTCACCTCTCACTGTCCATTTGTAGGGAAGCACAGTCAACATAAGTAACCTCATAGAGAACATTAATGAGTAGTGAAATCTTACAGTAAACACCGCTAGATTTTATTCATGGCTATAAATAGAAACACGGGCTGAGAATTCATGCTCTGAGAAGTCAGTGTCTGCTTCTGGGAAGGAAAAGAAAGGAATAGAACAGAGAGGTAATAAGAATAAACTGTTATCTTTTAAAAGGAAGTAATCTTTATGAGAGTATAAACACGCTTATTAGATTATCCTTTGTGCTTTGCTGCATCTACAAAAGTACTAGAAAAAAGTCTCTGGTCTCAAATGACCCCCAGCCTCACAGGGGAGAGAGATGGATGCCCAGTCATGTTGTGAGGTGACAAGCATAATGCTGTCAAGCTCAAGGCCATGTGACAAATTGGAGGAAGAAGTTCTGTGACCCTTGTGTCTCCTGCTTCTCCACTTCCTGTCTACACACTGTGCACACTTCCTCTTCCTGAGAAGAGCAAGGCTTTCCTACTTAGATTTCCTCTCCTTGGCAGTCTTAATGTCAAGACCACACCTCACCAGTCTCAAGAAGTTGCTCCTTTTTTTGGTGTGAGAAGAGGTTCCAATCCCTTCTTTTATGTGACAGAGCAAGTAACTTAGTTCCTTCACTACTCCCATCTCTCCCTCTCCAGATTTCCTCTTTCCTATCTACCCTACTATACACATACATAGCCATCTTCACCTAATCTCAGTCTCCATTTTCCGTATGATCTTTTCTTCATAGTCAAACTCCCTCAAACACATGGCCTACCCCTGAAGCTCCCTTATCCTGATAAACCATAATGTTCTTTAAGTCTTGCTTCTCCCAGCTTCCTTCCTTTACCACCAGTCCCACCATCAGGTAAATTGTATCCTTGTTCAAATTTTATCATTGAAATCACTGACGGTGTCCTCACTACCTGATATAATTGTCTTCCCTATTGTCCCTAGGTGTCTAGGTGTAGATAGGAGTCTTGAGCTCCCACTTTGTGCCTTCCTGCCTGATCTGATTGACATGACTCAGCCCTGTCCTCATTTGGTCTTTACTCCTTTGCCTGTTCCTCTTCTGACCATCAGGCTCTTTCTCTTCTGTCCAGCAAACAAGGATCTTTTAGGTATCTCATGGATTTCTGTATTTTTAACCCCCTATTCTCCTGGACATGTTTTTTTATTGGGTATTTTAGCCTTCCCATTAAATCCACTATCGTTCCTTCCCTGACAATTCCAAAGTCCATGTCTCTAACCGCAGACTGTGAGCTAGAGACCATATTTTCAACTTCCTGCTAAACATTCTTACTTTCATATTCTACCACCATTTTAAACTCCCCCCCTAAACTGACTCCTTCATCTCTCTCCATACCCCAAGACACAATAAAACAACAAAACCTCCCCCTAGTACAGACTAAAAACTATCTAAGTTTATTCTACTAACTTTGCCTACAATTTTCTACTTGTTACACTCATCACAACCTCAACTCCTCTCCCATTTTTCCTCTCAGGTGTGCAATCAATTGCTTCCTTCCCAGAGTTGTTGTAAGCTGTCCTTTCTTTTTTAATCTCATGACTATTCTAGTTCAACCTATTAATTTCCCAAGACATTTATTTAATCATTCCATTCTTCTTTCACAGAAAGCATTTGAATAGTCTAACTCCTGGACTCCTATAGGATAAATGGAATTCAAATTCTAGAGACTCGAATTCCAAGCCCTTTATGCTCTCTTCCTAATATGTTTTTAACACCGTATTTCTATTGCTTTTCTAAACGCTCATAGCTCTCAGGAAAATTGCTATGTGTAAATTCCTGAGCCCCAATTTCCTCATATAAATGAGAATATTATTTTAAAGTTGTGAGAGGATTAGCCATAAGAGTGTGTATAAAGTCTCATTAGTTGTTAATTGTGGTAGCTGGAACATGCCATGTGTTTCCTCAACTCTCTTTCTTGCTCTGCCTGCTCCTTCTATTCAGCCTGTCTTCCTTCCAGGTGAAATTCCTGCTTCATCAGTGACTTGTCTGCTGAACATGCCAGTCCAGAAGTGCCTGCTGCCTGCCTATGAAACTCATTGTCAGCATGCTATTAGTAATACAGTGTTTACGTTGTCACCACATGGGTGTGTGCTGAATTTGTAGAGTGCATCAGAATCATGCTTGCTAAAGCAAAACTCACTGGGGTCCACCCTGAGGTTCTGATTCAGTAAGTCTAGAGTGAAGCCTGAGAATATGCATTTCTTACAAGTTTCCAAGTGATGCTGAAGCTTCTGGCCCAGGAATCACACTTTTAGCATCATTGGTGTCTGTTTTCTCAGATTGTAAGGTTCTGGATGGCAGAGGCTCTACTGCTCTTTTTGCTGCTGGCCTCCTTCTCTCCTTTCTATGTACTCCAAGAAGTAAATAGGAAATTAGGGACAAAATGATGTTTTTCAATTCAGTTTAGTTACTTTTGAAGCTATGTCAAACTCCCACTTTTCCCAATTCAAACTAAGAGGCTAAAACACTGTGTCAAACACAGTTGTTCACTATGTCAAACAAAATTGGTTTCTAGTTGCTTTTTCATTTTAACAAAAACTTTCATCGACCACATAAATTAGATGATTTAAAAGACTTTTTCTGAGTAGTTAAAATTCAAAATAGAAAAATTTCAATCTCCCTGTTTTTGTTGAAACAAAGGCTTTTACAAAATAGGAATAATTAGAGGAGGTGGTGATGCCAATATATGGATAAGCAAAGGAAAGGATGCTGACAAAGAAGCGGCCATCTTTGAACAGTGAAAGTAACTCTGTGTTGTATATGCCATGGAGGATGAGATGACTTTCCTCAGTTGCTTTGAAGATGGCACTAATGAGGGTCAACCAGAGGTTCAGTTCCAACTGGAACTTCATGCCACTAAAAATTTTGCTCCACATGACCAAAACAATTGGTCTGTTATTTGACACAGAGAGACTCAACAAAAACATTTCTTCAGGCAAACATATTATCATTTTTTAAAATTTTATTTAAAGAACATATCCTTCTAAGCAAGCAAGAGTGTTGCCATCACAAAGAATAATGTAACATATGTGTAGTTGTTTCCACACTGAGGGCTGAAAATAATGCTATAATACTCCATTTTTCCCCACAAACAGTTTTAGGATGGTTCCATATTCACAAGATACTCATGACAAGTTAGACAATAAACATTTTTATGCTTTGCCTTCACAGTGACAATAATAAGTATAAACAAAGAAATCATCTTATCCTTGTGCAAGCATCCTAAATATTTGATGTGAAGACAGAGGTGGTTGAACCCAGTATTACTAAAAGTGAGCTCATTTAACTAAGAATTTGAGAGATGTCCTTTCCATTTCTATTCAATATATGCTGTTTGAGAAGTTGCTATTATCTGTTATAATTATAATCATATTTAGCATAAATAATAGGAAAAACACAAAGAAAACTAATGATGAGGGTTGAGGACAAGGGAAAACCAGGAAACAGAATTTATTTGGGTTTTGAGAAAGTTTCTTTACTAAAATACTGAGTTAGCATGGAAGTTGAAGACATGTTTGTCATTTAGAGATCTGGCACAAAGACAAAGGTAAGGTTAAAGTGTGTTGGGGGGCTCTTCTTTTTTATGAAGATTAACAGTGGGGAGCCCTGGACATCGTCCTTGGGTTAGACTTATGAACTGCCTCCATACAAGGTATGAAAATGAACTACAGTGAAGCCTATAATTATAGGGTCTAGGGCTGGGAGAGTCTTTTCATTGGTATCTGTCTAATTCTTTCATTTTACAGATAGAAAATATTCATGAAACAGATACTCAATCAAGGAGACGCACACAGCAAGAGACCTGCTCTGACTCACAAACCGACTGCCTTTCTTCTTTACCACCCTGTCTTGCCTATCTGAGCATATGTTGTGATGGTGACATGGCACAGAGGGACAAGTAAGCAAGTAAGTAAGGCTTTTGAGAAAGCAGATAATGTTAGATGGGATTCAGTGTGGGTGAAGGATAAATGAATACCTTGAGTATAATGTACTCCAAGCTCTAGTATGAGCTTAGAGTCCCTAATGATCAATTATAAGGAAAGGTACCTATAGATACAATGACTCCCAATAAGCATCAGCTTAATGTGTTGCAGTTCTATTGAAAAGCTTTTGCTCACTCTGTCTAGAAAAAGTGGGAAAAAAGTAGAAAATATTATTTTAGCTATAAAAACCAGAGTGCCTATACTTGGAAGGCTGTGTTCACTTTTAAGCACAAACATAAAGGATTGAATAGCTGGAAGATTCAAAGAATGATAATTTGACATGGTCAGAGAGGAACGTCAACTGGGAATTAACTAAAACAAATTTAGGATAGAGAGGGAAAATACTGCAATAAAAATAATGGAACTACAAAGACTGACAAGTGACTTGTATTCTCATATGAGAAAAAATTAGTGTAATTCTTGGAAAGTTCTAAGGTAGTAGCTACTAAAGCTGGTCACCATCCTCAGTCTGCTTCTGACTTGCTCAGCTTTTGTTTTTAGTTATAGTGCAATCTAATTCTTGGTGTGTGGTTTTTAGTACACATAATATAATATTTATGATAAAATAATATATAAATTTATGATGAAATATGAAAGCCCATAGTAAAGGTATTTCAAAATCAAAATATAGTTCTATGTCTTTTAAGTATCACAAACAGGTAAATATGCTGAATCATTAGGATATCAAAGTTGAAAAAAATCCATAAACTGATGGATATTGGTAAAAAAATTATTACAGTATAAAAAGTTTGTATTTATTTTTTTATTCATATGTGCATACATTGTTTGGGCCATTTCTCCCCCCTGATAAAAATTTAATTAACAGCATTGCTAGTGACATAAATGTTGAATGGAAATGGAGTTTGAAGTTCATAGTGATAAAAGTTGAACAGACAGACCAGGCAGGGGAACTCAAGCCTGAAATTCCAACTACTTGGGAGGCAGAGATCAAGAGGATAGTGGTTTGAGGCCAGCCTGGACAAAAAGTTAGCAATAAAAAAGTTTGGAATGGTGGATGCATGTCTGTCACCACAGTTAAGGGGTTTGGAGAATTGTTATCTGAGGCCACCCTGGGAAAAAAATGTGAGCCCCTACCTAAAAAAATAAGCAAAAGAGGGTTAGGGGTGTGGCTGAAGTAATAGAGCACCTGCCTAGCAAGCAGGAGGCCAGTACCCCAGTACCGCCAAAAAAAAAAATTGAATAGGCAAAATATTTTTTAAAAAAATTACAGTGGCTATCATTTTTTGTTGATGCTTTTATTTCTAATAAATACCTTTCTTGATCATTAACAAAGGAAAACTTCAAGAATGGGACAAATCCTTTTTATGCATTAAAGTATTTAAAATAACTTTTTACCAAAGTGTGTCAATAAAGTGATTACAGAACATTTTTTTTAACTTTTAGCAAGGATTCAGTTCAGTACAGCAAGATAAAGTAGGGCAAAATGAGGGTAAAAAGGGAGAACATTTTAAAACATTTTTAACCTAATCTATCATGTAGCTAAACAGAGTCATCAGACAAGAAACACTTAGTAGGACATCAAGAAGTAATATTTTATGGGTAGACCATTGCAATGTAAGTTTGCACAGTGTTGACTTTAGCAAAACATTCATCTACTGAAATGAGAAAGCAGCATTTTGGCAATCTTGAATCAAAGCAGTAAAATTTTAATTGCTAGTGAAAAAGCTTCACATGTTCCACATAAGAGAATTTTAATAATACCCAATATGCAAAATCCAAGATGCTAAAAAGAGCAAAATAACTTATTGATCTTGTGAAGTTACGCAGAATAGCATTGATGACACATCAACCTGTGTCATTGGTTTCCAAGAAAAATGATTTCAGTGAGAAGTAGTTATGTGAAAGCAGTAGCAAGTGAGGTGATACGAAGACCATCTGGAGGGTTAGTTCATCAATTTTGAAAGGTGTTTTGCCTTGGTCTAAACTCAGTATATTCAATATATCAATTACATTCAGTAGATAGCACAATAAAGGATGCAAATCTAACCAATATATTTCATGATGATTTTTCTACTTACTACCATATAGCAAATAAACACTAGAGATCATGAAGTAATGAACCTGAAGAGAGGGTGGGCATCGAATGCTAGACAACCATGCATTCTGTAGAGCTATGGTGACAAGCCTGTGTGGAGATCCTGGTGAGCTTCCTGTGCCTTTTAATGTACATTGCAGGGTAGGAGTTGCTCAGCATTTGGAAACTGAAGTAAACTCTCAGGGATTTGGTTGTAATATGATATTCTAACAGAGATGCCCATACATTGTTCAGCTTTTTAAGAAAGAAATGTAAACAGATTGCCCTTATAAAATTAACAAAGCAAACTATGAAAGAGAAGCAGAGGATACATAAAAGTAAACAAATAAAACATACTATCTGAAACAAAGCCAAGTATTAATTGTAAGAGAAATGCTATTTGATTATCTAATAAATCGTACAGAAATGTGTTTATTATTTGATGACAAAAAATGAAGGGTTGGAAGCGTGGCTTAAACGGGAGAACCTACCTAGAAAGTGTAAGGCCCTGAGTTCAAACCCCAGTTCAAAATGCCACACAACCCCAAAAAACCAAACCCCAAACCAAACAAAAAATGAGAAACTACTGTGAAATAACTTTTTTCAATGTATTCACTCCCAAATTTTAGCCATATTATGGCATATTACAAAGTGAATGTAGGGTGGTCAAAAACTTATAAAATTAGTTATAATTTATGTCTTATAAAACACAAATTATGAAAATTTTATTTTATAAATAAAAATTATAAAATTTAATTAAATATATTCTAAGCAATAGTTCTGTGAGTTAATTGATAATAATGATAATAAAGACATTATATATACCAAAATCTCAGTATTATGGAGGGCTAGAACATATTTCTTTTTTTTTTTTGAGATTGGGTTAAAGTTAAAATCAATCAAAATGTAACTCACATTGAGGAGAACAAGAGTGTATTAGTGGGTCTGTCTGAGGGGACTATGGGAGGCGGAAGAGGGAAAGAGAATGTTAGAGAATGAAAAATATTTCCATCTATATATGAATATAATATAGTGTAATGCCTGTAAGTTGTTGAATAATAGGGGAGTGGGGTAATAGAGGAAGAATAAGTAATGGGGGTGTTAATCTGATTAATTATTATATATATATATATATATATATATATATGTGTGTGTGTGTGTGTGTGTGTGTGTCTGAAATACCAAGACAAAACACCCTTGAACTATCAATATGTGCTTAAAAACTGAAGGACAGGAAGGTAAAACAGGTCTTTTCTGAGGGTGGGTACTGGTAAGAGGGGGAGGGCATAAGGAAAGGGTGAATTAGGGAGAATATGGTGGATGTATTTTGTATTTATACATGCAATAGAATAATAAAACCTGTTGCAATTGTTCTAAGAAATGGGGAGGGAGATGAGGGAGAATGATGTAGGAGGTGAACCTAATTTAAGATATATTGTAAGCACATATGTAAATATCACAATTATTCCCCTGTACAACTATTATATGACAATTATAAAATGTAACTCACATCAGTGTAAGTTTGAATTAGAGAAATCATATGATCAACTCAAAAGATGAAGAATATATTACATAAACGTCCATTAATCATAGACTATAATGGGATATTATACATCAATGACAGGAACTAACAATAGTGAAACACTACAACATTGATGAATTTTGTAAACACAATGTTGACCCAAATAAGCAAGAATTAAACAATGCCAATAACGTGATTCCATTTATATAAAGTTTTCAAAAACAGACAAAATATAATTATAATGTTTAGGAAATTATAAAGAAAAGAAAGTAAAACTCTGCAGTGCTGTCAGCTATAGGAAGTAGGGAAGGGGCTATGAATTGGATGAGACACACAGAGGGATTTTGAGAGTGCTGACAATGTTTTATTTCTTAACAGTGCTAGAAAAACTTTCATCATAATTACTAAGAGTTTAGCAAAAGCTGTAAGAAGTTTCAGTATGATGAACAATACTAGTAACCTTAAGAGAAATCTCTGTGTACAGAGAATTATGAATTACATAATGGCTGTCAATTTCTAAAGAAAGCTGTGGAAAAAGCCTCAAATTATTCTCCATATCTCACCGTGCCCAGACGAGGGCATCACTTGGGGAGTGAAAGCCATGCCAAAAGGAAGATAGCACTAACATTTCTGCAAATCAACAAATAACGTTCAAAACACTAGAAAAATTTGTTGAATAATATGTTCTAAAAATTACATAATCAATATAAAACAACTTAATAAGACACACAGTTTAGAGACCAAATGGTTATTTAAATTTTTATTTATATGCTAATTGACATATGACTGTGAGAGTTGTTAAAATATTTTAAATACTCACCACTAGATGAAGGCAGGCACGGGGAGAGGTTACAAGGTTATTGTGATGGTGCTGGTTAAAAATTAGGAGAGGTGAAAAGGAAGGATCAGAAACAGAGAAAAACAGCAACAGGAATTGCTGACCAATTTGATATTAGAAGGGGGCAGTTGAAGGATGGGTTCTAACCGATATCCAAGACAGAGGTCAAGGAAGAGGGGCATATTAATTCAGTCTTGAGTATGTCACATTTGCAGTACATTCATAACATTCATATTAGTGTGTTGCCATACATCTGTAGTTCCTATACTTAGGAGGCTGAGGCGGGAAGATTGAGAGTTTGAGGCCAGCTTAGCCTACATAGCAAGATCCTGTCTTAAAAGCAAACACAAACCCATATGAGTAATAATCATAGTTATCATAAATATTTATATAAGCTAAATAGTGTTCCCCATACTTTCATATTCTTTATTTGATGTTCATACCATTCTTGGAAATATGGTAATAATACTATTACTGAGAGAGCCTTAATAAGAAGGAGGAGCACCTACTCTTCCTTCAGTCATCAAATGTTATTTGAGCTCCTCCATATTCCAGACACTTTTAAGTGCTAGAGGTATATAGTGAACAAGATAAATCCCTGACCTCATGGCACTTACATTGACATGGAAGGAGATGGAGGACAATAAGATAATGGATCATCAAGGTATGTGGATACTGTGTGTACTGTAGTTCAAAACAGAGTAGTCAGAGAAGTTGACATTTGAACAGAATCCTAAAGGAAGGATGGATGTGACTCATGTGACTGTCTGAGGAAGGGTCATTCCAGCCAGAGGGCAGAGCAAGACCAAAAGTTCTAAGGTAGCAACATGCTTGTTGGCAGTACTGGGGTTTGAACTCTGGGTTTTGTGCTTGGCAGGCAGGCACTCTACCACTTGAGCTACACTCTCCCAGGGCAACATGCATTTTGATGGATTTGAGGATCAGCAAAAAGGCAAGAGCTGGCTTGCTGAGTGAAAGGGTTAGTCACAGGAGATTTTAGGTGAAATCCGCAGAGGTTGGGAACATAGTCTCTTAGGCCATGGTAGAGCATTTGGTCTTTAAGTCTTATGTATTAAAAGAACCATTGTGGCTGATGTATGGAGACTAGACTCCAAGGCAGCAAGAATGGGAGTAGAAGACTAAGTTCTCAAGCTTTTCGTCTTAGACAAGAAATGGTTATGGATTGGATCAGGGTGTAGCAGTAGGAATGGTGCCAAGAGGGTAGATTTTAGATCATTTCAAAGGTAGAGCCAACAGGATTTGCTAAGAATTGCAAATTGGGTTAGAAATGGGTACAAGTTTTGGGATACTAGTAACTAACCGTCTTGGAGAATGGCAACATCATTCCATGAGAGAAGGTGAAAGCTTGGCAAAAGATTGAAGGGGAAAATCCTGAGTTTGAATTTGGACATGTGAAGTTTCAGATGCTATGTGCTAGATGCCTTAAGTCCTTTTGATAATATTGTTTATATCTGCAAGGGAGGTGTGACCACCACTCCTGTTTTACAGATGCAGTAACTAAGGTTTGGAGATTATCTTCAAATTGTAACCAGGACCAATGGGTTAGGATTGATCCTGCAGCAAAAAAGAGAAAACAGGCCAAGAAACTAAGACAGCAGGATACGATCAGTGAATTTAATCCAGTAGCTATTTGTTAAGGCTGCAAGCTTCTGGTACCCTCTAACCATTTGCAGTGCTGTAAGAGAACGCAGATTTGGTTGGTGACACTGAAATTGTTGGGTAGCAACTCAAAATAGGTAACACACACACTGGAGTAGTGTAGTGAAATGAGGAAAGTCAGAGAGGGCCAGGGAGAATTTTAATGAGGAACTGAATGGAGGCAGAGAGCTCATCAGGCAGGGGCCTGGCAGGGGCCATTCCACTGGAGTACTGAGAGATAAAGATGGATCGACAAAGAAAGGCCACATCAGGTAGGTTGTGAAAGCTGGGCAGAGCACCTTGGATTTTATTCTGTGGGAACTGGAAGCCAGTGTTGGTTTCTATGGTCAGAGCTGAACCATAGTCAACATTCACCATTTCTTAACTAACATTTTCCTAGGGTGCTGCCAAACTCATTGGCAACACTTATATTTTACTCATATTTAATATTTTTCACTTGTAATAAAAATGATCACATATAATATCTAGGTGGATATTTTGACATACTAGCTCCCTTCAGTTCCAAACTCATTCAAATGATACATTTTTGTCCAAAAAGAGAAATTATAATGTGAGGTTATGAAAAGTCCATTTCCCTCTTAACATTCTTCCTAGCAACTCAGTTGTTTTCATTGGCTTTTATTAAAACAACCTTTGTGTGAACTGGCAATTTGTTTTGTAAATATCAATGAAAGCATATTTCAGAAAATATAGTAATAAAAACCAACCCAATTTCAGAAATATGCTTGTTGCCAGACATCAGTCTTCAGCTCATATTGTGAGTATTTCCAGTAAGTCTTAAATACACATTAACATGAGAAATAGCTTACTGTTTAAGATCAAAAAAGTTGAAAAACCCTTCAATGCCTCTCAAAAATTGCTGAAGGGTTCTACCCAATAAAATGCATTTCCCTCTTTGACAAACTGTACTTATAATGGTTTCAAGCACTTCAATTCAGCTGACTATTTCCCCTCAAAACCTACTTAGATTCAGGTTAATATCATCCCAGTATCTATATATTTTATGACTTTGTTTTCTTAAGAAGTCAGGGATATTATTATTTCATCTGTACCTATCTTGAGCCCATATCCACCTTCCAAACCTTTACAAGAATTATAAGTTTTGCTCAAGGCCCTAGGAGTTTTTATTACTATTTTCCAAGTGTGCACAACTCAGCAATTGTCACTAAGCTACACTTAGTCAGAGAAAAATATTATTCCTTAACTGACGTATACTAAGGAGAGACTGTGAACAAATGTTCTGAAGAACTTTAACTTGAATGCCTCCTGCCTGGCAGACGAAATATCTCAGCAAAGTGAATAATGGCATAGTTCTTTTCAGGCACTCCCACAATCCTGTGTATCCACTGTGATGCTTCTTTAAAAAAAATCTAAATGCTTTCTGTCCTCTTCTCTTCTCTTAGAATATAGCTCCTACTTCTACTAACTGTTCTGGTTTTCATAATACAGTTTTCTTCATATGTCAGATAAATCAGTGAGTGAATTCAATGTATAGTTTCAGTATATGCCATGTATCTAAATCCATGCTAGTGGAGTTGTAACATGTGATTTCTATCAGTTCATATTATACTTGTGTTCTATAAAACATGAAATGATAGCAAATAACTCAAGGGATTCTGTAAATACTAAGTTATAAGACAGAGCCTGGAGTCAAGATAAGAGAACAAAAATGTAGGTTAAGGTTGTTACGAAAGCTTACTGCAAGACATGCTTTATCAGGACTTCAAACAGCTGATAAGCATAAAGGCCCCACAGCAAAGAGACTAATATGAGTAAAGGTAGGAGGGAGGAGTAAACTCATTTCCTGAAGCCTTATACTATAAATATACTTATAAGGACCATTTTATGTTCCCAGTAAGCCTTTAAGATGGATATTATTATTCTCATCTGACAAAAGGAAAACAAGGCTCAGGGAGGATAAGAAAGTTATTTTAGGCCACTCATTTCACAGCTGAGAATCAAGATTCAATACCTGTGTCTGTCTGGCCCCACATCTGGGCTCTCTGCGGCAGCTGACTGCCTTCTTCATGTATCTATGCTACAATGAATGGACTGTCTCACCTGCATCAATTAAATCTGATGGTTAGATGGAGCCATAGTAGAGAGGTCTGAAGAAGGCAGGCTTTGAGCTGGGAATTCACATGGTGTGAGTGGTGTTTAGGTAAGACAAGTTTTAAAAATGTAAGTGGGTTGACAAACAGAAATAGGAAATTCTATGTGAGTAGACATAAATGGGCTCTCTTTTTTCCAAGTTCTTACCTTTTCTTCTTCTTATTCTTATTACTATTATTGTGCTGGGGGTACATTGTGACATTTACAAAAGTTCTTACTCATAGTTGAATAAGAACTCAAGTTCTTATCATAGTTGAATTCATCCCCTCCATCATTCTCCTTTATCCCTCTTCCCCCCCATCCCTGGAATATTTTAACAGGTCTCATTTTTTAAAAATTCAGGAGTCAAAAGATGTGGGCTTGGGCTCTAATGAAGGTGTGAGAGGGGCTCTAATGAAGAGATGGAAGTGAGAGAATATGGAAGGAAAGAATAAGAAGACTTAGAGGCAGACTGAATATGGGGGAATAATGAGACCAGTGACTCATAGACGGGCTTCAGTTACTGAAGGAGGCATTATAGTACTATGGGCAGTTATGGGAAAGGTCAGGGTCAGAGGCTGTCTAAGACTTTGATGAGCCAAAGTCTGCTTGATAAAAATCAGAGAATGTGTCAGATTTCTAGGTAGCATAATTTTCTAATCTTTTTTGGAAAAAAAGAAAATAACTTTTTCCTACTCAAGAATTTATATATCTCACAGATAAAATATTTAGTTATAAACCCAAGCATTTCTATTTGTCCTGCTTTGACGACCACAGTAAGATGCCTAAGAGTTGGATATAGAAAAGAAGAAGACAGTATATAGCTTTTTTGACTTCCAAAGGTGAAAAATCAGAAGATAAAAGACTTATTAAGAATGAAGTCTGTTGTTTCAGGTAAAATAAATACTAATTAAATAACTTTGATAGACATTCCTTAAACAACTTCTACTCTAGAAATGCCTACCTCATAGCACCGTTGTAGAGGTTGACATAAGAGATCAAGTATGTAAAATTGTAAGGTCCACATACAATTATCATAATTCATAGTTCAATTAAGGCAGAAGTAAGGATTAGTGAGGAGATCTAGGATCTGGTGTCTGACATGCCAAATGGCTACAAGTCTTTGTACCAGATCTTGAAATTCTTAGATCCTCTGTTTTATGAAAGGGGCTGGTGAGCTTAGACACTCTGGGGGTCTACATATCTGAACAAGTACTACAGAGGACAGTACTATCATGCATTGTATCAGTGTTTTTCAGTCTCTAGAATTTAATATGAAAATATTTATTTGAAACGAGGCAGACACATATTAAGAATGAAAGTGTAGAAAGTGGAAGCCTAAATATATCAGAGTAAATGTTTTTAAATTTTAAAAATCTATATATATTTATGCTAGAGAAGAATTACAGGCTTTAACAAAAAAGTAAGATAAATGACAATAAAGGTATCTAGTCCTTTACATTTGACATTAGGGACCTGAAATCATGGAAGAAAATGAAATCAATGAAAACTGGAGTGGTGAATCTTTATGGGCTATGGGGCATATGGGTTGCCATAAACTTTTCTGTGCTTTTAATGTTTTCTGTGGTGGACCACAGTATGGGATTAGAATAACTATCATGTCAATAGTTTTGTGGCTGCCTTTTTGTTATACATGAAAGTGAGTCTTTGAATTAGAAAATACTCTGCTCAGATAAACTCAAAATATAAAAGCAATTAATGAACAAAATTAATAAAACTCCAAACCAAACTAAAGCAACTCAAATTTCCAGGAATCCCTCTGAAGAACACACTTAGGGACAAAAAGTACATAAGACCTTAAATTAAAACAAAAGTACTTATACCTGGTCTGGTAATGTTATCTATACTGAAACCAGTGAACTTTTTCGTGGTGTTGACACAGATGTTTTGACTATGACACAAAATTCCAGTTGAAACATACAGCCCAGTCATTTTGAAGCCATGAGACATAATTCAGACATAGACTACACTGTTTGAAAAATTCTGGAAACTTCCCATAAATTGTCACAAACAAAACTTTTATTCACCTCTCCTCTCCCAATGCCATCTGCCATATGATAGGGTTGAAAGAAATAAAACAAATATCAGAACTGATTTAAAAATATCTTAGATCAGAGTGACATCAGCAAGATGGAAGACTGGGAAGCCCCAGTGCTTCCTTCCCCACTGAAACATTAAGCAGCAACAACCACCAAACCAAAATAAAATTAAAAAACCAAAGAAAAACATATCAAGAGACTAAATTAACTCTCTAGAATCTCTGGAAGCTATGAAACTAGTGAGAGATCTACAGCAACCAGATTAATGACTAGTCAAGAAACACAGAACCCAACACAGCAGGACATTTCATGGTGCTTTTGTTCTTTGTTTCATCCCCTCCTTGAGCTGGTGTGGTCATGGCACCATGGAGAGGAGGTGGCCCAATTCCTGGTACCCTTTCCTGCCCTGGGACCAGTAGAGTGCAGCAGAACTTAATTCTACTGTTCTAACTTCTCTGTTTAGACTGCCCAAGACACTGATTTATGTCCGCTATGACACAGAGCTCAGACAGGGAACTGTAGCACAGCTTGGATCACAGGTTTGCAGGAACTGTGGAGGGAGTGGCAGGCTTCAAAGGGATGGAAGACCCATGGATGCCTAGGGAGAGAAATCATGGGCAGAAGAATATAAGAGAACATCTAATGTTGTTGGAGAAAGCTGTAGTAAGATTCTGGGGAACAAAGACACCATAAGTAGTCATAGATATGAATGAAAAAAAAAAAAGTAAAAAACACAAGCATAGGCTCAGGCTGAATGTAGGCCTGGAACAGACTTGAGAAGACCTTAAGCCTTGATCACAAATTGTTGACAAGGCTTAGGACAAGCCCTACTAATTGGTAGAAATCTACCATACTAATCCACAAAAACTCAGAGGGATGGCTGATTTTCAGATGAGATTGTCAGCATTCAGGGTGCTATGGCAGTAGACAGGGATGGCAGATTTTCAAATGCCAAATTTTCATCAAAATATCACAAGACATACAGAGAAATATGAAAATGTGATCCATTAAAATAAACAAAATAAATCTCCAGGTAATGGATTTATTAGCTGATATTTTTAAACAACTATCTTAATATATTCAAAGAATTAAAAGAAACCAGCATATGAACAAAATGAGAATATCAACAAAGAGTCAGAATGTGTTTTTAAAAGAGAACCAAAAAGAAGTTCTGTAGTGATGTATTGAAAAATTCACTAGAAATTTCACAGTAGACTTGAACCAGCAGAAGAATGAACTCACAAGCTTGAAAACTAATCATTTGAAAGTAGAGAGCTCAGAAGAGCCCAAAGAAAAAAGGCTAAAAAAAAGTGAACAGAGCCTAAGGGCCTTAAGAAATACTACCAAGCAGACCAGGAAGTGCTTATAAGAATCCTGAAAAGATCAAATAGAGTAATTGCTTGAATTAACAATGGCTGAAAACTTCCCAAATTTGAGGAAAGGCATATAGCTACACATAAAAGAAGTTCCATAAACTCTAAGTATGAAAAGCCTGAAACTCATACTAAGACTTATAGTCAAACTGTCAATAGCCAAAAGCAGAGAATCTTAAAAGCAGCAAGAGAAAAGTTAATTCCTCATGTGCAAGGAAGCCTCAATAAGATTATCAGTGAATTTATCAGCGGAAACCATGCTGGCCAGAAGGATGAAATATTTAACATGTTGAAAGACAGAAGTCAAATTATCCCTGTTTTCAGATGGTGGGATCCTATACTTAGAAGATCTTCAAGATTGGACTAGAAGACTCTCAGATCTGATATATATTTTCAACAAAGTTGCATAATAAAAATCAATATGCAAAACTTAGTAACTTTTCTTATGTATCAACAACCAACTTTCTGAGGAAGGAGTCAGGAAAGCAATCCCATTCACAATGGCCTCAAAAAAACCCAACAAAATAATTTAGGCATAAATTGAACCAAAGATGTTAAAGAACTCTACAACAAAAACTGTAAAGCACTGAAGAAATTTCTAGAAAACAATTTGTAGAAGATGGAAGACCTCCCACACCAAAGACTGAAGTGAGACCTAAACTGCACATCAAGTACAAAAATTAACACAAAATGTATCAGTTTTAAGCAAGACAGCCAGAACCATCACACTCTTAGAAGAAACCGCAGCGGAAAGCTTCACAACATTGCAGTTGGCAATGAGTTCCTGGGTATGATACCAAATGCACAGGTAGAGAAAGAAAAATAATAACTGTATGGACTTCTTTAAATTTAAAACTACGTGACTCAAAGAAGATTGCCAATGAAGTGAAAAAGTGACTTTTGGAAGGGGTGAAAATGTTTACACATAAAATATCTGATAAGAGCTCAATATCCATAATGTATTTTTAAAACCTCTGCAACTCAAAAACAACCAAATGACTCAATTTTAAAATGTTCAAAAGGAGACACACAAATAGCCAGGGAGGATTTAAACAGATGCTCAACATCACTAATAATGAGGCAAATAAAACCAAAACACAAAAACTATTATTTCTCACCTGTTAGGATGGTTAATAAATGCCACCAAACAAACAAAAACACCTAGCAAAAAATTAAAACAAAATAACATCAACAGTGTTGGTGATGAAGTGAAAGAATTGGAACCCCTGTGCACTGCTGGTGGGGATGTAAAATATAGCCATTTTGGCGGTTCCTTAAAAAATTAAACACAGAACTGCCACATAATCCAGCCATTACACTTCTACTTGTATAATCAAAATAATTGAAAGCAGAAACTCCAACAGATTTTTTTACACCCATGTTAATGACAGCAGTATTCACAATAAGCCAAGAGGGAAAGCAACCCAGTGCCCATCAGTGGATGAATGGTCAAATAAAATTGGGTGTATGCACAGCATGGAATATTATTCAGCCTCGAAAAGTAAGGAAATTCTAATACTGCAAAACAAATGAAACTTCAGGACATCGTGTTAAGTGAAATAAAGCATTCACACAAAACAAATACTTCATTGTAACACTTACACAAAAAGCCTTCAGCTGTCAAACTCACAAGACTTCAAGAGGAATGGTAGCCTCTAGAGGCTGGTGATGTAGTTTGAATGTGCCCTTCAAAACTGATGTTGAAATTCAATTACCTTCATGAGATGATTAGGGCATGAGGATATCACCCTCCTGAATGGATTAAAGCCATTACCATCGGGGTGGCTTAATTATTTGGGGAGCAGGTTCTGATAAAAGGAGTTCAGCCTATTTTTCTCTCTGCAATGCACTTCTTTACTGTGTGATGCCCTCCATCATGTTATGACCCAGCAAGAAGGCCCTTGGCACACACTGGTACTGTGTTCTAGCCTTCAGATGTATAAGAAATAAATCTCCGTTCTTCCTAATTTACCCAGTGTTGGTGTTCTGTTATAGCAGCAGAAAACAGATTAAGGTATCTGGAGAGGAGGAGGGAAGGGACACCAATATTTAGTGAATGTTTAATGAGTACTAAGTGCTTAGGTTAGCACCTGTTCCCTCTTTCTGTGGCCAAGAGAGTCTGCTGTTACAGTTGCATGAGAATATTTTAATTAATATAACATGGAAGTCCCTCAGCCACAGTGATTTTTCCCAAGACCCCTAGACTGTGAGTAGTACTGCGTTTTCCATTTAAACTCAGCACTTATCATGTGCTGTTGTTGTAACTCTTGCAGTTTTGGGTTTGACAGCAAAACTAGTATGCATTTCATTTTCCTGTTTCACAATTTCACAGATAGAGTATTTGTTCTTGCATTAGATCTTAGCAACCTCAGCACATGATTCTTTTTCTTTCCTTGCTAAGTCAAGAACTTTCACCTTTTCACATAAAAGAAGCACATTCCAGCTTCTCTTTGGCATACCTGAGTTGCCAGCATTGCTATTCTTGAACTTTGGATCTATTATTGAATATAATAGTAAAATATGGAGATATTCGAACCATTGTGCATTGCCCAAGAACTGTGATATCACAGTCTAGTCTATTAGATAACCAAATGGTTCCAAAGTGGCTACTGGGCAAGAAGCATATACAACATGAATACGCTAGACAAGGGGCTGATTTGTATTACAGCCAGGATGCCTGAGGATGGTGTGGTATCTCACCCTACTACTCAGTATGTAAAATTTATGAAATTCTTATTTCACAGATTTTGTGTTTGCAAACCACAGTTGGCTGAGGGTAACTGAGATCACAGAAAGCAAAATGGTGGGTAAAGAGGGGACCAATATATCAAAGCACATTTGACTTCCGAATGCTGCTCAAGATCACAAATATAATGTCAATGTCACCTACATTAAATTGTATTTTTATAATCTGGCTACCGAGGTATGTAAAATATTTTCTTTTGTATAATCTGAGGTGAGACATTTATAAGCAAATGTCTTGGTATATGGGTAGCAAAGACAGTAAATGATCTCTTGATTGACAGAAATAATTTAAGAGCAATGTATGCCAGGAAGTGGTCTAATTTACTTTTTCTTGCCTTCAATCTAAATATTCCAGGTTTGTTAAAGGTACATATTGGTCTTATTTCCTAAAATATCTATCCTCCTTTATTCTACCTGTTCAAATTCTACCCATCTTTAGAACCTAGCTAAAGATAAGATTTTGCAAAGAATTTCTCAGCCCATGTTCATCTTAACCTCTAGCCTCAATCATCTAGAACTTTGTAAGAGACTGTCTAATATTATTTGCTATTATTTTGTGTTTTAGAACCAACTAAACTGTACTAAAAAGTTGGCAATTATTCCAGCCTGGAAGGACAGCCCAAATAGTGATACAAGACATATTCACTAAAACCAAATTGTGAGCTTGTTTAAACCTCGTGCAAGCCCAGTATGAATATGAGTTTAAAACTGAAATGGACTTGGATTCTTCAGTGAGTTAATTCTAAAAACTGGCTTATGGAAGACCAGAGGAACTACTTCCTTCTCTCCCACTCAACACGCACCCACATACTAGCACACACACTAAACCATGTGCACCTGTGCACAGGTAACAATTGTATGGAAAGAAACTGTCATCCAAAGCAATAACATTTTTTCATTATACACTGTATGTGCAGAGCACTTTACTAAAAACTATGAATAAAGAATTAACACATCCACAGTAATCTTTAACCCAAAATGAGTCTCTTATATTGGTGGTCAGAGCATGCCTCTAGGGGTTGGGTTGTTAGGCTAATCTGCAAAATTCCCTTTTGAATCAGACACAAAACCAAGCTCTTCCTCTTGCAATAAGAAAACATGTATTTTAACAAACTGAAGAAAATTGAGTTCCCTCCTTGTAGTTAAGACTAACATATTGCTTTGAGTTCAAATTCTTTCTATTAATACATATGATTTATTGAAACTATATTGTTTGAATAGGATCAAGAAAGCTGAATATTATTTCAGGTTTTCAAGCTATAAGAAGAAAGAATGCCTCTAGGTTTTCCATTCAACTTGGAAAATTATGGCTTCATATTTGCAACACTAAAGATAACACAGTGTCAGCACCTCCATCAAACCCTGTTGTTCAGCAGTTTATAATTCAGGCACACGTGTTCACGCCAAGCCCGACTTGGCCTACATAATCTCAAAGAAAATGAAGAAAAATTATTTTGGCTAGTACTGACTTATAAAAGTAAGAGAGAGGGTGCTTTTTATGAAGTGCTTTGAAAAACATCTTTGAAGATTTGAGAATGTAACTGAGAATTATTGAGTTGACATCCTGCATTCCTAAAGTTATAGAAATGACCCCAAATTCCATGATGTCACATCAACATCACTAATATCAAACAATTTTCATGGAGTTCCTCATCAGAACTAATTTCCATATCATGCAGAATTGCCATTCATAGAGGAAAACACTATAGTAGAAAGTAGATAAACATTTCTTATAAGGGCAGACAAGACTGTAGATACATTTTTCCTTTAAGTACAAACACTCTCTAGCACCATATAACCACACATAAAATGAATTTTTTTTTTTTTCATTTTTTAAAGTAGTTCACAATGGCAGCCTGGAATTTCCAGAAACTGCCTTTCTCTTCCCAAATGCCTACTTGGACTTAGAAACAGCAGAGCCAGAAGTGGATTTCCAGCTTCAGGTGAGGAGAGCTGTTGGGCTTCCCACTGGCTGAAGGCGGGGGTTGGGGAGTCAGTCAGTGGCTGGATCCTCTGCAATTTGAAGTCATGTGGGGGTGGGGCACAGAGAGCCCAACATTGGTGACAACTTGTGGATGAACAGGTTCTCTTTCTGTGGATGAGGAGCCCCTCATTGAACTGGGCTCCTACACCATTAAAAGCTACTAAAACTTTGATACAGAGGCATGGGGCATGGCATCAGAAAGACATCCTTTCCTATCTGTAGAAGTCTGTTTAAGCAGGTCGCTGTCTTAGGCCCTTCTTGCCTGTTTTCACTCAGCACTTCCTAAAGCCCTACTACTTGACAGGACTCCTGTCCTTTACAAGATGTCAAGAGAAGTGAAGGGTTCATAAGGACAGCTCCAGTACAGTTGTGGGCTTCACTAACAGGGCTCCTGAAGTGTGGTAGGGCACCATGCATGGGTCACCAGCCTGGGAAACCACACCAACTCTCCTGGCTGACCTTGCTTCGCCTGCTTTTCTCTCAGGACATTCTGGGTCGAGCTGGAAGAGCGGCTCCAAGTGGGATCGAGTTTTTCTCAGGGTGTCAGAGGGGAGGGCGGGCCTGGTGGTGGTGCCTGAGAGGGTCTGGTAGGGCTGCTGGCTTTGCTGGCGACGCAAAAGACGTGAAGGGCTCAAGGCTTACCTGATTGAAGTGTGCAGCTATGAGCGACGGTTCCCATATCTTAGAACTGGTGTTGACAGCCCCCCCTTTCTCTTTCTTGGGTGCCATGCGAAGGACAGAAGGAGCATTGGCCTGGAAACTGGGCTGAGGCCGGGCCTAAGCGTCCCCGGTGCCATGGTAACAGAGGCCACGCCCAGTTCCTGAGCGAATTCCGCTCCCCTCCCCCAAACCTGCTCTGGACACTCGGGTCAACCGCCTCCGTTGCCGTAGCAACTCAGTGTCCCTGTGTGCAAGCTAGTCAGCTTTGAAAGGAGACCCCCAGGACCCCCCGGGTAAATAGGATTTTCCATCAGGAAAGCTGCGCAGTGGAAGAGTAGGAGGCTAGGCAGGCCTGGGCCCGGCCAGTCTGCTTGTTTTTTTATTCCTCGTGACTCTGCTGCTTCTGGGGAGCCAGGTCTGGTCAGAGGGATTGTGTAGGAACTCAAAATAAATCCCGTCCAGGACTTCCTCCATCACCAGGATCTCTTCTGATCCTATTAGAATGAAGTACTGAACTCCCAGGAGGGCACACACCCATTTTCAATCGCTCTAATCTGCCCAAAGTGGAGTGCTTCCTTGTAAGAGTCTGATTTGTCTCCCCTTGACCTCCACCCTCTCCTCTGGTCTTAGTTCTGCCTCCCAGGGCTCCTTGCTAAACAGGTCCAGCCACTCCTTCGTCTAGTTGTGCTTTTCTGTATCTGTATTTTGTCTTCTCTGCATAAAGGGCTCCAGTTCCTTTACACTGTCCTCCATTGGCAAGTTGATCCTTTCTTTTTTCCTTTTTCCCTTTTGGCACTCATTAATATCTAAAATATCCTGGTTAGAGAGATGCCCCCAAATAATAATGATATTAATGGCCACTATTGATTCTTGAACACTTGATAATTGAGCTAGCAATCCCATAAGAACCCTTTCTGCATTACCTCCTCCTAGCTTTGTTTACTTTTTGTTGTTGGTAAGCTTGACACAACTCCATTTTGATTCTAAAAACACGTTCTTTCACATTTGCAATACATAGTTATTTCATTTAATTCTCACAATAGTTTTATCTCAAGTCCCAGAGTATGACTGATGGTGCAAGGATTAGAATCTAGGATTATTTGAGTCCCAAATCCAGAATCCTTAACTTCTGTGCTACCGCTGTTCTAGCCCTGCCAAAATGAGAGCTACTCCTCCTTTGGAAGCTAGACTTAAAAAAAATAAAATAGTTCAGTGGCACAAATGAGGAGACAGACAGAGCTTAACCAAAGGTGTTTTGCTGTCTCTTTGTTCTATATAAAATGCAGGGCTAACTGGTGCTCACTACCCACAGGGTGGACCCTGTGCATAGGGGTGAGATGCTTCTCTTATCCCAAACAGCCAGGGAGGACAGGCGATGCTTATGAGCTGCATCGCCTGTATATCTTGCTTACCTAGCTTTCTATCCCTTTCCACTACTTTCTGTGAGGAAGAAATTATGAGGATTTGGGGTAAGAGTGGATTATTGCTGTCATTTAGAACTTGAGCGTTCCCAAAGGCTAATGTGCTGAAGGCTTGGACCCCAGCCTGTGTCACTCGTGGGAAACAGTGGAACAATTAGGAAATGGGGCCTAGTGGAAGGAAGTTAGGTCACTGGGAACATAACCTGCAGGAGATATTGGGACTTAAGCTCCTTCCCGTTTCTCCTTTTGCTCCTGGCTGCTATGAAGTGAGCCTTTTGCTCCACCACACACACCACACTCTCTTGCCATAAAATTCTGCCTAATCAGAATCACAAAAGAAAATGCGGTCAAACCTCTGACACCATGAACCCAAATCTTTCCTCTCTATAATTTGATTATCATAGGTATTTTGTCACAGAGATGGGAGGGTGGTTAACATAATAGTGACATCTAGTTATTGCTGTCTTACATCATTTGGGGGCAGTTTTCTTTTCAACTTTTTCATTATTTGGGTCAACGGAGGACAATTTTCCTTCCATGTGAATTCTTTAATACCAATATAAAGAAAAGTATAATTTCTAGAAATAGTCTTCCATAAAAAGTTTACCAAAACTCATGTCTAGTTATGATATGTGTATTTTATCTTCTAGGAGGAAATAGACGCATGCAGCCTAGTCACAATTCATATCTGGAAATCTCTTCTTGTCACAAGAATGAAATGACTGATGCATGGTGATGCCAGCTGGATCTACTAGAGAAATGCTTTTCCTGCGAGTCTCCATAACAACCACTGA
Source organism: Castor canadensis (assembly GCF_047511655.1). Lineage (NCBI taxonomy): Eukaryota > Metazoa > Chordata > Mammalia > Rodentia > Castoridae > Castor > Castor canadensis. The sequence goes on along the minus strand of NC_133397.1, from coordinate 105,678,304 downwards.
AGCTGTCATTGATTTACTTTCATAGCATTCTCTCCAAAATTTTGTTCACCAAAATTTTCCTAGCACTATAAAATGAAAACTTTCCTTGTATTATGACTTACAAATAAAGATGAATCTCTTGTAGACAAAAGAAATCTAAGGATCACTGATTACATTGTTCCCAACTTTGATCATAATTCTCATAGTTTTCAGCTGATTGGGAAAAAGGCCCGTGTATAAAGTTTGTTGGCATTTACATTGTGTTTTATAAACTGATGTTTATGTATGCTGTGCTGTGTTACTAAGGCGTACTTTAAGATGAAACTTACTACGTGTGATCAGGCCAGCCAAATCACTAGCAGATGATTAATAAAATAGGTTGCAGACTTGAAAAAGAAACAAAAAAGAAAGAAATGGAAAATTAAGTGTTATTTTAAATTTATGGAGAATGTATCACTATTTCTTATAAGTAACAGCTGTCCAATTTCAATTTGGGCAGCAGTAAAGTGTTTGGGATATTTATTGTAGAGAAAATTGTCCATCTTTTCATGAAATATTTCTTTTTATTTTTTTTCCTACAAGGAGAGACATCATGTTTTTCAGCCTTCTTTATCTTTAGATATGAACATGTGACTGAATTCTAGCCAATGGGACGTAAATGGAATTATATGTCATGACATCCAGGTCAGCTATTAATGCCATCTCCCAAGCACTGTTTATGCTGTTCTCTAGCTGTTCAGGTGACATTGAGAGCCTGGAGTCTGTGAATGATTGCAATGGCACAGAGGGCTCCCCCACCATTTTCCCCACCAAAGACATTTGCTTGGGACTATTAAGCGGATAAGTACTAAACTTTTTTAAGCTGCTGAAATATTGGGGTTTGCTATGGCATCTAGGATTACTCTAACAATGCTGACATTTTTTAATAATTTTCATTTGGGAACCTAATAGTAGCCCATCTTTCCAAAATTGCTTGAGAAAGCAACCTGTTACTTTTAAGTAGAGATTGCCCAATACACAAAAATCTAGTATTACCCATTCAATTTTGATCTCATCATTTACATTGCCTTCCATTGTGTTATACAGTACATTCTTTTTCATCTTTATCCAATAAATGTTTTTATTACTTTAAACAACTGGTTTGTATTTAAAGTACTACACTGGACTAGTCTTCTTATGTCATATACACTTAGGGTAATTTTTTTGCCAGTTTTTTCAGAAGACAAATCAATAAGATACATTGCCTAGCTATCCAGTCACATAAATTATAATTTCATCAATGACTTAAAGGAATGGAGCATTTTAAAAGCACAAAATAAAGAGTTTAGGATGGAAGAATACACTTCCATAATCTTTTCTAGTTTCCTTTATAAAGTACTACCACAATAAATTTAAGTAGAGAAGGTTTTCCAAAATTGATTTAAGGAATTAAAAATAAAGGTTTTATTACAGAATGCCTTTTGCCCAGTTTTGGCCTTTTTTCATTATTCTAGGGAAAGTGGTACTTTAGATAATTTATGATGCAAAATGGGAGACATTATATAGTAACCAAATTTATAGGGGGTTTCATCATTAAATTGGTCTGTTTAATTTCAGAAAATAGGTGTGAATAACAATGTTCATAGTTTTAAGAAGCAAAGGTCATTCAACCAAAAAGAGACCCTGCCAAGGGCAGGAAAAAAAGCACTGCCATCTGTCATACATTTATGCTTTTTTGGTGTAATAAATTGTTTCCCCCACTAAATATAAGTTGAAATTTTATAAGCATATACTTTACTACATAAATTTTCCCATATGTCAATGACTAAAACAACCCTATACTATGTGGAGAATTTTCTTTGACATTGGTAGGGTTACTTTTGGTTTGTTTGATTTAATATTTCTGGTAAGATTTTGCATTTAATATGTTTAGGTCAAGGACTGCCTACTTCAAGGATGCACTGTGATTGCTGAGTAATTATTTCCTCAAGTTTTATACTTTGATCTTATAGTGTTCAGTTAATTCTTACTCAGGTGTAAAGTCAACTACATTCCTTGTCACACTTGGGAGGGACTGACCATGTATTGATACATTCAGTATTTCCACTGTTGACAGGGAGCAATGGATCAATTTGCTTCTGGACCAAGATTCCAGGTATTCACAATCCATTTAGCTACAGCCACCAGCTTGCCTTTGGTTATGGAGACCTTAGAGACACCTACCAATCTCTTCAGTTGGCACCCTAAGTCCAAGAACACTTCTCACTATATGTATGTCTTGTTTACACCATATTTGTGTTTCTAGTTTTCCAAATAGAATACTATAATGCAGTGCTTTCGGATGCAGAGGGCTCCATCTCTTTCAACTATAAGGTCCAAAACCTGGAGAGTATTATACCTGCATTCAATGGTTAGCATTAGCTTCCTATTCAGTCTTGAATGTGATTTAAAGTGTTGACTTTAATCTTTAAAGCCCCTCATTGTTTAGAAGCTAGTTACTCCAGATATCACATCTCTCCCTATGCATCATTGTGGCAATTAAAATCAGCTGCCGGGCTTGCACTTCAAAATCCCCAGTGAGCGCTGTTACCGGGAGCCTGGGATTACTTTCTAAAGAAGAATGTTCCTAAGAACCCTCTGGTTGTGTCGATGATAAAAGCAATATTTGGAATTTACAGTTTAGGCTTTGACTGTTTGTCACATATCTCTAGGTCGATGGAACCATAATTAAGTGATGCTGATTTCATTTTTCTGTTATTTGTGGCAAAAGAGTTTAAAATACCAAATCTTTTTTTTAGTGAATTGGAAAAATCACAATTGTACATATTAAAAATAGACAATGCTAAAATTCATCTGTTTCACATTTGTTAGTGTGGGATTTTTCACTCCAGTGTTCTCTCACTCTAGTTTTTCTTTGAAACTAATTTTAAATATCTTCGGTGAAGGGATTTGCCCTTAATCCTTTGGGGACCATTTCAAAACCCATAACTCATGGTAAGTCATTTCTCTAAATGCTTAGCTATATGTTTGATTTTTTAATATTTTATCAGATGTCTGTTGCTTATACATTTTTGCTATGTTAAGTAATAATTTTCTTTTTGATGTATACTGGCTCCAAATGCTATAGTTAAGGCAAGCCTATTTTTACATAACAGACAACACTAATTCATATTATGCCAGACCCAATGCAATGCTTTGAAAAGGAAAGATGACTGGTAATGGAACATTGAGAAACTCATAGCAATATTTATGATGGCTTGGATAAAGAGCGATGTCCACTACTTGTCTTTTCTTTTCAACTTCTTTCTCCTTCTCAGCTGACCTTAAACCTTCCTCAGAAATGCAGGGTACCACTAGGAAGTTTTCCTGATGTCTTCCAGAGAAATTTGTTTCTATGATCTTGTAAATACTAACTGCAACTGTGCATAGTTATCTTTATATATTTTACCATGAATGTCAATCCATGATTTCATGAATTCAGTTGTTTTTTCAGGCCTCCAATTTTTGTGTAATATTCTGCTGTTGAAGGGTCCTCAGCCAAAGGCTGTCTGTAGATACTGCAGTGTCTCATTTACTGAGAAGGGGTATTGTTCAATGGGACCACACTGCTGCATTTCCTCTTATATTTCAAACTCATAGACCATTTGCCACCAAATAGCATTTAAATGTTCTTAGGTTTCTTCTGCCTCCCCAAATGTATCACATTCATCTCTCTGTAAGAAAATAGGTTTATATGATTAAAATTTTATTTCATGGTTCCTGGGTGTTGTCATTTGTAGGGATAAGAATATTCAAGAAGGTTCTAGGGGTGGGCAGGTGAGGAAATGATGGTTTTGGTTTTAGACTTCTTCAGTTGGTGTACCCTTGAGACATCTAACCATGTAAAGAAGGCAATTGGATACGTTGACCTGGTGTATGGCGCAGGATAGACTTGGGCAAATCGAAGGAATACCTTGCATGCAGCAATTGAAACTGAGTGTGATGAATTTGCCTGCAGACCACCAAGCAATCAGGAGAGCAGGCCAGGGGCTGAGCCTTTAGGACTGTAGCTAGGAAGAAGAAAATAGACCTGTGAGCAATTAGGTGGTCAAAGTGGTCTTGTCACTAAGGTCAAAAGACAAGACTAGGGCCTTTCCAGCATGGGGGAGAGGTCAGAAGTTCTGAATGCTGCTGAGATGTCAAGTGAGAAAGATTGAAGGATGCTTGCTGGATTTAGGGAAGATGAGGTCAGTTACTCTTACGTCTTTGGAGAGAAGCAACTGTGTTAATTTGAGTATCTGTAGAGAATGTTTCTTATTGTTCCTGGGTCAAACTAATCTTTAAGGGTGGATTTTAAAAATAATATTTTTACTTGATGTGGAGTGAAACCTTTGAAAAACTACATATATTGCACCACACAATTTTTATTGCATGTTTTCTTATTTGAATTTTTTTCTTTTTTCTTTGAATTTAAATGACATTGGACTCTGTATAAAGTGTAAAGAAGTAGTCACAACACTGTTGTCTTATATTTTTAAGAAGTTTGAGAAGGGCTTCATAGAAACCTAAAGGTTGTTTCTAGTAAGAATGTATTAGGAACAAAAGCATCTTATTGAAACCTGTGTTGTGCTTTGTGAGGACATCAGTATAAAAAGGATGGGGAATCATACAACTTGGAGTGAACGGCCTGCGCTGCATTCTGCCCACTTCTAAACCCACTCTCAGACAGCTTCCAAAAAAGGTTCTGCTTTTGATTGATAAAATGAATATAAAGAAAGAATGTGAGGAAAAAAGAAAATAATTGGAGCTAAATATTAAGATGCAAAGGAAGATTGTAAGAAAAGACTCATTAAAAGGATAATTTCAATCAACACAGCCTCTAACAGAACCTTTGCAAGGTGTGGCTTTCTATGACTCACTCCCTGAATGAGTCTATTCGGTTCTTCCGCCATTTCCATCAAGGGAACCAGCTATTTCTAACTTTACCTACCCAAATAGCAGCTTCATTGACTCTTTCTTATATTTCACTATCTACTGTATTAAACAAAACAAAACTTCATTCTTTGTCTGCTGTCCTTAAATTGTGTTCTGGTTTTTCTTTTGTGCATGGCAGTGCCTTCCTTGAGCCTATAGTTCTTTTTTCTAAGACTAGCTGTCTTGTTTAGGCTTCTATTTTTGCTCACAATCAAGTTGCACATTTTGCCAATCATCCATACTTGGAAACATTTATGATTAATTTTGCATAAACATATGCACTTCACCTGAGCCAGCTGTCTTTTTCCTTGAATGTAACCATTTTCCTCTACTATACTTTTGGGTAATAAACGTTGCCAACTTATCCCTCTAAGTAAATTCCTCATTTTATTGAAAAAGTTTTTATAAAACTTAAGTTCACATTTATACTGATAATCTTCTCCTTCTTCCTCCTTCACTCTGGTGTAAGTTTGAAACTCTATTAAGCTATTTGTTATCATAGCTGTTAAAACTTCTAATATCAGTTGTTAACATGCTGTATGCTCTTACTTCAACAAGGCAGAGTCTCATTAAAAATCAGGGATTCAACTCATATAGCTTAGAGGCATGTCAGAGCTCATCTTGTGCTAAGCAGACAAGATTCTTTCTGCTAGGTTCAATTTCATGCTCCCCCCACCTTGCTGGCTGTGGGATGACCATGAGCAAATTGCATCTCCAATTTTTTAAAAACGTGTTTATTTATTTATACAGTACTGGGGATTGAACTCATGGCTTTGCCCTTGTTAGGTAAGCACTCTATCATTTGAGCCATGTCCCTATCCCTTTTTGCTTTAGCTATTTTTCAGATAGGGTCATGTACTTTTGGCAGTTAAGCCTCAGACTTCTCCTACCTTCTCTGAGTAGCTGGGATTATAGGCCTGAACCACCACTTCTGGAAACCTTGAGCAAATTTCTTAGGCCCCCTTTGCTTCAGCTTCCTTATGAAATAGGAACAATCACATTTGCAATATAGGGTTGTCATGAAGATTAAATTAGTTAGTAGATGTAACTGTTCAGAACAGATATGGCAATCTTGTGCATTTGATGTTGGCTAGTATTTTTAAAGTAAACTTTATTTTAGAATAGTATTGGATTTACAGAAAATGTCCAAAGATGATGCAGACAGTTTCCATATATCCATACCCAGTTCCCCCTGTTCACACCTTAAATTAGCATGGTACATTTGTTTCAACTAACAAAGTGACATTGATATGCTGTTATTAACTAATACTTTTTAGCTAATGTCCTTTTTCTGTCTCAGGATCCCATCCTGGATTCTGCATCACATTTAGATTTCTCCCTAGGATCCTCTAAATTGACTTTTTTCAGATGTTTCTTGTTTTTGATGCCCTTGACAATTTTGAGATGGCAAGATATTTTGTGTAATCTCTCAGAATTGATTTATTTGATTTTTTCACGTATTTAAGTGCTGGCTATGGGATTACAGAAAGAGACCAATGATGTGAAGTTTCATTCTCATCACATATCAAGGGTACATGCCATTACGTGACTTATCATTGATGATGTTAACCTTGATCACCCAGCTGATGTGGTGATTATCAGGTTTCTCCTACACAAAGGAGAAATGACCCTTCATCCGTCCATACTATATATTTTGGAAGGAAGCCACTATGTTCAGCCCACATTCAAGACAGGGACAGTTCTGCTCCAACCTTCTTTAGTAGGGAAATTTCTATATAAGTAATTTGGGATTATTTGGTATGGGAAATTTTCTGTTTCTTGTCCATTTACTAATTTGTTCATTCAGCCATTTATGTCAGCAAGGACTCGAGAATGTTTATTTAATCTTTTGGGTTGTATTCTGACGTATTCCAATATTATTTCATTTGTTTATATCTCAAATATAATCCAATATTTATTTTTTATTGTTCAGCTCAGTTCTAGCTTTGACCATTGGGAGCTCTCACTTGTATCTTGTGTCCCCTTGACATATTCCCTTGTTTTTGTTGTTGTTTTATTTTTCTGATTTTTCCTCTCACTTCCATACTTTCTGGCCCTGCCAGATGTTCCAGGCTCAGCTTGAATATTCCCTGCTCCACTCCTAAATGCACTCATTTACCAAGGAACCTTGGTTCCTTCACTGAAGAATAGTATTAGAAACCCAGATCTGATAGAAAATAAACTCAGAAAAATCAGTAGCTTTTCTATACTCCCATAACAAGCAGACTGAGAAAGAAATCATGAAAGTAATCCCATTCACAATAGCCTCAAAACAAATATAATACTTACGAATAAACTTAACTGAGGATGTGAAAAAGTTCTACAATGAAAACTTTAAGAAAAAAATTGAAGAAGACACTAGAAGTTGGAAAGACCACCATGCTCCTATGAAATGGCAGAATCAGTATTGTGAAAATGGTTATACTACTGACAGCAACCTATAGATATGATGCAAGCCCTGTCAGAATCCTAATGTCATTCTTCACAGAAATAGAAAAAAAAATCAATCCAAAAATTTTTATGGAAGCATTTAAATACCCAAAATAGGCAAAGCAATACTGAGCAAAAAGAGGAGGTAACACAATACCTGACTTCAAATTATACTACAAAGCCATCATAACAAAAACAGCATGATATTGGTACAAAGAACAGACATGAAGACCAGTGGAACAAAATAAAACACCCAGAAATAAACCCACACAGTTACTGTAATCTGATTTTTGATAAAGGCACCCAAAGCATGTAGGAGAAAAGACAGTCTTTTCAACAAATGGTGTTGGGAAACCTGGATATCTGCATGCAAAAGACTGAAATTATATCCTTATCTCTCATCTTATATAAAAATCAATTCAAAATAGATCAAAGATCTTAATGTAAGTCCTGAAATTTTGACACTATCAAAGGAAAATATAGGGAAAACACCTGCAGATGCAGGTATAGGCAACAGCTTTCTGAGTAGAACTCCAGTTGCTCAAGGAATAAGCAAGAATTGACAAATGGGATTGCCTCAAATTGAAAAGCTTCTGTACATCAAAGGAAAAAAATACCAGAATGGACAGCCAACAGAATGGGAGACAAATTTTGCAAGCTATTCATTAGATAAAAGGTTAATAAATACAATGTACAAAGAGCTCAAAAATTAAACACCAAAATAATAACCCAATTAATGATTGGCAAATGAATTGAACAGTCCTTTAAAGAAGTTCAAATGGCTAATAAATACATGATAAAATGTTCAATATCCTTAGTCATAAAAGAAATGTAAATCAAAACTACACTAAATTTCCATCTCATTCCAATCAAATTGGCAATCATCAAGAAAACAAACAGCAACAAATGCTGGTGAGGATGTGAGGATAAAAAAACCTCATGCACTTTGGTGGGGATGAAACTAGTGCAACTATTATGGAAATCAGTGTGGAGGCTCCTCAAAAATCTAAAAATAGATCAACCTTATAACCCAGCTATACCACTCTTGGGCATATATAAAGGATGTAAATTATATACAAGAGAGACAACTGCAGAACCACATTTATCACAGCACTATATACAATAGTCAAGCTGTGGAATCAGCCTAGATGCCCAACAACTGATAAAGAAAATGTGGTATATATGAACAATGAAGTATTAGTAAACCATAAACAAGAACAAAATTGTGTTATTTACTGGAAAATAGTTGGAAGTGGAGATCTTCATTTTGAGCAAAGTAAGCCAAACTCAAAAAGCCAAATTACATGTTTTTACTCATATGTAGACTCTAGATCAGAAATGACAATAATAAAAATGAAAATGGGAAATGAATGTAAAAGGGAGACTATGGAGGGAAATCAGTGGGAGAGAGGGGGAATAAGAGAAGATAGTGGGAGGTGTATAAAGATAGCATAAGGAAACACACCAAATACTGCTTGAAAAGGGTGGGGAGAGGACAGCTTTAGGGAATGTAATGGAGAAGGTGAACACGGTATGCATCTATGAAATTTTCGCATTGTGCCCCCTTGTACTATTAATGATAAAATTTTTAAAAATTTCAAATGGAAAAGAAAACAAATGCTGGTGAGAACATGGAAAAAAAAACCCTCATATACTGTTTGTTGATGGGACTGTAAACTAGTGTTGCCACTATGGAAATCAGTATGGAGAATCCTCAGGAAACTAAAGATAGATTTAACTATACCACTGTTGGTCATATAGCCAAAGGAATTTAAGTTAGCATACAATAAAGGCACCTGCACACCCATGTTAACAGCAGAACTCCTCACAATAGCCAAGCTACAGAGTCAGTCTTGGCAAACACCAACTGATGAATGGATAAAGAAAATGTGGTATAAATACATAATGGAGAGCTTTATTCCCTAATAAAAAATGAAATTATATCATTTGCAGAAAAATGGATGGAACTGGAAATCATCATATTAAGTGAAATAAGCCAGATTCAGAAAGAAAAATATCACTTTTTCACTCATATGTGAAATCTAGACCTAATAATAATAACAATAATGATGTGATTGAAAAGGGGAGTATTGACAGGAGGGGGAAAGGATTTATGATTGAAATACATATGTGTGTGAAGGTAGCACAATGAAACTCATTAAAACTTAAAATGAAGGGGAAGGTGGGAGGGGTCAGAAAGAGTAATATAGATGGAGTGAATTTGATTAAAGTACATTATATGCATGTATGTAAATATTGCAATGAAATCATTATACAATTAATTTATGATAATAAAACATTAAAAATAAGGAGATCCAGACCTCACTCCAACCATTTTCCTGCAAATGACATAATTTTATTCTTCTATGGTTGAATAATACTCCACTGAGTATATATAGACCACATTTTAAAAATTCTATTCATTGGTTGTTGGGCCCCTAGATTGATTACATAGCCTGGTTATTGTGAAGGGTGCTGCTGTAAATGTGAGCATGCAGGTGCCTTTGTTGTCTGTTGATTACACCTTTCTTAAGTGAGATCAGCCAAGCTCAAAAAACAAATATCATAAGTTTTTACTCATATGAGGAATCTATGTTTACTTTTTTTTTTTTTGAAAAATCTATCTAGAGATTTATTAAGTGTATTAGTCTTATCAAGAACAACTTTGGGCTTAGGTTGATACTTTCTATTGTATGTCTACTTTCTAGTTCATTATTTTTTGTTCTTAATTTTGTCATCTTCTGTATTTTATTTGTTCTCAAGTTTATAAAATTGAATGAATGGAGTTGGGCACCAGTGACTCATACTTGTAATCCTAGCAACTCAGGAGGCAGAGATCAGGAGGATTGCGGTTTGAAGCCAGCCTGGACAAATAGTCCGTGGTGAGACCCTATCTCAAAAGAACCCATCACAAAAAACTGCTGGTAGAGTGGCTTAAGGTGTAGGCCCTGAGTTCAAACTCTAGTACTACTATATATATATACATATATATATGTATATGTGTATATATAGATATAGAATGAGAGGCAAGCTTCATATCACAAAATTTAGTGTGTAGAATTTTATTACATTTAGTGCTTTATAATTTCTAGTTTTCATTGTAATTTTTTTTTGGCCTATGAGTTATTGCCATTTTGATTTTGTTTTCAAATTTTGGGGGTTCCTTCCTCCTTAATTAATTTATATATAATTGCATCATGATTATTTTATTTTGAAAGATGTTGATTCTTTGAAATTTATTGACCACACATGCTTTATGGCCAATTCTGTGCTACATTTTATAAATATTTTATATGTACTTAAAATTAATGAACATACCCCAGTGGATGGAGATTGTATTGTTTAATTTTTCAATATTCTTATTGAAATACTGCTTATTTATCATACATGTAGAAATGTGCATTAAAATTTCCCACTTTGAAGGTGGGTTTATATATAAATTCATTCTTAAGGTTTTATCATATTTTTCTTTTTATTTCTTTATGTTTTATTTGGTTATAGTTTGAATTACATGTTTGTAGTGATATAAAACTTCTATCATTGTATTCTTTTGCATCTGAAGACCAATTTTTGTCTTAAAGTTTATTACCTGTCATTAATACAACCACTCAATCTTTCTTTCGAATAAAAAGATTGTCTTCAGCCTTTCTGAATTATTTTAGGTGTGTCTATTATTAATAGCAAATGTTACTTTCATTTCAAGGCTAGTGGGGGTTGAACTCAAGGCTTTGTGCTTGGTAGGTAGGTGCTCTACCACTTGAGCTATTCCACCAGCCCTTTTTGCATTGGTTGCTTTTGAGATGGGGTTTAAGGTAATGTGCAGGCCAACCTGGACCACAATCTTCCGATGTGAGCTTCCACACACAGCTGAGAAGGCAGCTGCAAGGTACAATGCCTCACCACTGATTAAGATCAGGGTTTCATAACTTTTTGCCTGTGTAAGCCTCCAACTCCAATCCTCCACATCTTTACCTCCCAAGTAATTAGGATTACAGGTCTAAGTCACTATGCCTAGCCAGAAATAATTATTTTTAAATCTTACTCTAGAAACCTTTGTCTATAATTTAGATTTCAAAGCAGTTGTTATCATTATCAATTTATTCCTACCATATTGGTAAGAATTTTCTTGGATAATTTGAGTTTCACTTTCTGTGTGCAGAATCCCTTGAAGAATCCTTTGTAGTGGTGGCTTTGTGGTCACATATTGTTTTAGTTTCTGCTTATCATGGAAGACTTTTATTGCTCCATCTATTTTGAATGATAGCTTTGCTGGGTAGAGTATCCTGGGGTTGAAGTTATTTTCATTCAGTGCCCGGAAGATCTCACCCCACGCTCTTCTTGCTTTTAATGTTTCTGTTTTAATGTTTCTGTTGAGAAGTCTGCTGTGATTTTGATGGGTTTACCTTTGTATGTTACTTGTTTTTTCTCTCTTACAGCCTTCAATATTCTTTCCTTAGTTTCTGAACTTGTTGTTTTAATGATGATATGTCGTGGGGTAGTTCTATTTTGATCTGGACTGTTTGGTGTCCTGGAGGCCTCTTGCATCTGTATGGGAATATCTTTCTCTAGATTTGGGAAATTTTCCATTATTATTTTGTTAAATATATTACGCATAACCTTCGCTTGCACCTCTTCTCCTTCTTCGATGCCCATGATTCTCTAGTTTGGTCTTTTGATGGAGTCTGTGAGTTCTTGCATTTTTTTTCCACAGGTCTTGAGTTGTTTAATTAATAGTTCTTCAGTTTTTCCTTTATTTACCATTTCATCTTCAAGTTCTGAGATTCTGTCTTCTGTTTGTTCTATTCTGCTGGATTGGCCTTCTGTTTTGTTTTGCAGTTCTGTTTCATTCTTTTTTCTGAGGTTTTCCATATCCTGGCTGGTTTCCTCTTTAATGTTGTCTATTTTTGTCCTGAGTTCATTTATCTGTTTATTCATCATGTTCTCTGTTTCACTTTGGTGTTTATACAGTGCTTCTATGGTTTCCTTTATTTCTTCTTTTGCTTTTTTAAATTCTCTATTTTTGTTGTCTTGGAATTTCTTGAGTGTCTCCTGTACATTTTGGTTGACCCTATCCAGTATCATTTCTATAAAATTCTCATTGAGTACCTGTAGTATGTCTTCTTTTAAATTATTCTTGTGGGCATCATTGGGTCCTTTGGCATAGTTTATCTTCATTTTGTTGGAGTCTGGATCTGAGTTTCTGTTTTCTTCATTCCCCTCTGGTTCCTGTACTAATTTTTTGCTGTGGGGAAACTGGTTTCCCTGTACTGTGTGCAATTAAGTATTTTCTAGCTTGTAATAATAACAATGGTAATATTTAGAATGGAAGGGTGAGCTGAGATGGAAAGCAAGAAGTTAAAGAAATGGGAAAAACAAATACACAGACTGGAAGGAGAAAACAGAACAAGGTATCAGACAAGGAGGTTTCAAAGGTATAAACAAGACAGGCAGGACCAAACCACAGGAAAAGAAAAAGCAAGACAGTAGAGAGTAACCTCAACTTAGGTACACACAATCAAACCTCCAAACAACTAAGACAACTAAATGACAGGAATCACCACATACCTATCAGTACTAATGCTTAATGTTAACGGACTTGATTCACCCATCAAAAGGCACCGCTTGATGAAATGGATTAAAAAGGAAGATCCAACAATTTGTTGCTTATAGGAGACCCATCTCACCAACAGAAATAAGCATAGGCTAAGGATGAAAGGCTGGAAGAAGATTTAACAAGCCAATGACCTCTTAAAACAGGCAGGAGTAGCAATACTTATCTCTGACAAAGTAGACTTCAAACCTACATTGATCAAATGAGATAAAGAAGGACATTCCATACTAATAAAAGGGGAAGTAGACCAAAAGGAAATAATAATCATCAACCTGTACATACCCAATGTCAACACACCCAATTTCATCAAACATACCCTGAATGACCTAAAAGCATATATAAACGCCAACACAGTGGTTGTGGGAGACTTTAACACCCCATTATCATCAATAGATAGGTCATCCAAACAAAAAATCAACAAAGAAATCCAAGATCTAAAATATGCAATAGATCAAATGGACCTAGTTGATGTCTACAGAACATTTCATCCAACTTCTACACAATATACATTCTTCTCAGCAGCCCATGGAACCTTCTCCAAAATAGGTCATATCCTAGGGCACAAAGAAAGTCTTAGCAAATATAAGAAAATAGAAATTATACCATACATACTATCTGATCATAATGCAGTAAAAGTAGAACTCAACAACAAAAGTAAAGACAAAAAACATGCAAACAGCTGGAAACTAAATAACTCATTACTTAATGAAGAATGGATCATCGATGAAATAAAAGAGGAAATTAAAAAGTTCCTGGACGTCAGTGAAAATGAAAACACAACCTACCGGAACCTATGGGACACAGCTAAGGCAGTCCTGAGAGGAAAGTTTATAGCCATGAGTGCATATATTAAAAAGACTGAAAGATCCCAAATCAATGACCTAATGACACATCTCAAACTCTTAGAAAAACAAGAACAAGCAAATCCCAAAACAAATAGAAGTTGAGAAATAATAAAAATAAGAGCTGAAATCAACAAAATAGAAACCAAAAAAACCATACAAAGAATTAATGAAACAAAAAGTTGGTTCTTTGAAAAAATAAGCAAGATCGATAGACCCCTGGCAAACCTGAATAAAATGAGGAGAGAAAAAACCCAAATTAGTAAAATCAGGAATGCAAAAGGGCAGATAACAACAAACACCATGGAAGTCCAGGAAATCATCAGAGACTACTTTGAGAACCTATATTCAAATAAATTTGAAAATCTTAAAGAAATGGACAGATTTCTAGATACATATGATCATCCTAAACTGAACCAAGAGGAAGTTAATCACCTGAATAGATCTATAACACAAAATGAAATTGAAGCATCAATCAAGAGTCTCCCCCCCAAAAAAAAAAAATCCAGGAAGGACCTGATGGATTCTCTGCTGAATTCTATCAGACCTTTAAAGAAGAACTGATACCAACCCTCTTTAAACTGTTCCATGAAATAGAAAGGGAAGGAAAACTGCCAAACACATTTTATGAAGCCAGTATTATACTTATCCCAAAACCAGGAAAAGACACCACCAAAAAGGAGAACTATAGGCCAATCTCCTTAATGAACATAAACACAAAAATCTGCAACAAAATAATAGCAAACCGAATTCAACAACACATCAAAAAGATTATTCACCAGGACCAAGTAGGCTTCATCCCAGGGATGCAGGGGTGGTTCAACATATGAAAATCAATAAATGTAATAAACCACATTAACAGAAGCAAAGACAAAAACCACTTGATCATCTCAATAGATGCAGAAAAAGCCTTTGATAAGATCCAACACCATTTCATGATAAAAGCTCTAAGAAAACTAGGAATAGAAGGAAAGTACCTCAACATTATAAAAGCTATATATGACAAACCTACAGCCAGCATTATACTTATTGGAGAAAAACTGAAACCATTCCCTCTAAAATCAGGAACCAGACAAGGATGCCCACTATCTCCACTCCTATTCAACATAGTACTGGAATTCCTAGCCAGAGCAATTAGGCAAGAAGAAGGAATAAAAGGAATACAAATAGGTAAAGAAACTGTCAAAATATCCCTATTTGCAGATGACATGATCCTATACCTTAAAGACCCAAAAAACTCTACTCAGAAGCTTCTAGACATCATCAATAGCTATAGCAAGGTAGCAGGATATAAAATCAACATAGAAAAATCATTAGCATTTCTATACACTAAGAATGAGCAAACTGAAAAAGAATGTATGAAAACAATTCCATTTACAATAGCCTAAAAAAAAATCAAATACCTAGGTGTAAACCTAACAAAAGATGTGAAAGACCTCTACAAGGAAAACTATACACTTCTGAAGAAAGAGATTGAGGAAGACTATAGAAAGTGGAGAGATCTCCCATGCTCATGGATTGGTAGAATCAACATAGTAAAAATGTCAATTAAAAATGTCATTAAATGTCAATTTAATGACATTCATTAAAGAGATTGAAAAATCTACCGTGAAATTTATATGGAAACACAGGAAGCCACAAATAGCCAAGGCATTACTAAGTCAAAAGAACAATGCTGGAGGTATCACAATACCTGACTTCAAACTATATTACAAAGCAATAACAAAAAAACAGCATGGTACTGGCACAAAAACAGACATGAAGACCAGTGGAACAGAATAGAGGACCCAGATATGAAGCCACACAACTATAACCAACTTGTCTTTGACAAAGGAGCTAAAAATATACGATGGAGAAATAGCAGCCTCTTCAACAAAAACTGCTGGGAAAACTGGTTAGCAGTCTGCAAAAAACTGAAACTAGATCCATGTATATAACCCTATACCAAAATTAACTCAAAATGGATCAAGGATCTTAATATCAGACCACAAACTCTAAAGTTGATACAGGAAAGAGTAGGAAATACTCTGGAGTTAGTAGGTATAGGTAAGAACTTTCTCAACGAAACCCCAGCAGCACAGCAACTAAGAGATAGCATAGATAAATGGGACCTCATAAAACTAAAAAGCTTCTGTTCATCAAAAGAAATGGTCTCTAAACTGAAGAGAACACCCACAGAGTGGGAGAAAATATTTGCCAGCTATACATCAGACAAAGGACTGATAACCAGAATATATAGGGAACTTAAAAAACTAAATTCTCCCAAAACTAATGAACCAATAAAGAAATGGGCAAGTGAACTAAACAGAACTTTCTCAAAAGAAGAAATTCAAATAGCAAAAAAACACATGAAAAAATGCTCACCACCTCTAGCAATAAAGGAAATGCAAATTAAAACCACACTAAGATTCCACCTCACCCCTGTTAGAATAGCCATCATTAGCAACACCACCAACAACAGGTGTTGGCGAGGATGCGGGGAAAAAGGAACCCTCTTATACTGTTGGTGGGAATGTAGGCTAGTACAACCACTCTGGAGAAAAATTTGGAGGCTACTTAAAAAGCTAGACATCGATCTACCATTTGATCCAGCAATACCACTCTTGGGGATATACCCAAAATACTGTGACACAGGTTACTCCAGAGGCACCTGCACACTCATGTTTATTGCAGCACTATTCACAATAGCCAAGTTATGGAAACAGCCAAGATGCCCTACTACTGACGAATGGATCAAGAAAATGTGGTATTTATACACAATGAAATTTTATGCAGCCATGAAGAAGAACGAAATGTTATCATTTGCTGGTAAATGGATGGAATTGGAGAACATCATTCTGAATGAGGTTAGCCTGGCCCAAAAAGACCAAAAATCGTATGTTCTCCCTCATATGTGGACATTAGATCAAGGGCAAACACAACAAGGGGATTGGACTTTTAGCACATGATAAAAGCGAGAGCACACAAGGGAGGGGTGAGGATAGGTAAGACACCTAAAAAATTAGTTAGCATTTGTTGCCCTTAACGCAGAGAAACTAAAGCAGATACCTTAAAAGCAACTGAGGCCAATAGGAAAAGGGGACCAGGAACTAGAGAAAAGGTGAGATCAAAAAGAATTAACCTAGAAGGTAACACACACACGCACAGGAAATCAATGTGAGTCAATGCCCTGTATAGCTATCCTTATCTCAACCAGCAAAAACCTTTGTTCCTTCCTATTGTTGCTTATACTCCCTCTATAACAAAATTAGAAATAAGGGCAAAATAGTTTCTGCTGGGTATTGAGGGGGGTAGGGGGGAGAGGGAGGGGGCGGAATGGGTGGTAAGGGAGGGGGTGGGGGCAGGGGGGAGAAATGACCCAAGCCTTGTATGCACTTATGAATAATAATAATAAAAAAAGAATTTTCTTTTCTGTTTTTTCTAGCTATTTTTCGGGTACCACTTATTTCTTTCCATTTCACTATTAGTTAATATAATAAAGGTTTTGTGTATCATTTCATATTTACTCTCTATTAGTTTGGATGTTATTCACTGTCCACATATTTTTTTAAAGATCATTTACAAGCTGGTATATACCTGTAATCCCAGCTACTCGGGAGGAAGAGGCAGGAGTTCTATGAGTTGGAGACCAGCCTCGACAAAGCTGGTGAAATCCCATCTCAAAAACAAAATACAAAGAAAACTGGGGAGCATAGCTCAAGGGGTAGAACACTTGCCTAACTTGTGTGAAGCTCTGGGTTCGGTCTCTAGTGTCATAGGAAAAAAATTAAAGTTGATTATAAATTTTAATGTACACATTTAATTTAGCAAATTTTTCTCTCAAGCAGAAGGACTTTAAGCCATTTTAAATGCTGTCAACACCTACTAGATGGTGTAATACTTTTGGCCAGTATTTATTCCCATTTATTTTCTTTTCTTCAACAAAGTAATCTAGATGCCTGACTTGACCCACCATTTGGGCAATCTTCATGCACCATTTCTTCTCTCATTTCAGGTATTTTCTGTTACATAATTTCCCTTCTTTGAACAGTTAAATACTTGTAATTTATTTAAATGACAGTCTATTTGAGGTAAAATGTTTTAGTTTTTATTTGTATGAAAAAGTCTTTATGATACTAAGTTCTTAATAGATAATTTCATTTGATGTACAGTTCTAAGTTGGCAATTATTTTCTCACAGAATGTTCAAGAAATTATTCTCCAATGATTCTGCCATCCATTTTGTTGAAAAGTCAGCAATTAATTTATTTCTTGATTCTTTTTATGTGGCCATTAAGTTCTGTGCCTTTATAAGAATATTTCTCCTGTTTAAGGTTTTCTGAAGTCTTATGATAGTTCTAGCTAGAAGTTCATTTTTATTTCTACTGCTTGGAATTCATTCTCTTTCCTAAATCTGCTGATTAAATATCCTTAATCAATTCTGTAAAATTTCTCAGCAGTTATATATCTTCAGATATTTCCCCTTATCCATTTGTTTCTATTATTTTCATTTGAAACTCCAAGATGTATGTTAGATCTTCTTACTCTATTCTCAAATTTAATACTTCTCTTTCATATTTTATATCTATTGCTATGTACTGACTTTTTGTAATTCATTCAGTTTAATATACTACACTAAGTCTCTCTTCATCTACATCTAATCTGCTGTTTAACATTTTATTTTATTAACATTTCAGCTCTTGTACATCTGTGTGGTTCACTTCATTTTATAGATCTACCTGGTCATTATTTATTTGTTTATTTTTAAAATTATTATTACTATATTATTGTTATACTGGGTGTACTCTGTGGCACTTGCAAAAGTAATTACAATATATATTATTTGTATTCACTCCCTCCATCTTTCTCATTATTACCCATTCCCCTCTTTTTAGAAAGTTTCAGCGGATTTCATGGTTCCATTTTCATACATTAGTATATAATATTTCTACCACATTCATGCTCCTATCTACATCCTTTCCTTATACCCTCCTCCCTCTTACTGGTGACCACCCTAGACAGAACCTGTTTTACCTTCCTGTCCTTCATTTTTGAAAAAAGACATTTTGTTGGTTTAAAATAGCTATACAGGGAGTTTCATTATGACATTTCTATGTATGTATGCATTATACCCCAAATTGGTTCATCCCCTCTATTTTTCTCCTTTGTACCTTAGTTCCCTTCTTATGATGATTTCAATTGGTTTAAATATTCTATATTCATTCTTATATAAAAGTTACATCAACCTTATTCACCTTCTTTACTTCATTCTTTTACCCTCCCTCTCCTGTTAGTGTCTTCCTCTTGGCACGACCTGATTTTCATTCTTGTCCTTCATTGTTTAGATGTCTATTCATTGTTCAGTGGGATTTTTGTCACTTTTTAAAAAGTATCTTATTCCTTTATGTGTTTAACTCTCTCATTTCTTGTAACATAATGAGCATACTTGCTTTACATTCTCACCTGATAATTCTACTATTTGAAATATCAGATATAGCTGAATGTCTTTGTTGCATCCACTCTCCATCAAGGATCATTGTTTCCATGTGCATTTTATTACTACTGTTAATTACTGTTTTTTTCTTTTTTTGTACTGGGAATTCAGGGTATTTCACATGCCAGGCAGGCATTTTAGCACTTGAACCATGCTGTAAGCCCAATAGCAGTATTTTTGTAACTTCACATTAATGAAATAGTCAAGTCCTGAACTGGAGGTGTTCTACTCTGGTAAACATGTGTGTTCTAATCCTTGGTTTAATGTTCTATGGATCACAAACTATTAGCACATGTGAAGGTAGGCTTGAAGTCTCAGGAAAGATTTCTGTACTCCTTTGGGTATCAACTCTGTGTGAGTGTGTTTTGGGCAGAGGGGAATCTGCTACAGATCACTCAGCCTACAGCATTCCTTCCCGGTCCTCCATATTCCCATGATTGTCAAAATGGAAGTACATGGTCATTTTCATGTTTCTTTATCTTTCTGGTTTCTCAATTTTACTTTGTCTTTGACCTTTTAGGATTTCCCTTACATTCTTGTCAGCTCAATAATATCTCTTAGAAAATAATCTCAGCTACAATATTTAATCTCAGCTACAATATTTTATCAGGAGGTTGTTCATTTTATTAAGTATGTTGTTCTATTGGAAACATAAATTTTATAATCAATTTCTGTGATTTGGATGTGATTTGTTC
This sequence comes from Castor canadensis, assembly GCF_047511655.1. NCBI lineage: Eukaryota > Metazoa > Chordata > Mammalia > Rodentia > Castoridae > Castor > Castor canadensis. Next base: position 105,658,343 of record NC_133397.1, on the reverse strand, counting down.
TCAAAGGCTCATGTGCTGGAAGCCTGGTCCCTGTATGGTGACTTGGAAGTGGTAGAATCTTTAAAGGTGGGGCATTGGAAAACTTCATTAAGTTATAAGTTTCCACCCCCCCATGAATGGATTAATGCTGGTTTTACACAGTGGTTTGAGTTTTGGATTAGTGGATTATCTCCTGCAAGAGCTGAATGACATAAAAAGAGTAAGCTGACTCTCCTTTGTTGTGCTCCTGTTCTCTGCCACACTGTGATGCAGCCAGGGGGCCCTTGCCAGCACAGCAGTACCATGCTGTCAGTCACCAGAATCATAAGCCGAATAAATCTCTTTTCTTTGTAAATTTCCCAGTACCAGGTATTTTGTTACAGTGATACAAGAGGACTAAGACAAGTACTTCAAATTATGTCTGTCCTAGACAATACAGCTTTAAGAATGAAAATGAAACTGGTACAGCATGTAATCGCCTTCCTCTTCAATTAATTATCCCCACATTTAAGGATTCCTACGACTAGTTGGTGAAAACCTGATAATTCCATTTCAAACTTGCAACCTCATGTGTATTTATATCCCCCAGGAAAATATGTACATTTCTAATGTGAATCAGCTTGCATGAATTTATTTTTCCTTAAATTGATTTTTATTCTTTTATTTAATACCCTAAAAATGAGCCAATCTACCCAATGATAGAAACACTTGACTATAAAGGAGAGAACCTATATGGGGTGTTAAAAATCTAAAAAATACTACCATAGTAATAGTCCCAGGAAGAGCTAAAGATAATGTCTTCAATCCTAATGTTTTCAATGTCTTTTGGGCTTACATAAGCTAGAATGTGGCAGAAGAATCTTCTGAGACTAAGACTAAATAAATCTTGCCCACATGGAATTAATGTCATTGCAGTCAAAGCCATTACCACATGAGAGATGGACTCTGAGTATATATATGGAGCATAGGAAATCCTCTGGTCAAAGGTCACCTATTAATAGCAACAGACTGCTCAAAGTTACTTACTGTGGGAACATCAGAGATATAGAATTCATAGTGGAATGGAACCACATCCTAAATTTATTCCTTTCTGCTGGTGTACGGGGCCCTACATTGCCTTTAAAAAATGAACAATGCACTAAAAAGTAGTAAGGAAGTGTCTGGTGGGTAGAAAGCAATGGAATGGGCAGCTTGCTGTTAAATGACTTTGTGCTGCATTTCTTGAGCATTTTGAACTGGGAGAGAGAAGAAAAAGTATGTAAAATGAGAGCAAGGTATTGGAGCTTAGATTTCCAGGAAAGAAAGACTAGCTGTGGAAACCAAATGGAAAGATTTCTGGGAAGTGTACTTGGATTTTTTTCAGTTTGGTAAGGGGAATCCATCTTTGTCTTGGTTCAGAGCTCCCTTTATAATTGCTTTTCCTTCTCCATTTATATCCAGTCAGTATAGACTAATGGAGCATTTCTCAGTTACTTTCTGTCAAACTTTCTTAAAAGATATACCTGACTTTTGGCAATGAGTAGTATTTCTAATGTCACCTGAAATGCTGACATAAAAGGATCTGCTCTGAAAATGGTCTGCTGGTAAACCAAACTATAATAATAATAATAGTAATTATTATTATTACTATTTGTTTAGTAAGGTCTGATTAGCAGCTCAGGAAAGGAGAAGGGATGAATATTTTCTAACCCTCCCAAGTTAAAAATTCAGAATGTTCCTCATTTTACATGAAGGGAATATTTTTTTATTCTACTTATACTTTTAATTCTTATTGGAGCCTGATGTTAGGCATTTGCCTGAAAAGATGACATGTACTTTGCAAAACTTAATGCTCGATGATTGGAATTCAAGATGAAATGAATGTGGGTGATGAAACTTTGCAGAAATTCAAAATAATTAGTTCAGCTAAAATATCCAATCTAGCATTGCTATGGCTCTGAAATCAAGAGTAATGCATTGTATATTGTCACCACGATTCTGATTATAATCATGATTGTGATAATGGTTAGCAGTTGCAAAAGGAGACTCTGCTTGGGAGTTTTCAGAGGGATATGATCACCAAAAACGAGCCTGTAATGGTTCTTGTTTCAATAGTTATTCCATGGTCCCAAAACCAAGAGTAAGAAGCTTTGGTAAAATCAACATTATCCCAGTGTTTAGCACATATAAACAACAACAATAATGATAGCTATTGTAGTCTTTGTTTTCGTTCTTTTCCTTATTACCCTTACAAATAGATTTCGTTAGTAACTTGTAACATGTTTGTGCTGAGGGTCTCTAATATACACCAATTCATACACGTAAAATAGCTGTGGCCATTTTCCCAATTATTTTACTCTGGTCACCAATGCCTCTGTTTCATCTCCCACTAGATAGTAACTTCCCTATTCTATCCCCTGTCTTGATGTTTCAGTGTCACAAAACAGGAATTTGTTCATTTCTTCAGCCCAAGAAAGGAGAAGGGATGGGTATTTTACAAATCTCTCAAATTGAAATTTGGAATGAACTTCCCTTAGAAACAAAATGGATAAGCAACATTCAGGCCAATAAAAAGTTCTTCATGGTGTGATAATAACAAAATGATCAGAGACAATAAAGTGAGCTTTTCTCTGATCCTAGCAAAGAAGCCCTCAAATTCTGGCAGTTTTAAAAAAGAGCTGTAAATCACTTTAAAAATATTTTGTTTTTGAGAAGGTCTTGCTATATTTGTCTGGGTTGGCCTCAAACTTGTGATCCGTTTGCCTCTGTCTCCCAAGTTACCAGGATCATATACGTGTACCAGCACACTGTGCTCTGTAAGCAACCTGAATAAAGAGAGAGAAGCAAAAGCAAAACCTCAAGGAGGAAATGACTATTGTTTTTGTGTATGTGTGCGTGCACATGCGTTTATGTCTGTATGTGTATGTGTGTGTGCACGGGCCTGTAGGTACAGGCCACACAGTGAGGAAACCAGAATGGAATCCAGAATATGTTAAAGATAGGCAGAATATAAGACTGGTAGCCAGTGTTAAACCAGATTACGGAGGCCCTTCATAGAAAATTTCAGGACATCAAGGATGAGTTTGATCCTGAGTGTGGAATCCTGATAGGTGGGCCTAACTAAGATCCTTGGATGGGCCAATCTGATCCAAGCCATTGGTCAGCCATGCTTCTGGGACGAGACTCATCTTGCACCCAGCTTCTAATCATCAAGCTTTGCCTAATTCCATGGCTCTGAGGCCTGCTCCTCTGCCCTGTTTCTAGTGTTTGGGTTTCGTCTTGCTTCTCCATTTCTGAGTTACCTTGTCCAGAATCTAGGAAGCAATACACTCTTCTCACGTTGGACTTCTTCTTCCTCTTCTGCTTCTCTTGCCTTTCCTGCCCCGTTTTATCCCTTTTTCTATGGGGTCCTCCTTATGAAAGCTAGTTCTTCTCATTTTTACCAGACCTCTTTTATACAGATTTATTTTTGAAAATACTACCTGTAGCCCACCATGTGGACTTTCCCAATAACTTCTGTGTCTCTGAGGGAGGGTCTGCAATATTTTTGGCTCCTACTAATTTCTGCTGTCTGCTGGTTGTAAGACTACACCTCTCTGGAGATAAACTTTTATTTTTTCACTCTCCCATTCAAGAATCTCTAATAACTCTATTGTCTACTTAATGGAATCCAACTTCCCAAGACTGGGAGCTCCTTACCTCTGAAGAAATGATGCTGGTTTGGCATCGTGATACATATCTTTGAATTCTAGTTACTCAAGAGGCAGAGGTAGGTAGATAACAGACCAAGGTCAGCCTAGGCAAAGTTAGTGAAAGACCCTATCTAAGAAACTAATAGCAAAATACCAAAGGACTAGGGGTGTGTCTTCTTTCCCTTTATTTTTATTATTGTTGCACTGGGGGTACATGATGACATTTATAAAAGTTCATACAAAATATCATAGTTGAATTCACCCCCTCCATCATTCTCCTTTATTCTCCCTCCCCTCATTCCTGGAACAGTTACAACAGGTCTCATTTTTCCATTTACATACATGTGTATACAATATTTTCACCATATTGACCCTCCTACACCCTCTTCCCACAGCCTCCCTCTTCTCACTGGTAACAATCCCCCAGTTAGGACCTGTTCTGCCCTCCTGTTTTCTGTTTTTGTAAAAACAAAAAAAAAAAAAAACAGGACATTTTTGCTTAAGATAGCTATATAGAGAGTTTCCTTGTGACATTTCCCGGTATATATGTATTACAACCTGAATTGGTTCATCTTCCTATTTTTCTCCTTTCTACTATGGTCCCCTTGCTATGGTGATTTCAACAGGTTTGCAAATTCTGTATTCATTCTTGTATAGGAAGTACGTTGACCACATTTACCTTTTCAACTTCCTTCTTTTACTGAGCCTCTCTTTACCTCCTCTTAGCATGACCTAGTTTTCATAATATTGCTTGTATTTGTATTAAGTCTATTTTCCACATGTGAGAGAAAACATGAAGCCTTTAGCTTTCTGAGCCTGGCTAACTTCACTTAAGATGATGTTCTCTAGTTCCATCCATCTACCTAAAAACTACAAAATTTCATTCTTTTTTATGGCTGAATAAAATTCCATTGTATATTAATACCACAATTTCTTAATTCATTCAACAGTAATGGGGTATCTTGACTATTTCCATAGCTTAACTATTGTCAATAATGCTGCAGTAAACATGGGTGTGCAGGTGCCTTTATAGTAACCTGACTTACATTCCTTTGGCTATATCCTGAGGAGTACCATTGCTGGATTATATGGCAGTTCTCTTTTTAGTCTTTTGAGGAGCCTTCATATTGTTTTCTATAGTGGTTGTACTAATTTATATTCTTATCAACAGTTTATGAGGGTTCCTTTTCCCCTACATTCTCACTAACATTTGTTGCTGTTTGTGTTCTTGATGATAACCATTCTAACAGGCGTGAGGCAGAATGTTAACTTGGTTTTGATTTGCATTTCCTTTATGGCCAGGGATGTTGAGCATTTCTTCATGTGTTTTTTTGGCTATTTGGGCTTCTTCCTTTGAAAACAATCTGTTTAGTTCATTGGGTCATCGATTTGTTGGGACTTCAATTTTTTGAGCTCCCTGTGTATTCTGATTATTAATCCCTTGTCAGATGTATAACTGGCAAAGATTTTTTTCCCATTCTGTGGGCAACCTCTTCAATCTGGTGACCATTTCTTTTTTTGTGCAGAAGCTTTTTAATTTTATGTAGTCCTATTTGTCAATCCTTCTCTTAGTTGCTGAGCCATTTGAGTTCTATGCTTATTAATTCCAATGTAGGCTAAGGATGTGTCTTAAATAAACACAAAACCTTGAGTTCCATCCCCATTACAGAGAGAGACAGACAGACAGACAGAGACACAGAGGGACAGAGAGACAGAGAGAGAGAAACAAGATACTAAGTTTTATTCATACCTTCATATTTATTTATCTCTAAGACTTGCTACATAGAAGGCACTGAACAAATCATTGTCGAAAGGATAAATTTTGCTGCTTTCTATGCCTTCCTCTATAATCTAGTTCATTCTCTACCTGCCCCTTTTTTCTTCTCTTTAACACATATGCTTTATTCCAGTAAAGAGCTCTTTCCACCCTCATCCTCCTCCCCCCTGCAACCCATATAGCTCATTGCTATTTCCATGTTTTTGTTCACATTGATCCAGATTTGCAAGGATGCCATCTCTTCCCTAAGTATTTTTTTAAATTGATGTATATTAAATTGTACATAGTAAGGGATTTCATTGTGAAATTTCCATACATGCTCTCAGATCAAGTTTTGCCTCTGTTAAGAAAGCTTCATTAACTAGCCAACAGGAACAACTTCTCTTTCTTGTAAGTGCTTCCTGTGTCTTCCCTGAATTCAGGTTTAAGGAGTTTCCCCTAAGCGGTATATTCTTTGGGTTGTTCCCCTTGTGCCTGGGTCAGTGTTAGGCACAGTAGAACTCTGGGGCTACTCTCCAGTCAGTCATTGCTGGAGGGCTTGGTCCCTCCTTTCACAGTGGACTTCCATGTGTTCTTTCTGAGGGCTCTGGTCTTTTGAGGTCTGCTTTGTTTGGCAGAGTCTTACACATTGTAGGTTTTGGAGGATTTGGAGTCAAGATGCCTGTGTTCAAATATGAGCTCTAGTTGTGTGACCTTGGGTAAGTTACTTAGCTTTTGTTTACCTCAGTTAATTTACAAATAATAATTAAGTAATAATAATTTCCTTGAGGGGTTGTAGGGAGAATAAGACGTGATAATGTGTTTGAATAGAGTCTTATGAAGTGTTTGGTAAATATCAATTAGTTTTAGAAGCTCAATAATAAGACATGCTTCAATGAATGTATCAGAGAATTACTCATTCCACCAGTGGTATCCAGATGAAGAGTCTCTGAAAGTGATGACAAAATGGTTTGACAGAAAACTTACAGGACTCAGTTCATCACATTTGTATTTGCTATGTTCTTTTTAAAGGTCCTTTATAGAACAAGACTAATTTCTGTTTTCATTTTAATTTGCTCACCAAGGGCTCTCCAGTTCTCCTCACCATCTCAGTGAATGTGAAAGAAATACTTCACTATTTACCTTTATTTCCTTTCCTTGCATGGTTCATTTTATAGGTCTTTGTCTCCTTAATGAGGTTTTATGCTATTCAAAGAGTGGCTGTTTAAAAAGTACACTTTGCCTAGCTCTCTTCTCAGTTCCCTGTGAATATGCTATGTGGGTTAGTGGGGTAGGTGAACTTGCAGGGAATCCCCTCACACCAGCCTCCAGGGACTCTCTGCACCTCCTCTTCCTACTGTCCTTCCTATGGCAGGAATTCCAAGTGGGAAGGGCCCCTGTGTTGGTGACACCAACTGCTGAACTGCAAATGATAACTCATTCTGGCGTGGTGTTGACAGAGGAGAAAGGCTAAGGGAGGCATGTTCCGAGCAGCAGGTGGTGGCATCAGTTCAGGGAGAAGTATCTGGACAATTTTGGACAACAGCACATGTCTGACTTAGCATATTTTTTTTCCATTTATTATGACCGGCTCCAAGAATAGGGAAGAATCTGGCAGAAAAGCCTTTGAGGTTGAGTTGTTCTACTCAGTATTTCTATTAATCAACTACTGCAAAACTTCATTTATTTACTTATTTCCCTTGTTTTTGAGCTCCATTGGAGGGTGTGAATGGTACAGTTGTAGAAATTCCTTACCTTTACCCCTAGTGATTTAAATTCTAAATTGTAAATAAAAAATCAGTTATGTTGTTGTTTATCAGTTGTTTATAGTAGGTAGTATAGTAGTAGGTTGAAAAAATAAACTTCTAATAATAGGAAATTAATTAATAATTCTATATTGATGTAAGGGAATATTATGACTCATTAACATGATGCTTCAGAGGAATATTAAATTATGTAGGAACTGTTCATGGTATATTAACTGCAAAAAAGCCCAGTTGCTATCATGATTTGTACACTCTGATCTCAAATTTCTGTGTGAGACTGTATGTCTTATGGATTGAAACACATCCTTGCCCAGTTTTAAATTCCATTCTACCATTTAATATGTATATAGCCTTGGGTGAGTCAACTTTGCTATGCCCCAGTTTCCTTATGTGTTAACTGAAAATAATTACTGTGCTAATGAGGTTGTTTTGAAGATTAAAATAATCCACATAAAGTATTTAGAATAGTGCTGGCCCCTGCATTCATGGAGTAGATATTAACTCTTTTATAATTACATATGCATAGACAAAAGGAATAATACTAAGAGGCTATCTCTGAGTAGTATGATATGGGTTATTTAAACTTTTTAGATATTTATACTTCTAAACTTTTTATGATAAATGCATAATATTTTATAACATGAAAATTTATAACAAAAGTAACTTAAAAGGTCAGTTTGTAATTAAAATATAGAATGTTAGCTTTGTGTCATTTCAAGGAAGATACTATAGAATATGTAAAAAGATAGCCCATTAAATCAATCTGATGTGCAAAAAGTACTATTAGGTCATTTTTTTGAACTTGAAATTCTGTTGAACCCTAAATATTTACTTGGAGACAGCATTGTTACGCTATTGTCCTTTAGAGATCCCTAATTCTGTTTTTTTGTTAGATTAATTCTATTGACTTATAAGGATTCAAACAGACAAATGCAAAAAGTAGAGAAGTCTGATGTAGACTTTTGGAAAAAAATCCAAGAAGGGAGCTGTTTGGTGGTATAGGCAAGGCCAGGTGGACTACTTTGAAAGAAGAGAATGAGAATATGAGTGTCTGAGTAAAGAGAAGGGAGAATGAATAGAAGTAGAGTTACAACTTTGATTCTACTTTGAATCTTGTGTTGGGTATGGGATAATGCAATTCTTGTCTAGTTTGGAGTCAGACAGATCTGGGTCCATTCTTAATACTGACTCTTATTATTCTACTTCATTTCCTCCTTTCCCTTGTTCTCCTTCTGTTTATTTTCTCATTGTTTTAGGCACTCAACCTTTTGGAGCTCTGCTTTGTTTTTTGACATTAAAGAAAATTTTGGGAACACAAAGTTACATAACCATGCTCTGCATCTTCAAGAAAGGTTGGATCTGGTGGTGGTGATCAGTAACTCAATAGGCAATCCTATTAGGAGGTATTCAGTGCTTTGGTGTGAACATTTGCAAGGTTTTTCAAAAGGATCAGCACCTAAATTTGATCTTATGATGAAGTGGTTGGCGGTAAGACAGAGTGGGTGGCTTCTCAGAAAAGGAGCCATGAGCTCAGTGTTGTAGACCTTAGAGGCAGATAAAGATGAGAAATGGGAACAGCCACCTAGTTTGAGGAACTGTAAGGACCCCCATGTGGTAGGAGATCTTGGGGTAAATGGAGGAGCAGAATGTAAGGTGGACAAGAACCTGATCATAGTGGGCCTTGTGGGCTAAGATGAAGTGTGTTAGTCAGCTTTCTGTTACTGTTACAAAATAGCGAGATAACTTACAAAGAAAGGGTGTTTATTTTGGTTTATGGTTCATTGGCACTATTGCTTTTGGGCCTTTGGTGAGGCAGCACATCAATGACATGAGTGTATGGAGGGCAAAGCTACTTATCAGATGGCCAGGAAGCAGCAGAAAGAGAGAAGCAGAGATCAAGGTCCCACAACTCCTTGAGGCACACCTTCAGTTACCTAAAACCTCCTACTAGTATCCCCTCTTAAACTTTCCATCATCTCTATACCACCACACTGGGAGCAAGCCTTTAATACATGGGCCTTTGGGTGACATTCCTGAACCAAAATATACCAATGAGGATTTACTTTTATTCCAAAAACATGGAAAGCTCTGGTGAGTTTTTATGTTTGAAAGTCATGGAGAATAACTGATACTTATTTTTGACTTGTGATCTTGGGCAAGTAACCCTGATGGGTTCTATTTTTATAAAATGTTTCTGTTGACTACACTAGAACAGGCCTTTCTGGGATACTGTAACAATGAGGGAATTTTATAGCACACTTAATACAGAGCCTGGGTTTATAGTTATGTGATAGGTGACTGAAAAAACCAAAAAACTACTCCTTGGTAAATGAGAGAGAATGTGAGGCTTGAAATATGCAAATCTGTCATTTAATGTGATTCTACCAGTTTTTGGCTCTGTGACCTGGACCACATCACTTGACTCCTCTGAGTCTTAATTTTTTTTTTCTGATAAGGTGAGGTTGACCATATCGTCACCATAAGAATAAGTCAAGATAGAGCTCATCATAAAGTCCCTAATACAAGCTTTTTTCTCCCTCCTCCCCTTTCTCTGAGTCTTCCCTTCTCTCTTTGTTTCCCTTTTTGAGCTACAAGATTTTGTAAGTCAAGCCTTCTGCTTCACAAAGAACACCCTAGGGTGGGCTTTCACCTCTGAAGAACAAATCACTGGAACCACAGTGGTAAACCAGCACCTCAGAAGCAACATCTGGATGTCCCCAGTCTGCTTGGAGGCTAGAGAAGAAGCACTGTCATGTCTGTGAGGCGGACCAGAGTGAGTGTGTGCACAAAGCCCTCACCGCATGCCTGCTGAGCTGGTGCTTGAAGGCCTACACAGGTGTAGACTAAACTCAAGGCCTAAATCAAGGAAAAGTATTACCATATGTTCCCACACAGAGACTAAAGGAGAGAGGGCTGCTCCTTTAAGGGGGGTAGGAGAGGAGAGGTGGAAGTAAAGAACCAGGGGAGGAAGGGAGAAAAACAGAGGAGCTGCCAATATAAAGAATTCATTAGAGAAAAGTCATGTTGTGACCTCCGCAATGAAGATGAGTGCAAATTCTTTTATGGTTTAATATTCTGTGGAAATATTCCAAACCACACACTCTCCGTGAAGGCTGCAGTCTTTTGCTTTAATTTCAGGGAAGTCCTGCAATGCACTTCTCTGCACGCTGCTAAATTGGTCTGTTCTTCTTTGTGATATGCTAGCAGGATATCAGAAGCTTGACTTGGGGCCTACAATGATAGAAACTGGACAGTGTGGAAGAACTGAGTCTGGCTGATTATCTATGTGCAGAAGAACAGCCACCTGAGCCATAAGTCATCATAGCTCTTGGGATGGATGTTCATAAATCTATATGATTTTCTGTAGCTCTTGGAGTTAGTCCGATCAGTCCAGTGGTTTTCAAAATTTTTATAAAAGTATGAGAAACATTTTGTTTAGAAAACTTTTGTGAAATAATGGCACTACTTTGAAAACCAAAACCAAAAATATGGTCTAAACCTAATAAATGAAAACACATATCTGGTCTGGTTAGAGGTCAGGATGCAGTCCAGGAGCTCTGCCTACTAGCTTTTCTCCCTTTGTGTAAGTCAGTTCCTGAAGGCTACGCAAAGGTAAAAACTAGAGTCACAGTCCAACTTCTTTAATTTTACCTGAGAAAATGGAGATCCTTGAGAATTCATGTGCTTGTAATTATCCAAGGGCTGTGTTAGGCTCGATACCTGTCTTGGTGCATTTTCCTAGTCCTAGGCTCAAAATTTGCTTTCAGAGTAGAGGTGGTTAAAATGACTGTGTGTCTAATCAGCTGAGAGACACAGGATGGAGTGAGAGAAGCTGGAGAACCTGTTACTCGCCCATCTGTAGAAGCCCTAGAGAAGGCTCTGTGCCTGGTCCTCACTGGGTGCAAATGCACATCTATTGAGTGCAAATGCAATTCTGTGGTTTTAGTCAAGAGTCCCTAGGAGACCGCAATCTCTCTACCCTTAGACTTTTTCTGACTCAAGAGTCTTGAACTCTGGAGAGGTGTCTTCTTCTTGGAATGCTGTGTTTCCCTAGGAAGATCCAGGCAACAAAATGCCAAATTGCTAATTTATTCTGTAGACAAGCCAGTGCATAACAACTGCATTACCTTGCAAGTGTGGCAAGAAAATCAGACCAAAGACTTCCTGGGGGTGTGGTTGAGATATAAGTCTCCTTTCTAGTGAAACAACAATTGGTCTTACACATTAATATTTACCAATATGAAGAAATTGTTACTTAAAGATTCTTGCTGATGGTAAATGGATAGAATTGGAGAACATCATTCTGAGTGAGGTTAGCCTGGCCCAAAAGACCAAAAATCATATGTTCTCCCTCATATGCAGACATTAGATCAAGGGCAAACACAACAAGGGGATTGGACTTTGATCACATGATAAAAGTGAGAGCACACAATGGATGTGTGAGGATAGGTAAGACACCTAAAAAACTAGATAGCATTTGTTGCCCTCAACACAGAGAAACTAAAGCAGATACTTTAAAGCAACTGAGGCCAATAGGAGAAGTAGACCAGGAACTAGAGAAAAGGTTAGTTCAAGAAGAATTAACTTAGAAGGTAACACACATGCACAGGAAATCAATGCGAGTCAACTCCCTGTATCGCTATCCTTATCTCAACTAGCAAAAACCCTTGGTCCTTCTTATTATTGCTTATACTCTCTCTTCAACAAAATTAGAGATAAGGGCAGAGTAGTCTCTGCCTGGTAGCGAAGGGGTGGGGGGGACAGGGAGGAGGTGGGGGGAATGGGAGGGGGTGGGGAAAGGGGGGAGAAATGACCCAAACATTGTATGCACATACGAACAAAGGAAAAAAAAGTTAAAAAAAAGAATGGTTTGGAACACCAGGCAGTGTCAGGTACCAATCTTTCTAACCACCCTGGGTAATGGCTGTGATTTCTAGACTATGAATGAGAAAACCTGGGATGGAAGCTTGTCCAAAGTCATACGTCAAGTATGAACTATGGCTGGTTCAAACCAAGGCTGGCCAGGCTGTCTGTACCCTCCCCTCCAGAAGTTTCTGGAAAGGTCTCGCTTAGCTTCATAGTATCACAAAGAAGGAAACACTCTCCCTTATAGATGGACCTCTGCTTATTCTTTCTGGCATTTTCCTTATTGTTTCAACTGTGAAATATGGTAAGGATGTAGTATGTTGTAGGAGAGGCTAACATAGATCTAAGAAAAATATCTTATGGAAACTAGATTTATTTTATTTATAAGTAGTTATAAAATAATTTGATTGATGTTTTACATTATTTGACTTTAATATTAAATGTCATTGGCAAATAGCTTATGTTTCATTATACTGGCAACTGATAACTGCTAAAAATAAGATACTGGGATGCCTTCCCAGCTTGTGTAATTCTGAGAAACAGCCTTGACTTGACCTATCTTCTTGACCTCGATTTCTTCACTTGCAATATGAGGGGTATGATGTTATATTTGTGGGCTCTTCTCAAGTCAAGCCTCCTTTCATCTTGCAGGTTATCACACAAACAGACAGTGCTGCAAGTATATCTATTCATTAACTCACTTATTCTCTACAGATTAGTCGCCTACCATACATCAAGTTCTGAGTTAAGTCTGGTTAATGTGAGGCTTCTTCTCAAAGAACTTATGGTTTAATTGGAAAGGTAAGTGAAAAATCCACTACAATACAGCAGAACAAGTGTTTTGCTAGGGTGGAATAGTGAAAATTGAGGACATAGGAGAGGTATTTAACTCATTTTGGGGAAAGAAAGAAAGTAATAGGAATTAGGGAAGAAAGTGAATTAAGTATATGCAGAACTGAGACTAGGATGAGGTAAGAGAGCTACTCATGGTATAGAACTTAAGAAGCTACTCAGTCTCATCCTGGCCTCTGTCATCTGATAGAATACTTCTGTTTAGCCAAGAAAGAAGACAGAAACTATTCCAGGTAAAAAGAACCTTATGTGTAAAGGTCCATGGACAGGAAAACTGCCAGTATTTTTGACGATCTGGATTTTGATGTAGTGTTAAGTTTACAGATGTAAAAACTAGGCAAGTAAACAAGCTCCATGCTCATGAGGTATCTTATAAAATATATTAAGATGTTTGTTTCCTCCTTAAGTTAATGAGTATCTATAAGGGCATTAATTTTTATAAAGGAAGTAGGTGAGTGATTATACATGCTTTTTAGAATATTCCTTTTGGCAGCAATGTAGAGACAGGTATAATAAATAGATGGGAAAAAAAAAAAGACTTGAGGGCAGAAAGGCCAGTTGGGCAGTGATGGAGGTGGATGGAGGGAAGTAAACCAAGCAGCCTCTTTAAGAGTTTGAGTTGAGGAGAGATCCAAAATAGCAGCTATGATAGGGAATCAGAAATCCTAAGCTCTGTGACACCAGAAACCTCTTTGAGATGTCAGAGCTACAATTGGGTAATTCTGATTGCTCCTAGCCAAAATAATAACTGCCATTAGGTGCAGATAAAATTCAAAGACTGACCCTTAAATCAGCCTGTAATTGCATCTAACAGCTGTGAAAAACCCATGCAGCACAGCCAGCAAGGTGTGTCCAGCTCTGGGGAAAAAAACACCCCCTGACAGTTTCTCTTCTTTTTTCTTCTTTTTTTCCCCCCTCTTTTTCTTTTTGTTCCCAACAAGAAGAAGACAGAGCATTAATCAGAATCAAACTCTGTGACATCTTGGACCCCTAGCCCATGGAAAGCCTCCTTATTCCTGGCTGCACTGAAAAAAAAGTGGAGCCATTTCTCCCCACTGGCCAGCTCCAAAGCTGCTTGCATGAAACTGCAGAAGGAACAGGTGAGCACCATGCACCACATGCAGCTCCCCTACCCACTCCCTGGAAAAATTATACAGCCCAGCCCCTGGAAAGACTGAATCCCCCTGCTGTAGCAAAACTGAAAAACATAAACAGTGAACTGTAATCTAACACTGACAGTGGAGGTGGAGGTGGAATGCTGAACCTGCCCAGGGGGTGGGGCAGGAGCCAAACTCTCAGTGAACTAACACAGATAAAGCAGCAAAGGCTGAAAGCAGGGAAGGGGCAACAAGCCAACCTCCCAAAAGAGCCAACAGCACCCAGCAAAGATCAGGCAAGGCATAAAGGCTGAGAGCAGGAGTGGGGTGACAAGCCAACCACACAAAGTTGCAGCTAGCACCCAGCAGAGGTTGGGAAAAGCACAAAGGCTGAGAGTGGGGATGTGGTGATAGGTCAACTTCCCAAAGCAGGGGAGATGGTGGATCTTGTAGCTGATCTCTAGAACAGAAAGCAGCATGGAAAACTGAATTGCCCCACCTTGCTGGGGGAGGAACTGACCAAACAGAGCTGCAGTAGAAGGGCAACACAGTTGCCACCAGGTGAAAACAACAGCTCTGACCACCCTGCACAAACTGGAAGTCTTACCTCACCTCACAATACTACTCGCAAGCCAGTCACTTGGTGAGACCACATCAGAGCTTCTGCTTGTATGCCAATAGCATAATTGGACACCTAAGAAATAATACCAGAACTTTTACCAAAAAACTGAACTTTTTGTGGTTCCTGAACCTGGTGTTTTTTTTACTGTGTTTCTTTGGGTTTTTTATTCCTGTATTATTAACTTCACCTTCACTATTCTCTTATCCCTATTCTTACTCTCTTCACTTTCCCTCCTTCTCCTGTGCTAAAATCCATTGTTCTCCCTCCAATTACTCTTTCTGCCCTTTCAAATCCACTCTTTCCCATGTCTTCACCTCCCCTTCTATCCTCTTCAACCTGTCCCTACACTACCCCTTCCCTCCTACACACTAGTCTACTGTACCAACTGAACACAAGCCCAGCCCCCTGCAATCCCTGACACAAGCACCTTCCATGACAACAACAGAAATACACCCAAACACACACAAGGGCATGAAACCCAGCAACTCCCATATCTTTTCCCACACCCACCCAGTCCTTTTCCTACACCCCCTTTTAGTGCCACCTTTACCAATTCCCCAAAATCTATAACTAGTCTAATAACTATCACCATCCCAAGTCCCACTGTTGATAGATATTATCATCAGGAGGTTTTCTATATCATATGCAAATGACTGGTCTGGCATTGAACCTGTGAATTTGTTATTGCTAAATTACAATCCAGGCCAGAGACAGAAAGAGCACTTCAACCTAGCTAAAAACCAAGTCAGTTACAACACAAAAATTAAATCAGAGAAAGAAATCAGGCAATCAAAACCACCACCTAGCCTATCAAAAACATAGTTGCACAGCACCAAGTGGAGTGATGGGAAGAAGGAATGGAAACCACTCTTCTCAAAAAAAAATAACTCAATACAGGATTCACTGAGAAATGAAGAAGAATAGATACCCAGCTCCTGACCTCAACAAAACAATGATAAATGTCACTAGGGAGCCCAGTGACACCCACATAAAGACCCTCAAAGAAGAAATCTTGGAAGACATCACTGAGAAATTCATGGAGAAGATACTAGACATGGTAAGCCAGAATGTACAAGATGTACTCAGGAAATTTCAAGACACAAAATAAAGAACATGAGAAGACACATAAACAAATAAAGGAACTCAGAACTTCAACAAACACCAAAGTGCAACAAAGGACACTATAAAAAGAGAGATGTATGAATTAAAGGTGAAAACACAAAATATAAAGGAGGAGTTGAACAAAGATACAGAAAACCTCAGAAAAAAGAATCAAACAGATATTCTAGAAATAAAAAGTCCCTTTAGTCAAATAAAAAAAAGACAGTGGAAGGCCATGCCAGGAGACTAGAACAAGTGGAAGACAGAATCTCAGAACTCAAAGATAAAATAGAAATTAAAGAAAAAAAAAACAGAAGAAATCTTGGTCAAACAACTCAAGAGCTGTGAAAGGAATATGCAAAGATAAAATAGAAATTAAAGAAAAAAAAAACAGAAGAAATCTTGGTCCAATAACTCAAGAGCTGTGAAAGGAATATGCAAGAGCTCAGTGACTCCATCAAAAGACCAAACCTGAGAATCATGGGCACTGAAGAAAGAGAAGAAGTGCAAGCCAAAGGGATACGTAATATATTCAACAAGATAATAATGGAAAATTTCCCAACTCTCAAGAAAGTTTTGCCCATTCAGGTACAGGAAGCCTCCAGGACACCAACAGACTTGACCAAAATAACACCTCCCCACAGCATATTATCATTAAAGCAACAAGCACAGAAAACAGAGAAAGAATACTGAAGGCTGTAAGAAAGAAAAACAAGTAGCATATAAAAGTAAACCCATCAAAATAACAGCAGATTTCTCAACAGAAACCTTAAAAGCAAGAAGGGCATGGAGTGAGGTATTTCATCATTGAATGAAAAAAACTTCAGCCCAAGGATAGTCTACTCGGCAAAACTATCATTCAAAATTGATGGAGCAATAAAAATCTTCCATGATAAACAGAAACTAAAACAATATATGACCACCAAGCCACCACTACAGAAGATTCGACAAGAAATTCTGCATACAGAAGATAAAAGCAAACAAAAGCACAAGAGGATGGGAAGTATCAAACCACAGGACAAGAAAAGACAAGCAATCAGAAAGTAGCATTGATTTGACTGCCCACAATTAAATCCTTAAAAAACAAAAACAACTAAATGCAGGAATCATCACATACCTATCAATATTAACACTTAATGTCAGTGGACTAAACTCCCCTATCAAAAGACACCATTTGGCAAACTGCACTAAAAAGGAAGACCCAAAAATCCGTTGTTTACAAGAGACCCATCTTATTGACAGAAGTAAACACTGGCTTACAGTGTTTTACCAAGCCAGTGGCCCCCAGAAACAGGCAGGAGTAGCAATACTTACATCAGACAAAGTGGACTTCAGATTTACATTGGTCAAATGAGATAAAGAAGGACACTTTATACTAATAAAAGGGCAGTACATCAGAAGGAAATAACAATTATCAACCTATGTCAGTGCACCCAATTTCATCAAATATATACTAAAGGACTTAAAAGCACATGTAGACTCCAACACAGTGGTAGTGGGAGACTTTAATACCTCTCTACCACCAACAGAGGTCATCCAAACAAAAAAATCAACAAAGAAATCCTAGAACTAAATGCCACCATAAATCAAATGGACCTAACTGATGTCTATAGAATAATTCATCCAACAACAGCACAATATACATTCTTCTCAGCAGACCATGGAACATTCTCCAAAATAGATCATATCTTAGGGCATAAAGCAAGTCTCAGCAAATATAAGAAAATAGAAATAACCTCCTGCATTCTATCTGATCACAATGCACTAAAACTAGAATATAACAACAAATACAACAGCAGAAAATACACAACTAATTGGAGGCTGATTAACACAGTGCTCAAGGATCAGTGGGTCATAGAAGATATAAGAGAGAAAATTAAAAAGGTTCCTGGAAGCTAATGAAAATGAAAGCACCACCTACCAGAACCTATGGGAAACAGCAAAAGCAGTCCTAAGAAGAAAGTTTATAGCCATGAGTGCATATATTAAAATGACAGAAAGGTCTCAAATCAATGATCTAATGCTACATCTCAAACTCCTAGAAAAAGAAGAACAAGTAAAACCCAAAACAAGCAGAAGGAGAGAAATAATAAACATAAGGGCTGAAATTAATGAAGTAGAGACCAAAAAGAAAAAAAACCCATTCGAAGAACCAACAAAACAAAAAGCTGGTTCTTTGAAAAAATGAACAAGTTTGACAAGCCCCTGGCAAATCTGACTAAAATGAGGAGGGAAAACACCCAAATTAGTAAAATCAAAAATGAAAACGGAAAGAGAACAATCAAAACCAAGGGAATCATCATGATTTTTTGAGAACCTGTATTCCAATAACTGGAAAATCTTAAAGAAATGGACAAATTTCTAGATACTTATGACCATCTAATACTGAATCAAGAAGATATTAACCACCTAAACAGATCTATAACATGTAATGAAATTGAAACAGCAATAAAGAGTCTCTCAAAAAAGAGAAGTCCAAGACCTGATGTATTCTCAGCTGAATTCTACCAGACCTTCAAATAAGAACTAATACCAACACTCCTTAAACTTTTCCATGAAATAGAAAGGAAAGGAACACTACTTAACTCATTCTATGAAGCCAGTATTACACTCATGCCAAAACTGGACAAGGACACCTCCAAAAAGAACTACAAGCCAATCTCCTTAATGAACATCAATGCAAAAATCCTCAATAAAATAATGACAAACAGAACCCAACAACATATCAGAAAGATCATTCACCATGACCAATCTGGCTTTATCCCAGGGATACAGGGATGGCTCAAATACACAAATTAATAAATGTAATACAACACATAATAGAAGCAAAGACAAAAACCACTTGATCATCTCTATAGATGCAGTAAAAGCCTTTGATAATAATTAATACCACTTCATGATAAAAGCTCTAAGAAAACCAAAAATAGAAGGAATGTACCTCAACATTATAAAGGCTATATATGACAAACCTATAGCCAACATCATACTTAGTGGGGAAAAATTGAAACCATTTCCCCTAAAGTCAGGAGCAAGACAAGGATGTCTACTCTCCCCACTTCTATTCAATGTAATCCTGGAATTCCTAGCCAGAGCAATAAGGCATAAAGAAAAAATAAAAGCAATACAATAGGTGAAGAAATAGTCAAAGTATCTCTATTTACAGATGACATGATCCTATACCTCAAAAACTCCACCCCAAAACTCCTGGACAACATAATAGCTTCAGCAGTGTAGCAGGATACAAAATCAACTTACAAAAATCAGTAGGCTTTCCATACACCAACAATGAACAAATTGAGAAAGAATATAAGCAACCAAGTCTATTTACAATAGCCTCAAAAAAAAATCAAATACCTACGAATAAACTTAACAAAGGATGTAAATAACCTCTAAAGCAGAACTACAAATTGCTGAGGAAAAAGATCAAGGAAGACTCCAGAAGATGGAACAATCTCCCATACTCATGCACTGGCAGAATCAACATAGTAAAAATGTCTATACTACCAAAAGCAATCTACATGTTCAGTGCAATTCTCATCAAAATCCCAATGATGGTCATCACAGAGATTGAAAAATCTACCCTAAAGTTCATTTGGAAACACAAGAGACAGCGAATAGCCAAGGCAATACTCAACAAAAAGAGCAATGCTGGAGGTATCACAATACCCAACTTCAAACTATACTACCGAGCCATAGCAATAAAAACAACATGGTACAAGCACAAAAAACAGACATGAAGACTAGTGAAACAGAATAGAGGACTGGAATATGGATCCACACAGCTATGCCCATCTTATTTTTGACAAATGTGCCAAAAATATATGATGGAGAAAAGACAGCCTCTTCAACAAATGTTGCTGGGAAAAGTGGTTATCTGCCTGCAGAAAACAAACTAGATCCATGTCTATCACCCTGTACTAGTATCAACTCAAAATGGATTAAGGACCTTATTTTCAGACTCAAAACCTTGCAGTTAGTATATGAAAGAGCAGGAAATACCCTGGAAGTGATAGGTATAGGCAAGGACTTCCTCAGTAGAATTCCAGCAGCCCAGCAACTAAGAGAAAGGATGGATAAATGGGACTATATGAAATTTAAAAGCTTCTGCACAACAAAAGAAATGGTTTCTAAATTGAAGAGACCACCCACAGAGTGGGAGAAAATATTTGCTAGCTATACATCAGACAAAGGACTGATAACCAGAATATACAGGGAGCTCAAAAAACTAAATTCCCCAAAATTAGTGAACCAATAAAGAGGTGGGCAACTGAACTAAACAGAACTTTTTCAAAGGAAGAAGTCCAAATGGCAAAAAACACATGAAAAAAATGTTCACCATCCCTGGCCATAAAGAAAATGCAAATCAAAACCACACTTCTCACTTTTGTTAGAATAGCTAGCATCAATAACACCACCAACAATTTATGTTGGTGAGGATGCGGGGAAAAAGAACCCTCATACACTGCTTGTGGGAATGTAAACTAGTACTACCACTTTGGAAAACAATATGGAGGCTCCTTAAAAAAACTAAACATAGATCTGCCATATGATCCAGCAATACCACTCCTAGGGATATACCTGATGGAATGTGACTCAGGTTATTACAAAGGCACCTGCACACCCATGTTTATTACAGCACTATTCACAAGAGCCAAGCTATGGAAACAGCCAAGATATCCCACTAGCGATGAATGGATTGAGAAAATCTGGTCAAGGGAGGGGTGAGGATAGGTAAGATACCCAAAAAACTAGATAGCATTTGTTGCCCTCAATGCAGAGAAACTAAAGCAGATACTTTAAATCGACAGAGGCCAATAGGAGAAGGGGACCAGGAACTAGAGAAAAGGTTAGTTTGAGAAGAATTAATTTAGAAGGTAACACACATGTACAGGAAAGCAATGCAAGTTAATTCCCTGTATAGCTATCCTTATCTCAACCAGCAAAAACCCTTGGTCCTTCCTATTACTGCTTATACTCTCTCTTCAACAAAATTAGAGATAAGGGCAAAATAGTTTCTGCCTGGTAGTGAGGGAGATGGCGGGGGAGAGGGAGGGTGTGGGAGGGGGAAGGGAGGGGGCTGGGGGAAGGAGGGAAAAATTACCCAAACATTGTATGCACATATGAATAAAAGAAAAAAAAAGAAAATCTGGTATTTTTACAAAATGGAAATTTACTCAGCCACAAAGAAGAACGAAATTTTGTCATTCACAAGTAAATGGATGGAACTGGAGAACATCATCTTAAGTGAAGTTAGCTAGGCTCAGAAGACCAAAAATTGCATGTTCTCCCTCATCTGCAGATTATAGAGCTAAAACAAATGCAGTAACATTATTGGACATGGGTCACACACTAAGGGGAGAAAGTGTACAGGAGGAACAGGGAAAGGGAAGGAAACCTAAAACTTGAATGTGGTCATGTACTCACTGTAGAGGAGTGAGTAAAGTAATCTTGAACTGGCAGAGGTCACTATGGTTAAGGGACCAGGAAGTAGCAAAGAAGTCTGGCAGAGATGAACCAGTGTAGGTTGCCATACACAAGTGCATGGAAACAATGCTAGGAATCTCTCTGTACAGCTATCTTTATCTCAAACTAGCAAAAACACTACGTCTTTCTTTTTATTTTCTATGTTTTTCTCTTCAACAAAATCGGAGATTAAGAGGGCAGAATAGATTCTGTCCAGAAAAGTGGGGAGAGTAGGGGGAACAATGTATACAAATGTAAGTCAATGTAAACATGATAAAATATAAGAAAGGAAAAAAAACTAAAAAATAAAAAGAAGAAAAGAAAAAAAGAGTTTGAGTTGCCTGGGACCGATTATGATGTAAACAAGTTGAATGGTAAGAGAGTGAGAGGAAGAGAATGCTCGGGGTCCTGACTTGGGAAAGTGAGTGTATGACAGTGCTGATCCCTGGAACATTTGCCACACCAGCATGAACAGGGTGGAGAGGATGGACGATGAGCTCAGGCTTTGACACGTGGAGATTGACCAAAGGAGACACTGGAATGGTTGCTGTATAGGTTGGCACTCATTGGAGAGACATGCATACAGATAAGGATTATCAACCATCTACCTATAAGTGATAAAGAAAGCAATGGAAATGGATGAATATTGCCCAGGGAAGGAAGGTGGTGAGAAAAGGCTTAGGGGGTACTGAGACCCCAACCTCCCCACTGCTAGTCTTCAGTAAAACCGTTATAAAATAAAACACAGCTGTAGTCATCACTGAGATGTAGTGTGCTAGGCTAAGGAGGGGGGAGGTAGAAGAAGGGAACTCCAGGCTTTCTCAATTCATTGCCTTTACTGCAATGAATTTCCAAAGTCACTAAGAGCTTGGGTTGTCTGTGGCTTCCATGTCCATTTGCTGCAGCTGTAGATCCTCTACCTTTGCTGCCAGGAAAGAGCACAGGGGCCCTCTCTGCCTTGTGGCTTTGGAGAACACATCGCCACTCATTCCTGAGGACTGGGGAAATTGGGTAGATTTAAATTTCTCTTTCTAAGTTATACAGGCAAAACATTAGTGACTTCTTGGATGCCCCTGTTTAAATGTTCACACTTGAGAGAAAATTGCTCTCTCCAGGAAGTAAGTAATAAATCTCTCTCACCAATGGAAGTTGCTCACATCCTGAAACGTTCATTGGTGGAAAAGGAGAAAAAAGCAAAGCATTCTTTCCTCCACAAGAACCCTTTCTCCAAACATGTATCTCTATCAGCCTATAGAGAGCACCATTAGACAGGCTTCTCAGACTTCTTTAGGACTTGTCCAGAGCACAGAAACATAATTGACTGTGACCAAATGACCATGGCAAACTGCCATGCTTAGTTGGGGTCACTGCAGTTTGAATGAGCAAACCAGGCCAATGTGCATAGATGTGGCCAAGGTTTACATGAAGAATGGCGGAGCTGGTGTGTGGGAGTGCAAGGTGATATTTGGACATGTGCCTTTAAATCTTTTATGTCTTCTATTTGTAGGCTGTATGTGTGTGATCAAGTGTGTGTGTGTGTGTGTGTGGAGTGGCCAAGTGTGTTGCTTTTTGTCCTTTATCTCTGCTTTGTCTTTATTGTCAAACTTTCCAACTTTTCCTCTGCCTCTGGTCTTTCTTCTTTCATATTCATTTTTCAAACTGTCATCAAAATGGGATGCTACCAAACTCACTTAAAACATTTAAGCTGTGGGTGAATGTACCCTGAATAAGAAGTGGAGAGATGCCTGGCTCCCAAGAGAGCTTGGGAAATTTTCTAAGAATGGGGAAACTTTTAGAAATCTCACTTTTAGCTTAAAAATTCAAGGGAATGTTTTGATTCATTCCGTATCTGTTTGTTTTAAACTACTTATCATTAAGGGAGAAAAATTAATACTCCAGGAGGATACGTCATTTGTCCCATGAGTGGAAATAGCCCTGGGGAATCACCCTGGCTGCTAGGGCTCCATAACTGGCCTCTCCCTTCCTCAAATCCTACAGACTAATCCAAAGCAACTTCATGCATGGAGGTGCTACGATTAGTTGTGTCTAGTGATCTATGTCTGATATATATATATATATATATATATATATATATATATATATATATATGGAATTCTTCTATTTGGTGTTAAAGTGGTGTTTAAGAGAAGCACAGAAGTGAGGAAAGAACCAGGCAGTCCCAGATTTGATTCCTTCTTCTGTCCTTTATAGACATATAACCTCATACAACCTCAGTTTCCTCATCTGTAAACTGGAAATGATAATCGCACCTGCCTTAGGCACAGACTTGTGAGGATTTAATAAGATGCTTTCAAAGTGTACAGCATGTGGTTGATACACAGTAATTTCTCAACACGTATCAACACTTGGAATTATTCACTGTGGAAATAATTGTAGAGGCGATTTGGATATGATTATAGGCACAAAATGAACACAGATAGATATAATTGGGTGAATCATATTAGACAATTTGCAGCAGCTGAAACAATTTAAAAATGGTTATTTCCATTGTGCCAATAGATGCTTCAATATTACTGAGGCCTAGTGTGAATTAAGAAAGGATTTAAGAGCTTATCACATATATGTATTTAAGAAAATTCTAGAATCATGCACTTTTGGTTGATTGAGGCAGCTATGTTTAATTCTGATGAACACACTAGCTATGTTGACATTCTGTGTAATATAGTTTATTGTACTAACATGTCTTTTTCCAGAGCAGAAGCATCTCAAAAACTTAAGGAAAGAATATAAATAAATAAGAACATCTGGAAGAGGAGCTGAAGCAGATGTGCAGATTGAAGTACATCAAAGACAAGCTCATTATTATCTCAGGGACTAGGCAGTGCTGCACAACATAAACAACTTACAGAAACAGAATTAATTGTCCAGAGATGCCAGCCCATATAAATAGATATCCGAAGAGCTGTTATCCTTTACGTTATAAAGCAATAATACTTATTACTTTTAGAATATATATGTATAAGGTTAATGCTTATACTGATAAAGGCTACCATTAGAAGATGATTTTAAGGCACAAAAATAGCAAATGTTTTGTTCTGTTTACTGGAGAATGGTATCCTGGAATGTGATAGGCACATCTTTTAGATTTTCTCACCTAGCACTGTGGATACTCCATAGGTCATTTTTCCTGAACAAATAGGCTACACGTGGTGGATGACTGACACTTTTAGGACTGTTGTGAACACACACTATCTGTTCATGGGATTACAGGGTTAGAATGATGATGCCACATGCCGTTTTTCATTGCAGGCAGTAGTGAAATGGACTTATTCCCAGAATATTTCTGTCTTTCACATGAGAGGTTTTTCTTCAAGCTTAAGGTCAGAGAATTGGACAGAATAGTAACAGGAGTTTAGATTTATTAACAGTAAATTTAACTTAGTTGTTTAGATTTATTAATAATAAATATATTCATTTTCTTGGACATTTTTGCAAGGCAGGAAGGGATAGGGTGCCTCTGTGGCAAGTAATTTCTCTAATAGTCTTATTGGTGACTATTACAGATTCTTTCTTTCTCAAATTCAGTTAATCTAAGTGACAACTATGTAAGCTTGGTAAGTCTTTCCCTTGATGATTTTAAAGGTGTCAAAAAACCAAAACCTTTGAACTCTGGGTAAGTTGAGAATTCCCTGGAAATACATGAGCCTACAGTCAAGAGAGGAAAAAGAGAATAAGCCCTCCAGGGTGAATCCTGAGAGCTGAGTGCCACAGGCTCAGTAAAAGAGAGTCTAAAACATCTCCTTCAAATGTTACAATCCAAATGGGCAGTCTAAGCACAGACCTAGGAAATATGAAAATGTAGTCATAGCTCAAGGATGACTTGGGATGCTTAGAGGCACAGTGCAGTACTTAAAAGTCCCACAAATATGACTCCATAAAGTGTTGAATTATAAATAATTTACTGAAGAGGCAGCAAATGAGGTATTTAAAAATATTCAGTAAATTTTCTACAATCTGCCCCCTATCTCTTTCTACCAAATTCTAGACCAACTAGGTGTTCTATTTAGTTTCTCACTGCCCTCTCTTTCTTACCCCTTCTGCTACTTTCTGGTTCTTTTCTTTTATTCTCAGGGCATAAGAATACTTGCTCTCATGTAGCAGGCCTCATTTCATTCTCTCTCTGCTTTCATGTGCTCAGTTGGCTTGTCACTCTGCTCAGGACAGTAAAGGCTCAATAGTGAAGCAAAACAACAAAGGATCCTCCTTAGAAGACAAGAAAAGGAATACATTATCAGTACTTAAAATTATTTGTGTTTATCAATAAAATTTACACACTATTCATGAAAACACTAGAAGAAAATGTCAATTATATAATAACTTACATAACAGCTGCTGAATGCGTAGCCTAGACAGGCCAGTGAGAGAAGTAATTCTGTACTTCTGGCCATAGTGACCAAGAATTAATGAATAGGTGACTACGAAGTGAGTACAGCTTGGACTAGGAGAGGGAAAAGACCTAAAAGATTTTATAAGTGATTAAATATTTTAAGAATAATTTAATTCTTGAAAGCAGAGCCATTTAAACAATTCTTAGCATATATAAAAGTATAAAATAAACACTTCTGGAATTTCATCTTTATTTGTGGGATGACTTGATTATAGAATAAATTATATCTGTGAATGTAAAATCTGAATATAATCTTATTCCTTCATAAGATTCTCTCTAGAACAGTTTTATCCAGAGTGATTGGATTATCACCTACAGTAGGAAATGCATTTTCCATGTATAATCATGTGTGTACCTGCATGTACAAATGTGCACACACATTCATGTGAAGCAAAAGTTTTTATATAATAAGACTTACTTTTAGACTGTTGACATTCTGCAAATTTTTACTCTCTCTAGTTTGTGAAAAATAATGCTAACCCCAGACTTACTAAACAGATTTTATTGCCACTAGTGAATGGTGTCTGGAAATTTAAGAAACTGCTTTGGAGCAGAGATCAAAATGAAAAAGTAAAGAAAACAAACTAAAATGCACAGAGAAGCCAAAGAGTTGCTATAAACTTGAATTTGCCTGGATTTGACAAGTTTCCCTGTGGATAAAATGATGTAGATAACCTCTGTAAGGCCTTTGAAAATCTTTAAAAGGAACAACAAAAATCACAATAGCAAAACAGAACAAAATGTATTGCATAGGCCAAATAAAGCCAGTCTGGGCCTAATTTAACCTATGGTCACTTGTCTCTAGAGGATAGAATGCAAAGAAGATGTTTTAAACAAACTGCAGCTCTAAATCATCGAATTTCCTCATCTACTTCCAATATCGTCTCTCGTTTCTCAGTATATTTGCTCAACAATCAGAGAAATTTGACTTTTTAATGAAATAGAAATACCATATTAAAGTTTGAGATGAGATACACAGATGAACGTATGCAATTAAAAATATATATGATGGAGAAAAGACAGCCTCTTCAACAAATGTTGCTGGGAAAAGTGGTGACCTGTCTGCAAGGAACTGAAACTAGATCCATGTCTATCACCCTGTACTAGCCCTAGTATCGACTAAAAATGGATCAAGGACCTAAATATCAGACCTGAAACTCCTTACTACAGGAAGGAGTGGAAACACTCTGGAACTAATAGGTATAGGCAAAGACTTCCTCCATAGAACCCCAGCAGCCCAGTAACTAAGAGAAAGGATGAATAAATGGGACTTCATAAAATTAAAAAGCTTCTGCACAACAAAAGAAATGGTCTCTAAACTGAAGAGACCACCCACAGAGTGGGAGAAAATATTTGCCAGCTATACATCAGACAAAGGACTGATAACCAGAATATACAGGGAACTTAAGAAACTAAACTCTCCCAAAATCAATGAACCAATCAAGAAATAGACAACTGAATTAAACAGAACTTTCTCAAAAGAAGAAATTCAAATGGCCAAAAAACACATGAAAAAATGCTCACCATCTCTAGCCATAAAGGAAATGCAAATCAAAGCCTCACTAAGATTCCACTTCACCCCTGTTAGAATAGCCATCATCAAAAACACCACCAACAACAGGTGTTGGCGAGGATGTGGGGAAAAAGGAACCCTAGACCACTGCTGGTGGGAATGCAAGCTAGTGCAACCACTCTGGAAAAAAATTTGGAGACTTCTTAAAAATCTAAACAAAGGAATCAAACATTCCTTTGGGGATATACCCAAAGGAATGCAACACAGGTTACTCCAGAGGCACCTGCACACCCATGTTTATTGCAGCACTATTCACAATAGCCAAGTTATGGAAACAACCAAGATGCCCCAC
The DNA here is from genome assembly GCF_047511655.1 of Castor canadensis. NCBI lineage: Eukaryota > Metazoa > Chordata > Mammalia > Rodentia > Castoridae > Castor > Castor canadensis. The sequence continues at coordinate 105,630,897 of NC_133397.1, read as the reverse complement.
CACTGATGAATGGATCAAGAAAATGTGGTACCTGTACACAATGGAATTTTACTCAGCCATGAAGAAGAATGAAATCTTATCATTTGCAGGTAAATGAATGGAACTGGAGAACATCATTCTGAGGGAGGTCAGCCAGGCTTAGAAAACCAAAAATCATATGTTCTCCCTCATATGCAGACTTTAGATCTAGGGCAAATGTAGCAATGTTTGGACTTGGAGCACATGACAAGGGGAGAGCACATATGGGAGATATAGGAATAGGTAGAAAATCCAAAACATGAAAGTGTTTGATGTCCCCACTCCAGAGGAACTAATACAGAAACCTTAAAACGACAGAGGTTAACATGAGAAGGGGATCAGGAACCAGTGTAAAGATCAGTTAGAGATGAATCAACATGGGTCATAACACAAGGGTACATGGAAGCAATACCAGGAATCTCTCTCTATAGCTATCCTTAACTCAACTAGCAAAAATGCTTTGTCTTCCTTATTATGCTTATGTCTTCTCTTCAACAAAATTAGTGATAAGGGCAGAACAGGACCTGCCTGGAACTGAGGAGGGGAGGGGGGTGGAGAAATGACCAAACAATGTATGCACATGTGAATAAATGAATAAAAATAAAATAAAACAAAAGTTACCTAGTGACAATTTTCAATGATGTGTGGGTGTGTATACTTGTTATTATCAAGTTGATATAATTATCGTCATTAAATCTTGTGTACAGCTCATGTTTGAAATTATTTGAAATTTCAATGTTTGATTTTTTTCCCTTTTGATATCAAAAGAGCTTTTCTTTCTTTTAATGTTCAATTAGTTCCACATATGATCATAGTTCTGCTTTCTTGTTCTACATTTACACTCAGAGACTGGATTTTATTTTGCACAGAAATATATTTTAACTTAAAATAATTTCTACACCTACTTTGTTTAGTTAAAGAAGAGCTACGAAACATTAAATTTAATTTATGAAGCACTCTGTTTGTGTTCCAGTCCTCTGCACACGCACACTATGTTAATGCTGGGTCTTTATATACCAGGAACATTACAGTTGCTGGCAAACTCAATATGTAATCAATTATCACCTGTCACGAGTGACTTTAAGATCCAGCCAGTTACTTTGGAAATAGTGCTTAGCTCCACTGAGAAGGGAAATCTCCCTCTGAAAGTAGCGTGGCCCTCATCATTAAATCTCTTATTCAAAGGTGTTTGGACAACTTTCAGCTTAGTCCGTATAAAAGAGAGTTTAGCAACTTCTATCTCAAAAAATTAATTTTAGCATTTTAAAACTGGGTTAAGAGTAAGCTTGTTGCTTGGAAAAGAAATGATAGCAAATCTTTAATCATTTTTTTTCCTCCATAGGGGAGCAAGAATCTTACATGTTCCAGTTACAAGCCAGTGCCTCTTTTTTTTTCCCTTGCTTTAATGCCTATTTTGATTTCAAACTCACCGAATGAGAAGAACTGGAATCATGCCTCATAAGATTCTAGTAGTGTTGTATTTGTTTTTCTTTACTCTTTTTTTTCTTTTTTCTTATTTCTTTTATTTTTATTTATTGAGTCTTTTAAGAAAAATAAAAATCAGTAATAATTACTGATATCCAAACATGGCTTTTCAGGTGTGCATATATATATATAATCTTACCTATAGTAGTTGGTCAATAAATGCTGTGATCTTTCTCAACAATTGGATATTAATAGATGACTTAAAGTGATGGATTTTTCCTGACTTTAAAAGCTGCAGTGTTTCCTGATGATGGCATTTGCTAGGCAGACCCTCGGAAAATGATTGTATTTGTGCTGGTTGATTCCCTCTGATCCAACCTCGACATCCTCATTTGTGAAAGGTGGAACTAAGTGGTCAGCTGGTGTTCTCTTGCTTCACCATCGGAAATGCCTGTAGTTAGATCCTCTGGTATGCATTTAAGGGAAAACACTTTGTTAAACCTTCAGTGGGCAACCCCATACCAGTGCTCATGAAGGAGAGAAGTTTAGACACTTGGGAGAAAAAGGGCAGACTCTTCTCTTTGCCTAGGTCAACAGCAGACTGTGCACACAGAGCTGCTTCTCTGTAATCTGCAAGCATGGGGCAGAGACGAGCTGCCTTTACAGCTGGAATGGTCAAGCCTTATAGCTATGTAAGTGTCATTTCTGACACTCTTAGATATTTTCAGTGAGACTTAGAGAAGTACAGACATTTGTGTCCACAAAGTAACCACAGGTGAGGGACAACTTCACTACAATATGTTTCCAGGGCTCCAGGGGTTCAAACCATATGCATTCATTGTGTATTTGTATGAGTGTGTTTTATTAAAATGCATACTTGGAGCAATTAACAGCATCAGTAAATATCTGCATTTTGAATATACACCCTCAGTTCTCTTGGCTGTCTATGGTCCATCTATCCATGGCCATAATTGTTTAACAACAGATCCTAGAATCTATAGAAACTAGGGCTTTGTAAGGACCCTTGGTTTGGTCCATTTTTGACTTGATAGATTTGCACTTCTTTTTGCAGGGAGATGAGGATTAGAAAAGAATCTGTATTAATAGACCAAAGCTTTCAGCTGTTTTAGGATTTCTGTATTCATTCTTGTATAGAGAGTATATCAACCATATTCAACTTCTTTGTTTCCTTCTTTTACCCTCCTCCTCCCATGCTCAACCTCCCCTTAGTGTGACTGGTGTTTCATGATATTGCTGCATTTGTGTTAGGTCTGTATTCCACAAATGAGGGAGAACATACAACTTTTGACCTTCTGAGCCTGGCTAACTTCACTTAAAATGAAGTGCTCCAGCTTCATCTATTTACCTGCAAATGAAAATTTCATTCTTCTTCATGGCTGAGTAAAATTCCATTGTGCATAAATACTACATTTTCTTAATCCATTGGTCAGTAATGGGACATCTCGGCTGTTTCCAAGGCTTAGTTATTGTGAATAGTGCTGCAATAAACATGGGTGTGCAGGTGCCTTTGTTGTAACCTGACTCACATTCCTTCAGGTACATCCATCCCTAGGAGTGGTATTGCTGGGTCATATAGCAGTTCTGTTTTTAGTTTTTTGAGGTGGCTCCACACTGTTTTCCATAGTGCTTGTACTAATTTATATTTCCACCAGCAGTGTATGAGGTTTTCTTTCTCCCCATATCCTTGCCAACATTTGTTGTTATATGTGTTCTTGATTGTAGCTATTCTGACAGGAGTGAGATGGAATCTTAACGTGGTTTTGATTTGCATTTCCTTCTGGCCAGGGATGGTAAGCATTTTTTCATGGTTTTTTTTTTTTTTTGCCATTTGGACTTTTTCCTTTGAGAAGGCTCTGTTCAGTTTATTTGCCCATTGATGTTATCTTAAAAAACAAGTAGGACATTTATTGTCTTGCATAGCAAAATGTCTACAGGTAGGGCTACACAAGAGCAGCTTAAATTCTTCTTTAAATAAATCCCAAGTTACATCAGATGTATGCTTCATGCTGTCCTGTTCCAAATAGAAGACACTCCAGCCAGCCTTGGTGCTCTCCCCAGCCAGGGAGTGAACTTAGAGTAAGTAATAGCTTAGCCATGGGTTCCCAGGCCTGGCAGAGTGAGGTTTAAACTCTCAACTATTATATCCATTTCAAAATTGAGGTCATCAATATGCTACATTTCATAATATCATTTTAGTAGTAATATCTAGGGATTTAGTAGTAATACCTAAGAATCAATATTTTGATACCCAGTGTTTTATTCAACCTTCACAGCAACTCTGTCATGATGATACAATTAAATCTATTTTTCAGAATGGTAAACTGGAACGCACAGTATTTGACTAGCTTGCCCTATGCCTCATTAGTTGAAAGAGATAAAGCCTCCCCTTGAACTCAGTACTTTGCATTGAGTTCTTTCATGTTCTTTCCTCTACATTATCCTAAGTGCTCATAGGCTTATTTTGGTAGGCTATCATAATCTTTACATGAAAATCAAATAAAGCAGAGTGTAAATAATATGACCTCACAAACCACACTAGTAAATATCTCCTATACCCTCTACAGTCACATGTATTCACAGACATAGCTAACACTGTTTGGACCTCTTATCTTTACTTTGGAGGCTTGCAGCTCACTGCACTTTGTTGAATGTGCAGTTATTTCATGGGGATTGTAATGACTGATGCCTTCCGCCCCTTAATGGCAGCAGAGTTTCTGTCTTTCCAGTACCTGGCACTTGTCTGCTTCTCCCTAGTTGGAACTGCTTTCAGGGAAGCAGTTAGGTAACAACCTCCTTACTACCCTCCCCCAGCGTGGACAGGGCTCTCCCAGCATGTCCCGTGAAAGAACCCACCTTCTATGCCCTTCCTCCCACTAGCCTCAGAGATAGTGTGCATTTGTTTCTTTTTTCTTTGTCTTCCTGTACCTCCATCAGATAGGAAGCCTAAGACTCTCTGGTTGTCCTTGTCACCTAAACTCATCCAGTTTTCACAGCCCTCTTTACCCCAGAAACTCACTGTCTGCTCTGGAACTCCCTGTCTTCACAAAACAAAAGCAAAAGCCAACCTCCAGGCTTCAAATTCTTCACTTCCTTTCATTTTTTTTTTGATGGTACTGAGGTTTGAACTCAGGGCCTCATGCTTGCTAGACAGGTGCTTTTCCATTTGAGCCACACTCCCAGCCTTAACTCTTGCTTTAACTATTTTTTTAGATAGGGTCTTATATTTTTTTGCCTGGGCCAATCTGGATTGTGTATGTAGCTGGGATGTAGCTGGGATGACAGACGCATGTCACCATGCCAGGATCCCTTCACTTTCTTATCTTAAGCAAAGCCTGGTTATTCCAAGCATCCTGAAGATATTGAATATAATGCTCTCAGGCAGTGTATGTTTTTAGTCCTGTACCCAGGTGTCTGTGGTATCCTCCTTACTTTCATTCATTACTCTTTATAATCACTTACAGCCCGTTCTCCCTTCTTCCTTCTTTTTACCCTGCACTATCCTACTGCTACCTACCCTACCAACTCACCCTAACCTACTGCTCTCAGGCCTCTGCTGTTTTCTACCTTTCTTGCTATATCAGTTATAGACCTCTAGGTCACCTCTCTTTATCCCTTGAATATTTTAGCACCTTGCTCTCTTTAAAACTACACCTCTAATAATTCATGACATTGTCAAATCCTCAGGGACAATCCAGGCTCAGAGCAACTTGATCTTTGACGTTCACTATTTTTACCTCATTCTTATCATTTCACTCAATGTTGTAGATACCAAATAAGTACAACTACTCCAACTTTCATTCTAATTGTTCCTCTCCATGACTAGCCCTCCCTATCTCTTTAACTCAACTCTCTAATCCTCTGTTTCCAACATTTCCCATGGGAAGCTATGCTCTATTTATCTACTCTTTTCCTCCTGGTTTCAATTCTGCGGTTCATCATTACAACCATGATCTTGTGTGCATACTCAAGTCATCTTTCTTTCCTTATGGAATAATCATCTAAGAAAAATCACAACTCTAGTCTAATCCAAGTCTCTGCCTACTTCAAGATTTCCAAGCAGCTGAACACAACTGAAGAAAAAAGACACACAACCTTATGGGTTGGTCACGTGTTAAAGCCATGAACACTGGGCCCTGGTGCTGCCTGTCAATTCTACTTTAATTCCTTTCACCAATCACTCTGACACTCTCCAAGATGGCTGTTTTTTCTCTTTGTCAAAGGACAAAGGTCCTGGAACCTCTAGCATCTCCTCCAACTTCTCTCAGTTATTGACCTGATTATCCTCAGACATATCCTTCCATAACTGACACTATGTACCTCTAGCCCCATATTTTCTTCTTCTGTCCTCTGATCATGGATGTGCTAAAACTGTCTGTATATCTTCTAGAGCCCAACCCTTCTGTCCTACCTGAGGGCATCTACTATGGACTGAATTGCATCTCCCCAAATTTATGTTTTGAAGACATAACACCCAGTTCTTTAGAATATGACTGTATTTTGAGTTGGAGCCTCTAAAGAGATAGTTAAGGTTAAAGGAGGTCATTGGGGAAGCGCTAGACCAATCTGACTGGTGTCCTTATAAGAAGCGATTAGGCCACAGACATGTGCAGAGGGAACGCTGTGAAGACAGAGGAAGAAGACATCTGTTTACAAGACAAGGAGACAGACTTCAAAAGAAACAAACCTGATGACACCTTGATCTTGAACTCTTCCAAAATGTGAGGAAATGAGTTTCTGTTTGGGCCACCAACTCTGTGGTAAATTGTTATGGAAATGAATATAACATCTTTCCTGAAATCCTTCGTAATTTTTCCTTCCCAACAGCACACAAAGGAGCTGTGTTGTATTCCATTGTTAAAAACCACTCTGCCTTGACCACACATTGCGTTCACCTCTGTCTCTATTCACAGAAATGTTCCTCAAAGGAGTAGTTTCTAACCTGGTCCACTCTTACTTCCTTCTCAGACTCCTCTGAAACAACTTCAGACTGGCTTTCAGTCCAGCCACCCAAACAAAATGGTCCTTTCCAAGTTCAGCAGTGGCTTTACACTGTCAAATTAACTGGGCTGTCCTCAGTCCTATTCTGTGTCCTCATCATCCTCTCTTGCCAGCCTATTTTATTTATTTATTATTATTATTATATATTTTTTAATTCATATGTGCATACAATATTTGGGTCATTTCTGCCCCCTTCCCTCCTCCACCTCCTTTACCCGTACCCTCTCCATCTCCCCCACTACCCCCTCACTACCAGGCAGAAACTATTTTGCCCTTATGTCTAATTTTGTTGTAGAGAGAGTATAAGCAATAATAGGAAGGAACTAGGGTTTTTGCTGGTTGAGATAAGGATAGCTATACAGGGAGTTGACTCACATTGCTTTCCTGTGCGTGTGTGTTACCTTCTAGGTTAATTCTTCTCGAATTAACCTTTTCTCTAGTTCCTGGTTCCCTTTTCCTATTGGCCTCAGTTGCTTTAAAGTATCTGTTTTAGTTTCTCTGCATTCACGGCAACAAATGCTATCTAGTTTTTTGGGTGTCTTACCTATCCTCATACCTCCCTTGTGTGCTCTCGCTTTATCATGTGCTCAAAGTCCAATCCCCTTGTTGTGTTTGCCCTTGATCTAATGTCCACATATGAGGGAGAACATACGATTTTTGGTCCTTTGGGCCAGGCTAACCTCACTCAGAATGATGTTCTCCAATTCCATCCATTTACCAGCGAATGATAACATTTTGTTCTTCTTCATGGCTGCATAAAATTCCATTGTGTATAAATACCACATTTTCTTAATCCATTCGTCAGTGATGGGGCATCTTGGCTATTTCCATCACTTGGCTATTGTGAATAGTGCCGCAATAAACATGGATGTGCAGGTGCCTCTGGAGTAACCTGTGTCACATTCCTTTGGGTATATCCCCAAGAGTGGTATTGGCCAGCCTATTTTACATGGTTTGTTTTGAAACATTTCTACTGTTTTCTGAGACTCCATTTTTTTTATTCTGTCACTCTGTCTAGTCATTCCTTTTCTGTCTTTTTGCTTCTGTTTTCTCATTTTGGTACTGCTTTTTTTTCTTTTTGGTGGTACATAGGGTTTAACTCAGGGCCTCATGCTAGGTAGACAGGCTGGTACCTATTTTTATGTGAGGGCTTCTGGGACTTAGTCATTATATCTCTTCCCTGACTATGCTCTTTTGTGGGTAACCTCATTCTAGTGGCATGGCTTCAAAGCTGTCTCTGTGCTGATGACTGCTAAATGGAGAGCTCTACCTACTCTAGCAACTAAACTATGCATAGACATCTCTATGTAGATGTCAATAAGCATTTTCAACTTGACTTTCTCAAAATAGTTCTCTGGATTTTTGAACTGCCCTCTGAACTTGTTCTTTGCTTATCTCTTCACATCAGGGTCTCTCAGGACCAAACCTTACAATCCTAGTCATCTCTTCCCTGTCAATTAGAACTCACTTCCAATCCAAAGCAACACTCTGCTTCTTCCTTCTGATGTACTTAGAATCTAACCCACCTCTGTACCTCCATGCCATTCCTTCTGGTCCAAACCATTTGACAATGGCTTCTGTCTTAGACTTTCATTAGTCTTCTAGTATCTTGTCTTGTTTCCACACTCATCCCTAATGGTCAACTCTGTAGCCAAAGTGATACTTTAAAACCTTAAGTCAGTTCATGTCTTTTCTTTCCCTCAATCTAACTAGCATCCATCCCATTTTACTTGCAGTCCACAATCTTTACTATGATCCGAAGTGCAGAGTGATCTAGCCTCACACCTCTGTCTTTCATGTTCTCCTTGCCTGCTCTGCTCTTGTTGCAGGGCCTCTCTGCTGGTACAACATGCCACAGACTATTTGGTCACAGGGCCTTTGCAGGTGCCAGTTCCCCCACCCCGGCAGTGATCTTTCTCTGGTGATTTTAACAGCTTTTTTCCCCCATTTATCTCAGGTCTTTACATTTTAACTGCATCATAAAAAGGAGCTCTTCTCTTTACTCTCTCATAAACTGCTCCTCCTTTCTCTCTTTCCCTCCTCCTCTATTTGGTCTTTAGAGAGTCCATTGGACTTTTTGTATATGTATTTGTTGAGTGAATGAGTGAATATGAAAGGAAAAATACAACTGATTGTAAGAAGAATTCTGTTATATTTATTTCAGATGATTTTATTTAAAAATTTTCTGCAAGCTCATTTTCTTTAATATTACTATTAAAAATTTCCTTGCATGGAAGTATGGTCCCTATAACACTGCTCAACTTTGGTAAAAACATTATTTTGAAATATAAAGAAGATACTATCACTTCCTTGTTGAGTCATCTCCCACACACTCAACACTGACTTGAGTGACAAGAAATCTAAATCAAAGCCTTATGTCCCAGAAATTAGGCCAAGCCTAAAGATGTTCAGGAAACAACCAAACATTTCCATAGTGAAAAGGAAAAATATCACATACCGTCTCCTAGGCCTTCTCAAGGTCTTCTAAAGTTTTTAATGCTTTTGTGGATTTGTTTTATGGTGAAGTTATGGTAGGGGAATATTTTTTATTGTTCTGGGTAGGAGTACATTGTGGCATTTATAAAAGTTCTTACAGTATATCAAATATATCATATTTGAATTCACTCCCTCCACCGTTCTCCTTTATTCCCTCTCCCTCTATTTAAGAAATAGTTTCAATGGGTATCTTTTTGCCATTTACATTCATGTGTACACAGTATTTGCACCATATTCACCCTCTTACACTCTTTCCTCACCTCCTCCCACTGGTATCAACTCTGCTCCCCCCAAGCAGGACCTATTCCTCCCTCCTGTTCCCTGATTTTGCAAAAGAAAGGAAAAAGAAATGGCATTTTTGCATGTTTAAGATAGCTACACAGGGGATTTCCTTGTGGCACTTCCATGTATATAAGTATTATAGCCAGATTTGGTTCATTTCCTCTATTTTTCTTCTTTATACTATAGTCCCTTTCTTATGGTTGTTTCAGCCAGTTTAAAAATTCTATATTCATTCTTGTATAGAGAGTACAACAACCATATTCACCTTAATTTCCTTCTTTTACCCTCTCCCTCTTGTATGTGACCTCCCATTGGGTGTCCTGTTTTTCATAATATTGCTTCATTTGTATTAGGTCTATATTCTGCATATGAGAGAAAACATGTGGCTTTTAGTCTTCTGAACCTGGCTAACTTTACTTAAAATTATGTTCTCCACTTCCATCCATTTACCTGCAAACAATAAAATTTCATTCCTCTGACAGGCACTGGTGGCTCATGCCTGTAATCCTAGCTATTCAAGAGGCAGAGAGGTCAGGAGTCCAGGCAAATAGTTTATGAAATCCTATCTAAAAAAAAAACCTACCACAAAAATAGGGCTGGTGGAGTGGCTCGAGGTGTAGGCCCTGAGTTCAAACCCCAGTACCACCAAAAAAAGAAAAAAAAAAAAAGAAAATGCATTCTCCTTTGTGGTTGGCTAGAATTCCATTGTGTATAAATATAGGGGAATGTTTTTGTAGCTAGATGCCTGCTTTTATTAATTTTCAATAGCTCACACGCAGTGATGTAGAAATTAGTCGAAGGAAGAACAAGTAGCACAGGTCAATGTGAACAAATCTAGAACAAAATCAGTGGAGTGAACATCTTTTTTTTGTTCTTGTTAGGGCTAGTGAAAACCCTTACAGTAACTTCTAAGTGAGGAGCATTTAAGTAAGGAAATTCATAACAAAATGAAGAAATGACCATGTAAGGGAGAAGAATAACCAGTGAGGACGCTGGTCATCATTTGCTATTAGGTGCTTCCTTCTCAAAGACATTACTAGTGAAAATACAATCAGTGCAGATTTGTCAACTCTCTTACATTTGGGCAATAAATATGTATTATATATTTTTATAAATATTATCAATTAAAAACCCAGGGAGCTGACTATCATGACTAATCACCACCAATTCTTGTTCCTATTTTTCTATTGAAAAAACAAATTAAAAACTTCTTTGGCAACCACTTATTTTCCAAAAGCCCTAGGGTTGCATATACTTTTTCACCAACTCTTCAGTCACTGAGAGGTTATTTTATTCCTAGGACTATGTTTAGGGATTTTTTTCCCTTTGTGTTCTTCATAATGTTTGCGCTTTGCCTTTGAACCCTGAATAAGTTGAAACTTATATTATTTTAGATTCATTTATACTCAACTCAGGCCACTCAATAAGTGCCATTTGATGTCCAGTAATGCATTTAAAATATCATGCTAAGGGTGATTCAAGTTTTTAAAATGCAAACTATAATACCAGAAGGTTTGAAATTTAAAACACATGATATCTGAGTGAATTCTGCACTTCGAAAAAATTCTCTTGTGCTTCTCCTCCTTTCTTCACCTTCTCCACACATGTAGTAATAACTTAAACAATGAGTCTATTTATTTCTCCTCTTTCTTCTTTCTTCCTTCCTCTTCTTCTTCTTCTTTCTCTTCCTCCTCCCCCCTCTTCTTTCTTCTCTTTCTTCTTGTTCTTGTTCTTCTTCTCCTCTTTATCCTTCTTCTTCATCATTATTATTACTTAGAGTGCTTCCAGGAGGATATATTTTTAAGAGAGCTAAGATATGGGTGTGGTATATAACCTTCAAACAACCTTCCAGAAGACAGAATGAAGCAACTTCAATAGACAGGTTATCTGCCAGGTGTTCTGAAAATGTGTCTGCTCACTGCCCAGGACTGGTGTCTTTCACAGCCAGGAGAAAGGTGCTGGGTATATAAAACAGCCCAGGCAAGTGAAATTGAGGTTGACTGAAGTAAATTATTCCTAAGCCTTGATTCTCCTCTCCTTTGAAAACAGGAGTAAATTTGACTTCCTGCATCCAGGTGGTCCTCAGATGTTCTAAATTAAAACATAGTGAGAAAGGATTTTCCCAGCAACTCTCCCTGGCCATCCTGCCAAGGTGTAAGTCCCTGCACTGTGTATCTGTGAAGCAAACTCAGTGGGAACAGAGGGTGAGTTGGCACTGACCAGGGGCAGTTCTTCCCTCTGTGCTGGAAATAGGCCAACACTGAATACTAATCACCCAATTCTTGTAAAAGGTACTACAGGACCTTTAAAATAGCCACAAATGGCTGGAGTCTTCATTTTTCACCTCATCTGTGAGGATCCATCAGAGGGAGGTAGTAGGTGTAAATCAATATATACACAATACTCAAAAGTAGAGGTAGAAAGTCAGAACTATGCAGTGGTTGATCTCAGACTTGAGACACAATGAAAACCAGGCTTTGAATAATGGTTCTCCATTGCCTTTGAGGTCAAATCTAAAAATCAAACATTTTAAGTGGCAAATACTTGTCCTTAAATATCTTCTCCACACTGCTCTGTCTTCTGCTCTCATACACACTACTGCAGTCAAGCATTTGAATATTTGAAGTCTCTATATGGGTTATTGTGTCAGAAAATAGTCTTCTTTTCTCTACCTCCCTACTCACTTTCAACACATTGATGGCAACACATGCTTAGGTCTTGTATCTTTTCTTTTCTTCATCATGTGAATATTATGAGGACCAACTAATAAAAGGTTAATGAAAGGCTTGGCAAGTAAAAAGGTGTTGTATTGATGTAAGTTATTAGTATTATCATTGTGATTATTATTTGGGGGGCTTCTTTTCTGCAGGTTTGTATTGACTTACATCCAGGGAAGCATTGGGAGTCACTGGCATTACCTCAGTACTCAGTGAAACTAAGTAATCTGATCATGTCCTTTGCTCCAAGTGGAGTATTTAAGAGAGAGAAAAACTCTTGCATTGTCAGTGAAGTAGAAGTAAAACCATTTATGTATTTTCCTAGGTGGGATTTTTGCAATAAAATAAAATTTTTTTTCGCAAGGGAAAGACCTCAATTTCCACACTTAAGAAGTGATAGAAATCCTTTAGCGACAATGAAGAACCAAAGTCATAAAATACTTTCTTTATGAACCAGATATTTTTACTACTTTGCTGAGCTGCAGAAGGATTTCATTAGCTTGGAAGGGCAGAAAGTCTTGAAACATGCTTGGGTCTAAGGTAACAGATAGAGACAGAGACAAATGTTTGGAAACCTAAGTGAAATAAAGGGGGAAAGAACAGGTTCGGGGATTAGGCCAAGGCCTGGATATTCTTGATTCTATGAGAGGATTCTATTTCATTCAATTTTCCAATCACAGGCACTGCTTAACACCACTTAAGCCAATAGCTCTCCAGATTTTACCCCGTGAGCCCAATTTCTGGCAGTGTCCATACGTGCCACTGTTCTGGTAGGCATTAGATCTTTTTTGCTGTTTCAAAGGCCAAAGACTTTGCAAATGTGTGTTGAGTCATTCATTATTCAAGGATTGGTTGTCATTGCAAGAGAAGGAAAAAAGTTTGAAAAGAGTTGATCATGGGAAAATATGATGTAGATAAAAATCATAGACTGAACAAAAATTAAAATGTTTTCATGCTTTTTCTCTATATGTTACTATATTGTAGAGAAAAGGCCAAGGAGAAAATGGGACTGTTTGGGGTGGAGAGGACAGTGGGGTGAAAGGCAAAAATGAGAGGGTGAATATTATTGAATATGATTGAAGTACTTTATACACATGTATGAAAATAGAATAATTAAACCCATTAAAATTATTTATAGAAGGGGAGAGGAAGAGAGATAAGAAAGAGTAATAGATTGGGTGAATTTGACCAAATTGCATATGCATACATGGAAATTCACAATGAAACACCTTTTTACAACTAATATATACTAATTTTAAAAACTTTGAAAGTTACAAAAATATGGTAAAGGAGTATCTCCCTTGTGTGTCAGGGAACTATCATTTTGTATTAAAACTCAACTGGCGGTGGCTTAATTAATCAGAAATTTATTGAGCAAGTAGCACATTGCAGGCACTACAGTACGTGCTGGCCATACAATGAAAACCAAAGACAAGACACAGGACGCTGAAGAAATAACCATTTGTGATGGGCACCGGCATCAGGCAGCTCAAAAACAAGCTCTAGCAAGGTCAGCAAAAAGTTGAAAGGAAGAAGGGAGGATTTTGCCTGTAGCAACAGCTGTGGCCCTTGCAAAGCAATTAAGCCTGTGACTGGGATTCCAACCCCAGCTCTTCTCAGCAGCATCCTAACCTTGGAATATTCTTGTCAGGAGACTCTTCATCCATTGCATTCCTTTGTTTTGTCTTGGCATCTCAGATGGTGGCATTCCTGAGGCTAATCAGCCCCAAGTTCCTTCTCTGTGAAGCCAAAGCCACCATGTAATTTCCATTAGACCTGGAAATGATCCTGTTTTAAAGCTTAGATGGAGCCCCTAAGCCATCATCTAATCATACTTAAGAATTAACTGGCTTGGGCTCTATGTTCTTCATTTCTTTAGTAGGGATATGAGTCTTAAAAATATGTGTCACTCTTTGTGGACCATCAACTAAGCATGATGACAGCCTAGTTTATAATTGAGTACTGCACTCCATGTCAGAACTCTGATGCTGAGTCGCTGTGTGCATTTATAAGCCATTTAGCTTTTTTTCCTCCTGCCCCAACACCATTCTTTTAGTGTCTTTGATGTGCCAGGTTTTAAAACTGAACTTGGGGATGGGGGGTGGTACAGCAGATGTGTGAGACGGAAAGGTATATAAAGATAAAGAACACCTGCCCCTTTCCTGGAGAGGAGCACAATCTGAGGAAATGGACTTGTAAAGCAGACAATTTAGAACCTCATGGGACAGGGTTGTCTCTGAGGAGCAGGTAAATGCTGTACGAGCACACAGGAAGGAGACGCATTCCTCTTGCAGACCACATGGGGGAGCTTGACAGTGCTTTCCAGTGATTCTGACTGACCAGCTGAACTTGGAGGAATGAAGAGGAATTCCCTCAGTGAAAAAGGGAAGAAGACACTTTTATTTGTTCTATCCTGAAAAGGGATATGATATTCTTGGATTCTGCTTAGATCTCGTGTTGTGAGAACACAAAAGAAAAACACAACAGACACGGGGAGTCTAGCCATGTGCCAAATTACTCCAGCCCCACAAAAATGATGCCACATCCATCTTAGCACTCTTTTGGCTCCTTCCCCTGGTGCCAGGGAATCCTGTTAATCTTTTTCCCTTGGCAAACGAGAGGAGAGGACCAGCTTGCAGCAAGCATTTTTGTCCTCTCCTGGTTTGTGCTGACATAGCTTGTGGCAAGAAGGCTCTCAGAGCTGCAGGAGGAGAGGCCAGTGCAGTGCCTGAGAAGTATGAGTGTCGGCCTCACAGAACGGAGTCTTCAGATCCCCTTCTCTCATCTATTAAAGGGAGGACTTTCTTACGTCTTTCTTGGAGAAGTGAGCCCCAAATCAGCTGCTCAATTAGCTCTACACACTTATCCCAATAAGAGTTCCCTTCTATGAACTTGCAGCCACCATGGCACTGGTTACTTTGCATGGGCATAGCTGCCCCAAGGATGGAGGAATATGGTGTAGATACAGAAGAACATGCAGACATCTGTGAAGCCATCCAAAGTCTCAGAGTTACAGGAATTTAATGTCTAATCAGTCAGTAATGAAAAGGAGAGTATCAGCCAATGTCACTTAAGCCCTACCTTGGTGCTTAAAATTATTACTCCAAGCCTGGATTCCTATGAAAAGTCCTGCATGCAAAAAATAGGAACAGTGACCACATCACTTCCCATGCCATGTGAAGTTTCTGGGTCTCAGCTGCCTCATCCCTGACATGGTAAGGTGGGAGGACTTATTTTATGCAACTCTTCAGGAGACTGTGCAATACATTTGCCCATGCCCAGGGCCCTCACACTTTCAAGTTATAGAAGATTCTCCAACAGGAGATTATGTTTCTTGCATGGGACTGGGATTTTAAAGACTAGGTTAATAGAATGAGCTCTTAAAATAGCATGATATATAAGAAAGGTATTACATTTTAATATGCTGTATTTGTGAGTACTCTTATGGTACTAAGTCATCTTCTTAGTATTGTTAATATTAACAACCCACAGAAGATTCTATTATGTGAATTACTCAAAGTGGTATGATGCTCACATACTTTTTTTGTGGTGTTGGGGATTGAACTTAGGGTCTTGTACTTGCTTAGCAAATCCCTCTACCACTTGAACCATGTTCCCAGCTCCCTTCCTCTTTTTTGACAGTTACAAAAGTAAGCAATAAAGAATATGCCATGGCTTCAAGAAGAAGCAGTAAAAAAACTTGTAGGAAGTGATTGGATTGAAAAATACAGTTGGTGTATGAGGCAAGAAAGCCAGGTATTAGCTCTTTCTCCCTTTCTGATGTCTTCTGTGATCATAACAAGTTGTCATTGCTTTTGGGACTTTACTATTTGTGGCTCTAAAACTAGGCATACAAATTCTGATCTCATGTTGATGTCTTAGGGACAACTGAAGAATAACGACTGTGAGTGTTAAAGGCTTTCCTGAGATAAAGCTGTAAGGGGGTGGCCCATGAACTCTGTCTCAGTACTGGTAGAGTCTTTACATTTGGCTGTGTAACTTGCTTCTCCTTTGGAATCTGTTGTTTGTGTTTGTGTGTGTGTGTGTGTGTGGCAATGGAGGGCGTGAAGAGCTCATTGCTTGTATAAAATATGCATTCTTTTGTGCTGTTTGTGATAGCCTGTGTGGAGTAACCTCCTTTTCTCTTGGCTTCCATCCTGATGCTCACTGCTTAAGGATCTCCAGAGTATAGGAAATGGCTCAATTTGGCTTAATTATTCATTATGGCAGGCATTCTGATCTTCTTCCTTCCTTCCTTCCTTTCTTCCTTCCTTCTTTCCTCCCTCTTTCCCCTCAATTCACCTATTCATTCATTGGACAAATATTTATTAAGCTCCTCACATGTGCTAGATGCTGTTTTGGGCAGGTGCTTCAGTAGAACAAACATTATTAGCACTGATGACAAAAAATGAATGCAGGGATGGTACCATTTCAGAATTAGGCATGAAGAAGAAAATGAAAGAGATGAAGTGAGAGAAAGTAACTGAGGAAGTGGGCTAATCCACCCTCCAATTCAGACTCTGGAGGCCTGTGGTGGGGTCCAGGAATCTGCATTGTTAACTTCAAGGTTAGGAGATTCTACTGCAGCTGGTCTCTGGACAACTCTTTTAGCATCCCTACCGTTAGGAATGTTCTGAGAATAGGCTCATGATGAAGGTCAGGGTCTCCTTTGTGAGTGGTGGTAGTGTGAGGGGTGTGTTTTAGGGTGAAGGTTAATTGCTCTGTACAGATTCCCACCTGAAGTTCTTTTTCCTGGCACCATCTTCGGTCCCAGCAGCTGCCTTCTGTGCAGGAATAGACCTTGCCACCTGTTAGCTACAGCCTCAAACTTAGAGGATTAATGTGTTCTTATCTGAGATGACAGAAAAGGGAGGAGGGGGAAGCAAAATTGTTAACATGGTTCTCCTTATCTTTCTTCTCCCAGATCCTTTTCTGATCCCCCTTCCCGGATCTTCCTCCCACTCTCTCAAATCCGCTGTGAGCAGCTGCTGGCCCTCTGGCCTGATGGGCCTCCATGCCAGCTGTCTGACGTCACACATCAATCTTCCATCTTTACTGCAAATCTCTACTGATCAAATTTCACATTTCCAGGACTCTTGCCATAAAGCCCCTTTCTCTGGTATAACTAGTAATTAGAGGGAAAATGTTAGCTAACAGACACTCAATCCCCATCATCAAGTGAGGAAATTCCCATTCAAGCAGAGGCCTGACCACTCTACCTAGGTGATGACTTTTCACAACCTGCTCTTTTGAACTAAGTGTTTCAATTGGAGACAGAGAAAGCTCTGCTTCTTAGTGTCAATTGGGCACACGACTCTCTGTATCTGTAGAATTTAAATCATAATTTAGACAACTATTTCCTCCTTTCTCTTATTTTCTCTTTCAAACTGCTTCTAATATTAAGTCAATGGGACCATCATTAGAAGAAGTTCCATTTGACATGGAAGTAAAAGGGGGATTATTAGGAAGATGGGAGGGAAATGAAGATAGAGGAAGGGAAAGAAAGGGTAATAGAGGGACTGAATGTCATCAAAGTATATTATATATGCCTTACTTTGTACAATTAATATATGCTAACGAAAAACAGGAATTTCCTCTTACTAGAGCACACTTTCTAGGCCATGGCTGGTCCTCCTCCTGATTCTCTCCTGGGGGGACTATAGACATGTGCCAGATGGATGATAGAGTGTCCTAGTTATGAGAAAGGGGGGAGGGGCAGGAAATGTCCCTGTTCCTTATGAGGCCTATGCAATACTTGCAGTTTTTCCTAAGTAGGGACATTGAGCTGAGAGCAGTCTTTACTCATGAATTATTTTTGTCACTAGTAAAAGGATCTCATGAAACATTTCTTAAACTCATGCTTTGCTGAGCTTGTGTTTTCATGGTTATTTAGCTAAACATGGGCCAATAGCTTGGTATGGATGCAATAAACAGACACACAGACCAAGTCCTTCAAATTGAATGTGTTTTTAGAGTGAGGTGAAAGTTTGCTATCCTTAGCCTTAGTTGAATCATATCAGGCCTAAAATTAATGAGGGCATAGAATCCATTCTGTGGTTGAGAGAACAACCACCAAGAAAGCAAAAGAATTTTAGATTTTGTCATTTGAAGCATGACAGATAATTCAGAGAAGAGAAGTCTCAGAAAGACAATGTTTAACCATGTAACAGGTTTGCCTACCTTAATGCCTGGACCTATTCTGCAGGGCCAGAGGTCAACCAGAGGATGACAGTTAGAGGAAGTGGAGTTGTCCTGGGTAATGTAGTCAGAACGCCTGGAACTAAATTCTGCTTCTACCACCTATCAACTGTGTGATGCTGTGCATTTCTTTGCTGTTTGCCTCTCTATCCTTCAGTTTTCTCATTTGAAATGAGGGGATAATATAGTCATAACTGTGAATTGAGTGAGGTCATGCATATAAAGTATGGCAACAGAGGCTGACACACAGTAGGCATTGGCTATTTATATTACTACAAGATGTGGCATGCCATTCATCCAGAAAACTCAACATATTTCAAAGTGTTTCCCATAAAACATGGATCCCTAAAGATGACAAGTTGACAGATGAGAAGAAGGTCCCGAGATCAAATTGCGTGAGATTCATGATACACAGAACAGAAAAAACAAAAAGAGAACAAGTTACTTTTGTGTAGCCGAATGTTTCCCATTTATTTCACCATGGAATCTTTGTTTAGTGGAGAAATATATTGTAAAAAAAAGTATTATATAAAACATATTCAAGAGGATGCTGAGTGATAGTTAGTTGTGCTGGTGGTGGGTGACTACATTTGATGGGCTGATTAGGTTTGATTTGGGGAAAGGAGTCTGAGGGTAGCAAGCAATGTTGCACTTTCACACCAACATTGGCAGTGTGGAGTCCCCATATACAACCCCTGCCAAAATCTCTCTACTTTGACACAGTCTAGGGCTTTTGGAAGTGAGCAATTGGGAAAAACAGACCATTTCCTTTACTTCACGTTCATGGAAAAGACATTTGTTTATGCCAGGTCTTATCTTATCATGGTGATGACTGGGACATCACCCTCCCCTCAAATGCAGAAGTGTGAAAGCACAACAGATTGTGACTATTGCCTTGGCGGACATTTAAAAAGAACAAGGTTAAGAGAACAGATGGGGCAAGAATAATTCTGAAGGAGAGGTCTCTGACGGTATTCTCTCAGACTTTCTCTAGGAACTAAAGGAGGGATGTGTATTATAGTTGGAGATGTAGGCTAGTAGCGATGGTCCTGAGAATGGAGAAACAGAGAAAGGGGCCTGGGCATAGGATCCAGGACAAAGATAGAGTGAATTCATGTTCAAAGACAAGAATGTGTCAAAAGTGATACCACATTCAGAGATTTCTAGTTCAGGAGGCTACAAGATTTCATTTGCTTCTATTGCTTAAAAAATCATTATAATTTAAGTACACCCTTTTTCAGAACTATTTAAGTCTTGGTTTCATTTGTTAAAAGTAGGAGAGGGATTGATTGAGGGGATTAAGATCCCCTTCTCTGTTATTCCCTAATTTCAAACAGTTTCTAAACTGGGATCCACAATGCTATATGTTCTGTCATAGTCTATTCTGAGTTTAAAAGCCC
Organism: Castor canadensis; assembly: GCF_047511655.1. Classification (NCBI taxonomy): domain Eukaryota; kingdom Metazoa; phylum Chordata; class Mammalia; order Rodentia; family Castoridae; genus Castor; species Castor canadensis. The sequence goes on along the minus strand of NC_133397.1, from coordinate 105,611,342 downwards.
TTGTCTTGAGGGTAGACTTTTTCAAGGTATGCTGCACATGTGTATGGAACTATCACCATGAAATTCCCTCATATTATTAATGTATGATATATAAAAATTAAAAAAGAAAAAGATCTTCATCTTACGTCAACTATTTTTAATTCCCTTATTATTAGTTCTGCACTCTCCTGACCTCTTTTTCATTTTTCTTTCTCATTTCTTACTTTCAAAGGAAGAGATTTGAACTCAGAATTTGAAGTGTGACCTACCCCAGGGGTGCCTCGATCATCCGTTTTTTATGCATGGGCATGATGGTTCTGTTGCCACAGAACGGTGCAAACTCATGTGTTTCTGGTTACTTGCTCCCAAATGCATTACTTTGCATTTTTCCAAGCTGAATCTCATTTCATTATTTTCCACCCATCTTTCTATAATCTCTTAATATCATTCATGTGTTCACTGCCTGCCCACACTGGGGTCAGTTTTTTCTAGCTTGGCACCTTCTACATGTTCCACTAATAGTTTTTAAAGAACAATCGGTCTAGTCTTATTACCTCTGACCTCACAGTCCAATGCCTGGTTTTCACAATGGCACTCAGCCTGGGTTTCCCTGGCTTTTCAGTCAGAAACATTACTTCGTAAATGCATTTAAAAATTCTGGATGTTGCTTCCTCATCTGATAATTTCTAAGTTCTTAAGGATTTTAACCTCTCATTAAAGTGTTGTTGAATGCTACCATTAAAGTAATATAATTCAACATCTCCACTCTAAAGATGGAGAGACAGATGTAGAGGTGTTAGGTGTGCAGTTAGCAGGGCAGGGCATGGAGAGAAACCCACAGCCCAGGTTCCCAACTTCCAGAGTGGAGAGAGCTCAAAGTTTGCTAACCCAGAAATGGTATAGGAAAGACAAGGAAAGAGGGATGAATGAAAAAAGAATATTATAACTCTGCTTGCTCTTACAGGGTTGCACAATAATGGTGCTGATTAAATTCAAAATCCTCAGAGTCTCATTTCCCTGAAGATGCATCTACAGTACACATGTCTACAGCTTCTGAGAGCCCTGCAGGAGCGTGGGATTATTCATACTCGACAGCCTACAAAGCATGGTTTAATGAAGAGTAAAGTTCAAAAATCCACTCCTTCCTTCCTTGGTTCACCAGTATTTGTTTTTAGCCCAGCTTCTAGGATTCTTCTCTGTTCCTCACCAGCCTTTATACACGTCTTTATGCTCAAGATTAGAGGTTATTTTTTCTCATTAATCTTTGTGCATTCAGGATTTCCAAATACCTGTTAAAATGATTTATAGTTCACCTTACTTTGTAGCATTTTTATGGGATCCTAATTTACCGATCACTTGTCTAAATTGTGAAAGGAATCCAAGAGTTTCGTTCATTATTTTCTGTTGCCTGGTCACTATTCACTGCCTTATTTAGAATGACTTTCCTCCAGAGTCTCCCACATCATGTCAATCATAAATGAAAACTGGATTCTTTTTAGACCATTATGCTAGCATTAAGTCACTCTTTTTTTCTGCCAAATTTTCCCTCCATGTCTTGACTGAGGCTGGGTCTATGTGACACCAAAACATCTAAATGAAAAAGAAAATTCAGTCGAACCACTCAGATGTTTCTTCACCAAATCCAGATGTTTGGCAAGGGTGGACAATACCTCTGGATAATGAGTCCCCCTACAGTCAACATTTTCATCATACTGCCTTAATTAAAAACACAGTTTCAACATCCTGACTGTGTGCAGTCTATAAGAATGGTTGATTCTGGTGGATCCAGCCCTGTGAGGAAAGAACCTCTGACTCACTCGTTTGACCAACCTTGATGTGAAAATAGTTGTCCTGGGTGGATACTTCATTGTTACCATGAAGAATTGTGGGTCAGGAAGTGGGCATTTATCCCAGCATAAATAAACCCAGATGCAAAAAATAATAATAATAATTTAAGGGAGAAAGAATCAGGAACTTGAATCTACTTTGGCTGTAGAATTGTGGTAAATATTTCAAAATATCCACACTATCCAATTCTTTTATTCTGCATAATTTGCCTAACATGTTCCTTAATATAATTGAATGAAAAACACATATTTTGCATTTAGACATAATTGTCATTTTGAAAGATTTGAAACACTGAACACATAGTACCTTTCACATTCTCTCAATATTCCAGTGAAGAGACTTTTAGTATGTTCATTTATCAAATGACCAGAAAGGTAGAAAACATTTTCAGAGCAGACCTGAGTATAGCATCATAGATTGGAAGGATGTTAAAGGTCCTTTAAAGAAGACCTCCATCCATGCTTGAACCTATTTACCATCCTGCACATTCCTTGAGTGGTTATCCAGGCAGGCAGGCAGTTCTAGAAGATCTAGAAGCAGAGAATGGCAGGGTTTTTGGGTTTTCTGGGCTTTTGTTGTTGTTGTTTATTTTGTTGTTGTTGTTTTTTACCAGGAACCTACCTCTCTTTGTTTTTTTTTTTTTTTCAGTCTTTATTTTGTTATTTTTTATTTATTTATTCACATGTGCATACATTGTTTGGGTCATTTCTCCCCCCTGCCTCTTTCCCACCTTTTCCCTCCTTCCCCCCACAGCTCCAGGCAGGTCCTGTTCTGTCTTTATCACTAGTCTTCCTACCTCTCTTTGGATTGCATTTGCTGAACTCTGACTTCCCTCCTAGTCCCATAGAGCAAGTCAGGTTATCTTTTCCTGTTGGCATTAACTATTGATATTTGAAATGATTTTCCACATCCTTTATCCTGGATCACTCCCACTTCTGAAATGTCATCCTAGACTTCTTTCCTCTGGCCACTTCTATCCGTCTTATCACAAAGTCTTCCCCACATATGTTCTAGTGTATTTTTTTAAGCACTAAATACAAAGAGGTTGTGTGTTTTTGAGGCTCCCCTCCTATGTTTTGGCTCTGCTTGGAGTGTGGCAGCTGCCCATCAAGGTAGGAGGACCACGTGGAGATGATTTCTCCCTTGGTCTGTCTTTCCTCTCTGAGTAATTTCTCCTTCTGGAGTAATTGCTTCTCGCTGCAGCAGCCACTGCCACCCACCTTCTCCAGGACAAGGTAAGGACTCTGAAACTTTTATGCAGCTCAAAATAGGTTAGGGACTCTGACAGGTACCCTGGACCACCTAATGATGGAAAGTCTGACCTGGCAGGCAGTTAAGCAGCAGCAATGATTCTGCAGCTCAGAGTAGAGGCAGAGTGGCAAATTTATATGCTACTTCTTAGTGCAAGGGGATTACCCTGTCTTCTAACCTGAGCTATACTGAAGCCCCTACACATCTGTAGTCTCTTTACAGGTTCTGGCAGCCATTCTTGAGGTCCTAGCTGTGGTTCTCCTAGTAAGAACAACTAAATTTGCCTCCCACCTTTTTACCTTCTTCCAGCTACAGCATAACATTGCATGCTCCAGAATTTAAACTTCTTTGAATTGTGGTTTGTACCACTAGCACCTTGGGTTTATATAAAAGAGTAAAATTTCTGTCTTGGACTGTGACTATAAAAGCCCTTAACCTAATTTTCCAGCTGAGCCAATTTAAAATTAAATGGCTTCATGTCAGGAACATCAACATCTGGAGGAGACTCTAACAAATCCTGTGATAAATCAGCAGCTGCTGTGAGCTAAAGGTCACTCTAATTCCAGATTCTCTGCCTGGAAAACACAGAGGCAATAAATAAAATTACCACACAGACTCTGAATGCCACAGGGCTTCAGTGGGAGAGAACGTGGATGAAAGCAGAACAGTCATGCTTGGGTAGAGGAGGCAAGTGCCATGAAGTTACCATCAGCTGGAATGGGAGGGCAGAACTGCAAACTAGAGGTAACTGAGAAGCCTCCATTCTTGGCCAGTACTACTTCCCATAAGAACTGGGCACGTCATTGTGCCATCTACAAACAGATCCAATAGGTAATAGAGTCATTCCCTGCTTCCCTCCCCCACCGCTCCTTAGCCATTCCAAGATACCAGAGGATGCCTGAAACCTAGTATAGTGCTGACATATGCAAGCATTGTGATACCCACTAGTTGTCCTGATTACCAGGACAGCTATTAAGTGGCTAACAAGAAGGTAGCATATACAGTGTGTATACTTTGGAGGATGATTTCTGTCCCACTTTTGACTGAGTGGAACAAAGTGAGATTTCATCAGAGTACTCAAAACAGTACACATTTTTAAAATTTGAGAATTGGGTATTTCTGGAATTTTCCATCTAATATTTTTGAACTTAAGTTGCAGAAGGCAAAAGTAAGGATAAAAAAGGACTACCCTTGTATTGAAGAAGACCTGATGGGAGATGGTGGAGAAGGGCATTTCCACTGTAGGCTATGTGGCAAAGTTTCATAAAATCTTCCTTAAACATTTCTGCTAGTTCCCAAGAGTTCCCCTGTTGGCTCTTGACACTTTATCTTTTCTCTTCTCCTTAGGACCAGCCTTTAGGCTTTCCTTTTCTCTCTGGCTTTTGCTCTTGGCTGAAGCTCCAGCACTACCCCAGATCATCTCAGGGTTTCTCTCCATCTCTTTTCTTAGGTCTTTGTCATTTTAGAGGGGGAAAAAGCTCTGATACTTATCCATCTGTCCCTAAGTATTTCTTTCTGAACTTGAAATTTACATGAGTTGGTAACTTGTTGATTTTTAGATTAAAAGGCTTCAGTGTTCCTAAACTTTGGCAAGCAAAAGAATAACCTAGCGAGGCCCTCACAAAGGTCACTGAGATTCTGATTCTAGCCTTGTGCAGGGCCTCAGGAATCTGCATTTTAACAAACTTCACAGGTTATTCAAATTTTGATGGTCTGTAGTTCACTTTTGTGAAATCCTGTCTCAGGACTTCCCACTTCCTTCCATTATCCACACAGTCCTTCTTCCCATTCTATTGCTAGATCAGTTCTCTGAAAACCCAGTTCTAATGCTCCCATTTCCCTAATCCTGCATGTTCTCCCTTTCATTCCAAGGTACTATGGCCACCCTAACTCCTCCATGTCTCCCTTGAATTATCCGAAAGCACTTTCTAATTATCTCGCTGCTCCTCCCTACAGCATTCTTTGCAATAAAAGAAGCATTCTTTGTAATAAAATCTAGGTATTTCTCTCCTCTAAAATCCTGTACTGGATTCTCAGCTAATTCAGAGTGAACACTTTTGCTTGATCTCCAAGGGTCCTGTAACCCTGGCCCCAGGCATCTTCCCAGCCTCATTTCTTACCATTCTCCTTTACCTACTCTGCTGTGACCCAAACATCATATGCACATATGAATAAAAAAAAATAAGTAAAAAAAATAAAGGCCATACAGAGCCTCCGTGTTTTCTGTCTCCTTTCTCCTTGAACAGAGGGAATGGGGTTGCTAACAAGACTGAGATTCTTGAACATGGACATGATGTGGGTGTCTGAGAGAGCTGAAAGAAAGCTTGTGCCAAGGCAAGGCTTCATCCCAGACATAACTGAATGATCCTGATAGCTTTGACTGAGATTCTGTCTCCACTGCCCCACTATGATTATGAGCTTTTGAGGAATGACATGTACCCGGGTCTTCTGTGAACCACCACCCTCCTTTCCTCAGTTTATACACAACATAATAACTGACAAAATGATTATTGAAGAAGTCATTGGTATATGAAGAGCCTTCTCCGTTCTGCTCGCCTTTAGAACATATGGATTCTATCTGCATGGGAGCCAGTTACATTCATCCTATTCTCTGTTCCATACCACAGGCCCATTTGGCTCCAGGAGTCAGAGTGAGAATCACTGGATTATCACAAGCCCATTCCAACTGAGGAAGAAGAAATAGGGATAGTTTTTTAATGTCTATTCTTCTCTGGCCCCTGAAAACCTTTACTTCTTGCTGACAAGAAGTAGCAGCTCCAGAAATGTTCACTGAGGCTAAAGTTGCAAGATCAGGAGAAAAACACTGATCTCTATGACAGTTCCATCTCACAGGGATATTCCACGTATAATCAGGTTCGATTCAGGCCCAGGGATCAGCTGTTGTGTCCTTACATTCTTTTGTGTGTTCCAGTGTCATTAAGGAAAGACAGGGATGTTTGCATCATGCAGAATACTTCTCCATAAAATGCACAGAATGAAGTTTCTTGGGGCACAAAAGGGCAGATACAAACCTTGATCTTTTTTTTTTTTTTACAGACACCACAATTCCTGTCCTTGATTATTTTCCCCTCTGCATTCCACCTGCAGCAAATATACAGGATCTTGTGGTCTTTATGTTTTGCCTCAATCTATGCCTATGTAAATCATTAATATTCTAAGATTAGTAAATCTTAGTATTCTACACCTATTTTATTTTACATTAATTTTCTCAGTTAAAAGAAACCTTTTTTACTATAGATCTTTTTGGAATCTTTCTAAAATTTTTTTAAAATAGGGCACAATTTAATAAATCAGAATCTGTTGCTGTACCAGGTGTTCCCAATATGCTTGTCACAACACCAGTAACTATCTGTAGAGAATCTAGAAAATTATAGGGCCCTGGGATGCAGGACTCTCCTCACTGAGTGAACAAAGGGAAAAAAGACCTTCTTTTTCTTCAGACTGTAGCTAACAAGTGGCACTAATGCCAGAAGCCCACCCAGAAGCCTGAGAAATGTGGATAGACTTCCCAGGGATACAACTACTTAAAGCAAAATTAGTAATCAGTAAGACAAGCCCCACCCCTCCCTGGGTGTTTTCATTCTGCAGATGTGGCCAGATCCCAGCCAGTTCCCAACTGGCACAGCTGTCCCCAGCTGCAGACTTCAGTGCCACATAAGCCAGCAGCTGCTGAGAATGATGCACTGTAGGTTGACTATCTCTATCAAAAAGAAATCACATCAGTTCTAAACATTGCTTTGGAAGATGGAGGTCTCCAGACACCTTGGGCTTCCCACTGTTGATCAGACATTGTGTGATAGGGAAAGTCTAAGGAACATAAACACAGGGTAGGCACAGACTTCAAGAAAAGGTAAGGAAAATAAATAAATGGTCCAAATATAAGGTAAGTGGTAAGTGCTGAGAAGTATAAGTAGGCTGCTATGCAGATTGAGAAGAAGGGAGTGTTCCTTAGCTAAAAAATTAGAAAAATTTTCAGAGTTTGAACATCTTGAAATTGGCAAAATTTGGGCCTTGTGTGCAGAAGTAATGGTAACAGGAAAGATATGAAAGGGTTGAAGGGCAGGGTATGTTTGGAGAATGGTAATTAGGTCAGTGCTTCTTTTCAATGGTATAATATTATTCCATTAAGGTAGGCTGGGATGGGTTTGGTAGATCTCTACTTTTTAATTTCCAGAATCTGCCATGGTTGGTCTTGTTTAGCAGTATGTGAGAAGCATGGCTAATAAGCAGAGTTCTTGCTTTAACACATGGTCAAATCTGAGGGATATTATTGATAATCTGACTCTTCTTCACTGACTCCTCTCAGTGCAATGTAACTAATACCCCGTTCGCAAGAAAGCATGCAAGGTTTTGTTGGAAACCACAGTGCTCTTTGACATGAGTGGCTCCAGTCTTTTTGCCAAGACATGTTTCAGTCTTGGTGGTAGGGAAAAAAAGTATTCATTGCTACTACCTTTAGTAGCCACTTGGTGTACCAGCTAGCCATGATATGGATTGTGCCATGATTTAAGAGATGTTCAAAACTAGGCAATGAGAGTCATCTAGAGTTGGTAAGAACATGGGAAATCATTGGTTAGGGAACCAGAAATACATGCACGAAATACAGCTTTGTCATAGAAGACCTAGAGAATGGTCCGACATTTTTTTTTGCAGTGATTTTTTTCATTTGTTGTACGGTGTAAGTCTGCAATTATTTAATTGTTTGGAAATACTTTTTTTTTATTTTGCAGTAAACTCAGCAGCATCAAGTTAAGAACTGGTTTAATGAAGTGTTAAGAACTAAATCTGTGTCTCAAGAAAGTTAAAGATGAAGAAGAAACTTGCACAAATGTTTCCAAGCCCATCATCAGGGATGGCAACCTATGAAAATCAAAAACCACAAACCTACTGAAGAAACATCAGCTTGACCTCAAAAGTTTGTTGTTATTTTTGAGAAGATTGCATTCTGACTCTCTAGAAAGTTTAAGTTTTACAAGGTGCAATCATACAGTACTCTCAGCCTTCTCAGCCTCATGGCCTCTCCATTATGTATGTTTTTGTTGATCTCAGTGATCAACAAGCACAGAATCTACCTGAAGAAAATGAAACATTTTCTTTTTTTTAATGTTGTTCTGGATGGGGGTATATTGTGGCATTTACCAATGTTCTTACAATGTATCAACTATGTCATACTTGAATTCACCCCCTCCATCACTGAAACATTTTCTTTAAAGACCTAGAAGTGACTCTTCATTCATTCATTCGTGTTTGTTTCTAAATTTTCTTGTACATATGCAAAAAAATTAAGTGATTGTATTACAATCGGGACATGCAATGAACCAGACCCAATTAGACTGCTGTTAGCTGACAGTGTACAGAGGGTACACTGCCCTAGGGGTGGGGCATTGCATTCCTTCCTTACAGTTTCTTGCATACTAAACATGAACATCAAGCATTGAGATTGAGCAAGGGCCACATCAAACAGTATCTTAACTAATTGTGAAGATTTTGAAGATTAATATCAAAACTGTTACACAAATAATAAATATAAGGATAGCTTTTAATACTTCCCAGTAACATTCTATTGTAGACACTTCTATTACAGATGACAGCTATCTTCCTGGTTCTAAGATCCGCCAACACAAGAGCATAACCTGAGCTGAATTGATTAACTCCTTTGTCTTCACCTATGAAATGGACATAATAAGTGCCTACCTCCCAGCATTTTATAAGGATTGAGTCAGTTAATACACATAAAGTTTTCAGAAGAGTCCTTTGAAGGTTTACATTTGTTCTTGTTGTTGTTGTTATTATTATTATTTAGTACATATTTACTGAAATATTTAGGTCAAGTCTTGCAGCTAGATGGATGATAATTAGGAGTTTATAAATAAAATAAAAGGTCACCAAGAAATGGCTGCAGTGTTCTCTGGCTATATGGGAGGACCAGTCATATTTTCACTATTCATAGTCTGCATAAACCTGTGCTGAAAAATATGAGTGGAAAATCTCTGGATCCTGAGGATGCTAAAGAACCAGGTGTTGTTCCTGGCTTAGCCTCCAACTAAATGGAATTTACTCATCCAATAAAATGAGGAGAGCAGTGCCTACTTTATAAGATGATCAGGAGGAAATTATATCAGACCATGGGTGCAAAGACCAACACAATGCCTAGAAAATCTCAGTGCAAAGACATTGAGAATAATTTTTAATCACAAAGTCCACTTGTCTTCCACCATAGACAAAACTAGTTTGATCATTTCCAATACAGTCAGGCTCTCTGGCAGGAATCTGAGAGAGCAGTGAGGTTGGAGGTGTAGGTCTTGACTCACAGTGGAGACTATTCCAGACAGATTTCTCAAGTCACCATGCACCATGGGTTAAAGGAAGAAAAATATTGATGTTTTATTGAGTTACTCCTATAGGTCAGCTCATGTATCACTGCTGTGATCTAAACAATGAGCCGGTGCAGGAGGAATGCACAGCTGAGACGATGAGATAAACCTTCCGCAGCCTTGACTCCTCCAAGACCCAGTAAATTGCTTCCTTTATTTAATTAGAAATTAATTGAAAACACTCCCATGCTGATAAAACAATACTAGTCCCCGATTTGTTGATAATAGCCTAATCCTTCTGAAATAGTCCCATAGACACCACCATGCATGATTATGTCATCAATTTTACACTTGCGGGGCCTGGATAAACATGGCTGCCTGAGGTTCAGGAAAAGGATAAAAACAGAGAGAAGTGTACTTTAGGAAGGATAATTTAAAGGCAAATTTGATGTTGGATGGATGGGTTGTCAGTTCTGCCTGTCACTAGCCAGGAGGCATTTGGTAACCCTTGGAGGGCTTGAAGACTAATAAATACATGAGAAGGACTAGCACTGTGCTTGTCACCTAGTGCAGGATCCCTTAATGACAGCTGCATTTGTTTTAGTTTTTAGCTGTTTCATCAGTTAGAGGAAGTTATGATTTCTACCAGTTTAGAAGGTCCTCTTAGTTCCAGGGGTCAGGAACTATACGGCATCTTCTCAAGCCTCCAGAGCCCCTTGTCAATCTGGTGTAACTGGGCAATTTCCAATCCATGGTTTTTTCTTCCTGTGTGCTCTAAGCTTATTTATGCTTGATCCCTTTCCCTTCATGCCTTTCTAGAGAAGGACAAGAATCCACTGTGTGAGGTGAGTACAAGCACTGGTGTCTCCCTAATACTGCCCATTCCTGGGTAAGGCAGCTAGAGACACATATACATGATAGCAAGTAATGCAGCATCCCCAAACATAAGACTCACTTCAAAGGAGCAAGTAAGAATCAGTTAATGTAATAGCTGAAGGATTTTGGAGGCCACACCATCACGCCATTCACTAGGACAAGAATGAATGTAGACTTTTTAAACCTGTTGAAATCATCATAAGGGGACTAAGGTAGAAAGGAGAAAAATAAAATGGAGGGAATGAACCAATTCAGGTTGTAATACATATATACATAGAAATGTCACAATGAAGCACTCTGTATAGCTACCTTAAACAAACATTGATGTCATTTTTTTTACAGAGATGGAGAACAGGAAGGCAAAACAGGTCCTGTCTGAGGGATTGGTACCAGTGGGAGGAGGGAGGATGTAAGGAAAGGGTGAATGTGGTGGAGATATTATGTACACATGCATGTAAACAGAAAAATGAGACCTGTTGAAACTCTTCCAGGAATGGGGGAGGGGAGATAAAGGAGAATGGTGGAGAATTAAACTATGATATATTGTAAGAACTTTTCTAAATGTCACAATGTACCCCCAGTACAACAATAAAAATAAAAAAACTAAAATCAAATGTATCATCTAGGGTTGGCAGTGACTCAAGTAGTAGAGAGCCTGGCTAGCAAGCGTGAGGACCTGAGTTCAAACCCAAGTACTGCCCCCCCAAAAGAGTCACGTATCTGTTATGATTGTCAGAATAATAAGATTTTATGTACAGAAAGAGTAAATTAGTCTCATCCACTTTTAGGTGGAGAAGAAAGTGAGATTATTTATCTTTGTTTCAGTGGTTAAAAGTCTGGATATAGGGCAGAAGAAAAACAAATAGTGGTTTTGCTTACAATAAGGGAGAAGATAGACCTCTCATAGTTTTCATCATAAAGGATGAAAAAAAGAAGAAGGACATGGTATGTCAACAAAGCAGAGAGTACATTTCCAAGGCTGGTCCAGGAAACACTAGGATTCAATGTCAAAGCCATCAGATCACATTATATTTTCTTATGAATCTGTCTGTACCCAGCCTCTTTTTTGGAAGAAGGTCAAGGAGAATAAGAAAGGTCTTTTTCTCTAGATAGAATGTAATTTTTATTAAGTATTCCTGTCATTTTTGTAGGAATCATTTTTTTAGATAGGCTCAGAGAAAATGAGTTTTCTTTATTAGGTATAGTCAAGTGTAGGAAGGCAGACATACTATATGTAAGGAAACTTTCAGCCCAAAAATAAAAGAGCTTAAGATGAGCATTTGAAGGACTTGGGGAAAAGATAGTCACAAGGGGTCATGAAAGGTAAGTGACTGGCTTTCCTCCTCTGCGGCTCATGGATTGTACTTTCCCACTGTACTTTCACATAGCAAGTCTGACTCTGCTCCAGGCCATGGGGTTTCATCTTCCATTTCCCTCACCCTTTACATGTCTGACAAATAGCAGAAAGTCAGTAAATATTCGCTATATGAAAGCTACAGAGAGGGAAAAAGAAGATAGGAAAAAAGCAGAGAATCAAAAAGTCTTTCAATCATATTAGTATTTCAATCAATTAGCTTCTAATTTGAGCAGAAAGTAAGAACTGGTTTCACATGTACTGTAAGAAAAAATAGAATGTTTTGGATTTGAATGATGATAAATGAGCATCACATCATACAACATTTAAGCTACATGTAGACATCACTAGAATCAAAGTCATAACCACCTGCAGCATAATGCAAACAATGGTTTCATCAATTTGAAGATAAAGTAAACTCAAATTCAGAGCATGATTCAATGGAGCCTTTCCTATCACCCCAACTGACCAATTTCTGTATTGAATCAGATCATCTAATTATAGAGCCAAGATTAAAGATTAATGGCAAAACTCAGCAATAGAGATGTTTTGTTAGATCTCATCTTGGTAAAATCAGAGAAAACATAGAATAAATTTTTTATTCATTTTGCTGATAATTTTCAATCCCTAAGTATGTAGGAATCAATAAAGAAACTCAGACCAAAGTATTATTCTGATCAAAAAGAATAGTTTTGCATTAGTTAGACTGGGTTTAGTCACAAAGTATGCATCCGAATACCTATGTATTGTTTAAGGAGATACACTGGCTCATGTAAGTGATAGAGCAAAGACAAAGAGGACTTCAGAGCTGGCTCATGCAAAATCTCAGTGTTGCTGTTGATGGTTCCGGGAGTTCTCTTTCACTGTGTGGTTGGCCATGTCAGTTTCTCTTGTTGCAATTGGATGGCTGCTGGTAACAATTGGGGCCACTTTCTTTTTTTCTAGCTACAGAGAGAGAAAGACCTTCTTTGGCTTTCTTTTAAGACTGAAGAAAAAAATCCCTTCAAAGCTCCAAAAAAATCCCTCCTCATTTTTTATTGGCTACAATTAGGCAGTATATCAGTTTCTGCTAATGATGGCTATTCTAACAGGGGTGAGGAGGAATCTTAGTGTGGTTTTAATTTGCATGTCCTTTATTGCTAGAGATGGTGAGCATTTTTTCATGTGTTTTTTGGCCATTTGAATTTCTTCTTTTGAGAAAGTTCTGTTTAGTTCACTTGCCCATTTCTTTATTGGTTCATTAGTTTTGGGAGAATTTAGTTTTTTAAGTTCCCTATACATCCTGGTCATCAGTCCTTTGTCTGATGTGTAGCTGGCAAATATTTTCTCCCACTCTGAGTGTTCAGTTTAGAAACCATTTCTCTTGTTGAGCAGAAGCTTTTTAGTTTTATAAAGTCCCATTTATCTATGCTATCTCTTAGTTGCTGAGCTGCTGGGGTTCCATTGAGAAAGTTCTTGCCTATACCTATTACTTCCAGAGTATTTCCTACTCTTTCCTGTACCAACTTTAGAGTTTGGGGACTGATATTAAGATCCTTGACCCATTTTGAGTTAATATTAATATACGGTGATAAACATGGATCTAGTTTCAGTTTTTTGCAGACTGCTAGCCAGTTTTCCCAGCAGTTTTTGTTGAAGAGCCTGTCTTATCTTCATCGCATATTTTTAGCGCCTTTGTCAAAGATATTAACTTGCAAATTTTTTTTGTCTTTCTAATAGTAACTAAAATGAAAAGTGCCTTTTCTTTTTTCTTCAGAACTTAAAGATTTGGCTACTGGTTAAGCCACTCTTCTTGAAGCAACCCCAACTGAAGCCCTGTGTTCTGCTCAAAGATACTTTATGGATACTTTAAGGAGCAAACTTAAGTTATTATTCTTATTTATAATTTTTCATTCTGTTTTTGGTGGCACTGTGGGTTGAACTCAGGACCTCAGCTTGCTAAGCAGGGCACTGTACTACTTGAGCCATACTCCTAGCCCTTTTTGCCTCAGTTACTTTTGCAAGAAGGTCATGTTTTTGCCCCAGCTGGCATGAACCATGATCCTCCTATATATACCTCCTGTGAAGCTGGGATGATAGGCATGATCCACCACACACAGCTATTGGATGAAATGGAGTCTTGCAAACTTTTTGTCTAGGATGGCCTTGAACTGTCATTCTGCAGAACTCCATTCCTGAGTAGCTGGGATTACAGGCATGTAACATCATACCTGACTATAATTTGTTTCTAATGCTTTTCAATTACTTGCTGCTTTTCCCAATTGCTTATGATTTTTTTTCCTTTTCTTCTGTACTGTATAAATGGGTGTTAAGATAACTAAACTTCTCTGCCTTCTCATCTGAACCTTTTTCTGTTGTTGTCTTAAACAGGTGTACAAATATTAAACTCATTTTGTTGAGTGACAAGAAGGATTCAGGAAAGACATATTGGACACTACTAGACCTTCAGTTGATTACTTTGCAACAGGTTCCAACAAAGCACTTTCTTTAAAGCAATTGTTTTTGCTAAGTTCTACTAAGTATTGCCACCTACAAATTATGACACCCATGCTATTCATTGTCATTGTTGAAACGACTTTTTAAATTGTCCTAGCTGTGATTTTATCATCTCTGAACATTTTATATATATTACAAAGTACTTGTAAAATCAGTTGTCTGATGACAGTGGCCCACTGTCCTTGTATCAGCCTGTGATTTGGCTACATTGTGTGGTGCTATATTTCTTTGTAAACACCCCTTGGAGGGTGGGAATTAAATATCTTATGCTGTGATTCCTAAATTGCTTCACCTCTATTATTCCATTGTCAAGACTATTGTATGACATTTTTGCCAATCTATCACTATTTCTTCAACTGTATTTACTGTTACTAGCTCTGTGAGATCCAAAAATTTGGCAGAAGAACAAAGCAATGGCATAGCTTAAACCATCTTTAATCTATCATTATTTCAAAAGTTAAACAAGACTTTTGTTTGTCTTTGCAAACTGTCTATAGCAGTGTGGACAGTTATTATGAAAGGTGCTACTCCTTCAGTATGTAATTAGATTTTTATTTGACTAGTATGTCAGATTTTCTTGAACATTAGAGACATTAAATAACAAACCTATATAGTAGTATTTCTAAAAGTAAGTTAGAGTACTTTACTATATGTTGATTTACTTCAGCATTTTTACATTAAATTCTAGCCTTTCCCAGCATTGTAAAGGCACTTGTACTATGAGATGAGAGAGTTTCTCTATTTTAAGCAAGCTGAGGTATCATTTATCAAAGATCCAAGACAAGAAGAACAAAATACTTGGGGCTGTAGCTATCTGAGAAGATTCCCATAAATGAAGAATACCACTGTCTTGGCAGAATTATAATGATGGACAGAAAATATGTGATATCTAGGTATAATTACTTTTTTTTGGCAGACCAGGACATAGACTGTCTGAACTACTATATGCATAGTGATGCTACCAGAGGTACTGATCGGCAAGAAAGAGGGTTTTTAGACCATGGTATAAAGATAAGAAACCCATTTGGAGGCTTGGATTGAGGAGACAGAGTAAAAGCCCAAAGAGATTACAGAAATTTCAAACTTGGAGGCAACGAAGACTGGGATAGATTTCCTGTCATGTACCTAAGCCTCAACTTTTCCTTTTCCATAGTTCTTCCATACCATATTCATTTATCATCTGCTTTAGGTAGACACAGTGTCCAAAAACCCAGCCAGAACATTTTCTTTTTTTAAATTTTTTTTATTTTTATTTTTGTTTATTTATTTATATGTGCATACATTGTTTGGGTCATTTCTCCACCCGGTCCCCCTCCCCCACCCTTCGCCCCCTTCCCTCCTCAGTTTCAGGCAGGTCCCGGTCTGTCCTTGTGACTGATTTTGTTGAAAAAAAGACATAAGCATAATAAGAAAGACAAAGCATTTTTGCTAGTTGAGTTAAGGATAGCTATACAGAAAGATTCCTACTATTGCTTTCGTGTACCCATGTGTTACAACCCATGTTGATTTAACTCTAACTGATCTTTACATTGGTTCCCAATCCCCTGCTCATGATAACCTGTCGTTTTAACAGAACATTTTCAATGAACTTATTTCTTTAATACATATTTGAATCCTGATTCTTCTCATCTTTTAAAACCATTCTGGTTACAATCTTAAGTATACCTTAATATCTTCATACTTAACTCTGACAAGAACTCTCATACTATTACATTGAATTATGAATTCTTCTTATACGTTGTCTCTCCAGCCTCACTTTAAAGATAAAAACCTTAAAAATACAGAAAGCATAATTTCTGGACAAGAGAATGTTGCACATAATAATATATTCTCCTCTCCTTTAGAAAACAGAGTATGTTTCCCAGAAAGGATGCACAAGTTCTTATTGCATTCTGTAAGGACAACACTCTTGTTAGTCTACCTGCTTCCCCCATGAAGAAAGGGTACTAATGACAGGCAGCTCTCTGTTACTTCACCAACAGACAATTCCCTAAAAATCAATTTGCCAAACAGCCATTTCACAGAGATTCTTCTTACTTTTTGAGGTTTTGTCATTCTATCTCATATATGTATACAAAACACATCAACAATATTCCCTCACCTTCATCTCCTCCATTCACCCCCGTCATAAGTACCTTCTCCCCACACTGTATCTATTTTATAGTCCTGCTTTTTGTTAATAACTCCAAAGTCAATTTTCAAAGGCTTTTTTAATGTATCCCCACTGTGGATGTGGTTTACTTTGCTCTGTTCAACCCCTTGTGTTGCTCTCCCTTACCCCCTCCCTCCCACCCTCCATTATTCAACAGCTTTCAATACACATCCTCGCATCTTCTACCTGCACAGAAGTAATGTATTTGAATATTCTAAATATTCCCTTTTCCTTTCCTTCCTCCCCCAGTTCCATAGAGTAGTTCTACTTTACTAATATATTTTTGGTTTTGTAATTTACAGAGATTCTAACTCACTAGATTGACTTGTCTTTTAGAAGCTAATTTTAGGGTTTATTGTCATTTGTAGCGGTTGTTAAACATTTCTGTGAAGATGTTTTTGTGTTCATAGGAGTGTACTGAAGATTGTTCAGTTTGTATCTGGCCCAGTTCCTACTGCTTGAACTGAAGGGAGCCAGGAAATATTAAAGAAATCTACAGAGAAAATAACTGTGAAGAGTCAGCACCCAGTCAGACTGGCTGTCAGTCCTAGAGATGGGGTAACTGAGAGAGACCATGGGGCAGGGAAAGAAGAAGGTAGATGGGTACTGTTGAACACATCCCTTAATATAGTTTTATCATTTTTAAGCTTATCAAAGCATAAGTAACATACAATAATCTTCATTTACTTAAAATGTTTAATTTAAACTCTACACTTAAGGTCATAAGTACATCCATCCCTCCCCAAATTTTCATTGTGCCTCAATTACATATATGAAGCCATTTGAGCCTCTTCCCATAGACCACTGATATTCTGTTTATTTTTTCTATCTGGTTTCTCCCTGAGTTTCATTCTGGATGATTACTTCTGTTCTGTTTTCTAATATCTCTATAATTTCTGGGTTGATTTTATAGTTTTGTGGTTCTTTACATATCTGGCATATACATATACATATATATGTATACACATATATGTTTGGAGGTACTGGGTATTGAACTCAGGGCCTTTGTGCTTGCTAGGCAAGTGCTCTTCTACTTGAGCCATGCCCCTAGCCCTTCTTGCTTTAGTTTATTTTTCAGATTCTGTGCGTTTTACTCAGGGCTGGCCTGGGACTATGATTCCCCCTACCTCTACTTCCCACCTAACTGGAATTATAAGCATGTACCACTATGCTTAACTCTATATCTGGTAATTTTCAGGCAGATGCAAGTCCTTGTGAATTTTACCTTATTTGATACTTAATTTTTTGTTATTTTATTATTGTCATTTGGGGATACATGGTGACATTTACAAAAGTTCTTACAATACACCATAGTTGAGTTCACCACTTCCATCATTCTCCTTTATTCCCTCTCCCCCCATTCCTGGAAAAGTTTCAGTAGGTCTCATTTTTCCATTTACATACATGAGTACATAATATTTCCAATATATTCACCATCCTACACCTTTTCCTTATATCCTACCCCCTCCCACTGGTACCAACCCCCCCAATAGGACCTGTTTTGTCTTCCTGTTTTTGAAAAAAAAAGACATTTTTGTTTGTTTAAGATAGCTACACAAGGTATTACATTGTGACCTTTCCATGTATATATTAGGAATAATAGGAATTATTATTATTATATAGAAATGGTTCATTCCCTTCATTTTTCTCTTTTCTATATTAATCCCCTTCTTATGATGATTTCAACAGGTTTAAAAATTCTATATTCATTCTTGTATAGGAAATACATCAACCATCTTCACCTTAACTTCCTTCTTCTACTCTCCCTCTCTGGTATGTGACCTGCTTTTCATAATATTACTTGTATTTGTATTGACCTATATTCCATATGTGAGAGAAAATATGTGGCCTTTGGCTTTCTGAACCTGGCTAACTCTACTTAAGATGATGTTCTCCAGTTCTAAATGCTAATGTTTTTATATTCCCAATAATATTCTTGTACTTGCCTTTTGGACACAGCTATTTGGAAAGAGTCCAGACCTTCAAGTCTTACTTTCAGTCTGGTTGTGCAGAGACAGCATGAGTTTTTGAGGCACTACCCTTGTGAGTGCACTACCCAATGCTTGTGAATTGTGCCATTGCTCTGCTCTGACTAGTAGGAGTGTGGAGCATTCCCAGCCCTTTATGTCCCCCAGTGCTTGCTGCCTCTGCTCCTGTTGGGTGCCTTCCTAAGCTCAGATTGTTTCCTCACACATGTGCTGATCAGTAGTCAGTTAAAAACTTGAACAGGTGTCCACAGTTTTCAAAGCTCCCTCTCCGTGCAGCTATCTCCTCTTTGTGACTCTGTCTTATAAACTCTAGCTTCTTTGACTTCTTTGAACTCCTATTTCTCTCTTCTCAATTCAGAGAAGCTAGGCGTCAAACTAGGTTCCTACCCTGACATTGTGGCTTGGAAGCTCTCCTAAGCCATATTCTGGGACAATTACAATACTCTTTGTTTACAACCTCTTAGTGATTACTGTCCTATATTGCCTGGTGTCCAGTGCTGGCTCCATTTGGTTTAGAAATGGCATTGAGCATGAATAGAATATACCACTTGTGTAACCATGGGCTTAAAGAATGCTGGAACTAGAAGAGCCTAACATAAATTCCAAATCTTTGAGTCTGGAAGAATGTGATGGTAACACTAAGAGAAATTAGAAGTCAGGAGAAGTAAGTTCCAATGATGACCTACATGAGGGGCTTCTCTTCAGAAAGATCTAACCACTCTTGGGGATATACCCAAAAGACTGTTACTCCAGAGGCACCTGCACATCCATGTTTATTGCGGCACTATTCACAATAGCCAAGTTATGGAAACAGCCAAGATGCCCCAGCACTGACAAATGGATTAAGAAAATGTGGTATCTATACACAATGGAATTCTATGCAGCCATGAAGAAGAACGAAATGTTATCATTCGCTAGTAAATGGATGGAATTGGAGAACATCATTCTGAGTGAGGTTAGCCTGGCCCAAAAGACCAAAAATCGTATGTTCTCCCTCATATGTGGACATTAGATCAAGAGCAAACACAACAAGGGGATTGGACTATGAGCACATGATAAAAGCGAGAGCACACAAGGAAGGGGTGAGGATAGGTAAGACACCTAAAAAACTAGCTAGCATTTGTTGCCCTTAATGCAGAGAAACTAAAGCAGATACCTTAAAAGCAACTGAGGCCAACAGGAAAAGGGGACCAGGTACTAGAGAAAAGGTTAGATCAAAAAGAATTAACCTAGAAGGTAACACCCACGCACAGGAAATCAATGTGAGTCAATGCCCTGTATAGCTATCCTTATCTCAACCAGCAAAACCCCTTGTTCCTTCCTATTATTGCTTATACTCTCTCTACAACAAAATTAGAGATAAGGGCAAAATAGTTTCTGCTGGGTATTGAGGGTGGGGAGCGGGAGGGGGTGGAGTGGGTGGTAAGGGAGGGGGTGGGGCAGTGTGGAGAAATGAACCAAGCCTTGTATGCACATATGAATAATAAAAGAAAAATGAAAAAAAAAAAAAAAAAGAAAGATCTAGTCAATGAAGCATCCCAGCAAATCCAGTCTGGTCACAAGAGGTTGGAGGTTGATATTTGGTGCACCAATACCAAGAGGGTCAGGAAGGGCAAACAGGATGAACCGACCATTGAATTTTGGAGCACATCATACATTTAGAGGCCACCAAATTTGTGGATCATGTTTCACAGTTTTTGACTCATGTAAAAATGAGAATAACACACACAAAAGGTGGCAGAGTACAATGACGTCAGGGAGGGATTGAGAGCCAGGAAGATGGCAGTGCTTGTACCAGCTGAGGCATCCCCAAGAGTCCTGGCTCCTGCCCTATTTTGGCCTGATTTGCCTACCAGATCACCTTAGACAAGTTTCTTAACTTCTAATGTTCAGTTTCTTAAATTTTCAGAGAGAACTAAATTAGATAATTACAAAGTTATTGTGAATGTTAATTGAGATTGCAAAGTACAGCCATTTCCTTGGACGAGCTTGGCTTATGAACTATAAAGCCATAGAACAGCCTTTTTCCCCTTGTGTCTTCCCATTCCTTTAATTTTAGTCAATGAAGCAATTTTTCCCTTATCCATCCATGACAACTTGAAGGAATCCCGTGTACACATTTGCTATTGTTACTGTAATAACTTACCATGGAATTGGCTTAAACCACAGACAGCAATTGCCTGATAGTTCTGGTGGTCAGAAGACCTGACATGCATCAGCAGGCCTGTGTTCCTTTTGGTGGCTCTAGTGAAAAATCTGTTTCCTTGCCTTTTCTACTTTCTAGAGGCTGCCTAATTTCCTCAGCTTATAGTCTCATCCTCCATCTTCAAAGCCAGCAGCAGAGCATCTTCCAATCTCTCTCTGTGTAGCTGGGATGACAGGTGTATACCGCCATGTCCAGCTATTGTTTAAGATGGGGTCACATGAACTTTTGCACAGACTGGCTTAGAACAGTGATCCTCTCTATCTCTACCTCCCAAGTAGCTAGGATTACAGGTATGAGCCACCATGCCTGACTTCTTGGATAACATCTAGTCATTCAGTAAGCTCCTGCTTTCCTGTCACAAGGTCTAGTATCCCCTCTGAAGAGTTCTCTCCAATCATCTGTTTCACAGGAAATATGCAAATCCCTTATCCTGATTCTTGGGGTATAGTAAATGACCACACCAAAATTCAAAAGACTTCTATTAAGATCTCATAAAAAACCTTCCCTTTGGATTTGAGCTTAGGAGGAAGTTCATTCTCTAAAACAAATTATCTTCAAATATGTACCTTTTTACCTTTTATGTTCTTGATGCAAAGCAAGTGTGATTAAGTCCTTTAGGCTATTTTGGACATTTCCTTTGAAAATTGTACAAATTTCAATTTGTTGTTCCTTGCTGTTTATGGGATGTCTATGGTGGATATGGTGTCAAGTGAGAGCTTGAATAACACCAAAAGACAGGGGAAATTTTCTCTCTGCCTACTAATGTGAGCTAGGACATCAGTATCCTCCTGCCCTTGACTGGGACTTACATGTTGGCTTTTGGGATCTCAGAGATATATGGCACTGGTCTTCTGGGGGTCTTCAGCTTCCATGTGACAAAACGATGTGGGGCCCGTCAGCCTCTATAACCATGTGATCCAATTTCTTATACTAAATCCTATGTGTGCATGTGTATGTGGGCGGGGGGGTGGCTATAGGTTCTGTTTTTCTGGAGAATTCTGACTGATACAGTGTTTCAGTATCTACTCCCATTTTACTGTTCTATTACATTTGTCAAACAGCTACCACAGTGTTTGATGGAAGAAAAACACTCAAATGTTCACTTCCTTCTTTCTATGGGATCAAGTGCAAAAACATAATTACATATATATAATTAAATTAGTCAAAAGTTTTGAGATTTTCCAGATGGAATCCCCTAAGAAGATGTAAAATACTATTCTCAGAGAAAATTTCCACCTTTTTCTTCATTTTGGGCAGCTGACAGTCTTCCTACATGGAGTGTTGACATGTTCTCATGGGCCTTTCTCTGGGATCAATTTTGCTGACAGGCAAACATGATTTGACATTATTCAGAGTTATAAAATTCCCATTTTTGTACAGCAGCATGCACAGCAAACTGATCATCTTAGCTCCTCTGTACCTTTTAATATTTTAGAAGAACAGAATATAAGCTGAATTTGGAGCATTATCATTGATGCCACTAATATGGAAACTGAAACTATCACCACACTTCTGGTGGACTATGATTTAATTGACCACAGATGAGTAAATTACATCATTTTACAACCATACTCTGGTGGGAAATTACAAAGCAATGAGTGATTGGATGGATCATCTAAGTTTACAAATGAAATGGCTGACATATGGTTTAAAGTCTGGTTGTTTCACTCACCTGATGTCAGAATTGGATGGGCTCGTTAGATGTTTTGGGAAAGTCAGTCCCTTAGTGTCCTTAACATTCAAGAGCAACTGGACCCTTTTATCAGCTGCCAACATCCACCTCAAAGCTCTTCTTGCTTTTACATCAGATAGGAAGCAAAAAAGGAAATATGAAATGGTCAGCCAACTAGGCTTTCCCTATATGAGAGTAATTTCCCTAAGCAAGGTAATTAAGTTTCTTCTATGGAGTTCCAACGGTTGTTCACCAAAATTTTAACAAAACTTTAGCCTCAAAACTCATAATTTACCTGTATGCGTAATTCAGAAACTTACCATTGGGGAGCCTGCCTCTTGGTACTATGGTATAAAATTCATAAGATGGAGGAAGGGGCAACAAAACCTGAAAAAGAGTTGGAAATTGGGAATATGTATGAAAAAGTTAGAGATTCCAGGGAGATATGGGGCAGGAGAAACTAGCAAGACCTATTCATTCCAGTAGCAGCCATTCCTGTGCCAAACTCTCAAAATAATCATTGTTTACGTGTCTGTGTTATAGAGGTAGAACATACCTCTATTATCAAGCCGTTGTCAGGCCATTTCTCCTTACCCCATTCCCTCTCCTTCTCCAACAAAACTGTAAGTTGGCTTGTATTCATGGACATCACCCAGTAGGCAAAGCATTCCACAACTCCCTCAACCCTGCAAAGAATCTTGAACATAGCACCCACTATGTGCTATAACTCTTCTAAGCTTTGGGGATGCCATAGTAAGTAAAATAGACAAGAATCCTTATCCTTGTGGTGGTTGTTGCTCAGATAAAAAGATAAATTAGTTATTATAGTGTGTCAAAAGGTGCTATAGAGAAAAAGCAGAAAAGAGAAGTAGAGTGGAGCATGGGGAGGTAATGGTAATCTTTTTAAAGAGTATTCAAAGAGGGCTACATTGAAAAGGTGAAGTATGTAGGTAGACTTGAGGGAGAGGAGTTAGAAAAGTATAAGAATATGTGTGGCAGGAAATATTCATGACCTTTAATATGATCCAAATGACCTTAGATTTCTTTAGCAATTTTCTTGGCTATCTTATTTTCTATCATCTTTCCTATGAATTCAGTATTCATGCTGCAGGTCCTTTATTTCTTTGGATTAAATGCTTAGATGTGTAATAAAAATATCAAGACGTACATATATCTTTAAGGCTTTTGATACGTATTTCTCAATTACCCTCCAAGATGGTCAATACCAAGATACATTTCCTCAATCATGAACAATAAATCTCAAACTTTTTCATCAATACTGACAAATTCTGTTGCTATGACTTTGGGTGCTATCCCACACTCTGACATATGTGCTTTGCTTCTTCACTTGTGACAGCTCAGGAACTAACTGACATTGACCATTGGTTTCTGTATCTATTACTATGTTTTAGATTCATGTTTTAAGTTTGGCATACAGTTCAGATTTCATTTTTATTTGGGATTTCTCCTCCAACCCTGGTCTCCATTTAATCACCATTATCTCAACCCTACTCAGTCAACATGGCTAATTTGCACCTCATGGCCAAGATAGAGTGGAATTGAAATTCTGGGAAGGTTATTATATAATATGAGGCTCTGGAAAACAAGGCAGAGACCCACTTCCCAGTCCTGGTATGTATCCTGGATTAATTACAGAGATGAGTGAATGCTTAAACAAGAGTAAATGTTTAAATCTTCCCTCAGGTCAAGACTGATCCCAGAGCTTAGAAAATGGTTGAACCTGTTGGAAATGAGAGAAAAGAGGTATTGGTTCTATCTGTTGAGATAAATGGCATTATTAAGAAATTGGTGATTCTCCAAGTTTCATTTCTTGGACCTCTTCTCTTTTTTTTCCTCTAAACTCACCTTTTCTAATCTCTTACCATTTCAAATATCAGCACTATCTGAAAAAAATGACCCTTAAGTTTATATCTCTACCCTTGGCCTTTTCTCCAAACTTCAGCTTGATTTAACAATCGGATGATGGATAGTCTCACCAGAACACACACACACACACACACACACACACACACACACACACACACGCACGCACGCATCTTGAAGCTTTCAATTTTAGTATTCCTGAAAGTGAAACTTTCTATTTGTTTCCTTTGCTTTTCTCCACAGAGAAAAGAAAGGGAATACAGAAATGAGCCAGCACAGTTCCTGCCTTTAAAGAGATCACAAGTTGGGGACCTTGTGTTGCACTCTATGTAGGCAAGGTAGGAAAAGTTTCACAGAGAGGTTAACATAGAGTTAGGCTTCTTTCTCAACGTACTTAGGAATTTGTTGTCTATAAGAAGAATGAATAACCAACCATATTTGAAATAAGAGATTCACCTTCAGGGAGAAGTGGAAGTTGAGAAAGCAAACCATTTTGTGTCCTTTCTAGGAATGGCATAAAGTTGAAATGAAAGTCACAGACCATAGGGTAGCCAGTCCTTTTCTCTAGGAATAATTCCGTCAACAATAGCAATTTCAATAATCATATTGACTAACATGTACATCACTTAGTGTGTGTCAGGTGCTGTTTTAAAGCACTTTTCATAGATAAACTACCGTAACTGACAGTTATGGAGTGGGGCCCAGAGGAGGATTCCTGCACTTAGACAGGGGTGTGCCTGGTTTGACTTTCCTGTTGGTGCTAAAGAGGGAGCATCCAGGCTTTTTAACCTGTTGGCTCAGATATGGGACAACAGGGGAGAGGCGGGTGAGCATAAAATGCTATCAGCAGTCAAACAAACAAACAAAATGGAGTTACTTTTTTTTTATTATAGTTCATTGCTGATGTTCTGGTAACTGAAATATGCTGGCTTTTGTTTGATTAAATTTGAACTTATTTAAGTAAGCTATTATAATGCTCTATATGACCTGTAGCCCTATGCAAGTAAGGGCGGTAAATGTTGAATGCTTTGTTCAAGGGCCTAGCTTTATATACTCTAAGAAGTGAAATGAGTGCCTTGGTCCCTGTCGATAACATCTGGAATTCCTAAGGAAAGTCTCAGTGAGACTTTGTGTTTTGGCCACCAATGTCCATTCTAATGGCACATAGTATAAAGTCCTTCCTTGAGAAGGCCTAGCAATTTTCCTTAGAATCATTCTTTTATTAAGTGCATTTTGGGTGAGATCACTGCAGCAAGTGTTTAAAGCAATCTTTAAAAGATGTTCTTTTCTTTGCACAGTTTCTGACACAAGGGTGGCATATGATCATTATGTATGGGTGAAATCCTGAAATTTAATGACTGTATGGTTTTTAAAAGTCTGTGTTTTGTGGCAGACATTTCCTTCAGGTACAGAAAGCATTAACAGTAATATTTGATACTGCTAACTCCATGTAACATATTTAATTAATTTGATAAATTTGATCTCTCCTCCCTCCCATTTAAAGAATCACACCGGGGCTAAGAATGATCTCAAGTCTCTGCTCTTACAGGCTTGATTTCTTTCTCTGCTTGTGTGAAGCAGTGGAGTGAAGCAGAATTATTTTTATTTCATTTTGCATATCCCTCTTAAATGTTATTTAATTGTAAACTTTTCCCAAAGGGAAACACCTGTCTTATGCCCTTCACTCAGAAGGTACCCGATAATGTTAGATTGCCACCACTGAAACTCAGCTGTCGATCATGCTTCCCCAGCAGATGAACCTGACCTCTCGCCCTTGAGCCTGTGGCTTTGGGCCAGGTTGATTCTACTGTGCTGTTGTCAAGTTTTCCACTGTGTCCTCAGTTCAGCCCCAAATGGCAGGTATTGCTGTCCTCGCACTATTTTTAGTCAGAGATCAGTTATCCCTGACACGCGGTGATGGGGATTAGCAAAATGCACCCCTCCGCATCTCTAAAGGCTGAGCATGTGTATCCATAGCCCAAAGTAGTCTTGGGCAGTTCTGGGTAGGATTAGCAGACTTAACTTTTTTTGATTGTCTCCCTCTACTTCTTCTGGCAGAGAGAGATATCTGAGCTAGAAGCACCCTAGTCTGCTAAAGGAATTTGGCACAGACCTTGTGTTTTGCCAGCCCCCAAGAGGAGGGGGCTTGGTTAAAGCTTTCCTTCTCTTGATAAAGAGGTATCTATTGGACTCCATACTGCTTTTATGGGGACAGAGTGTTATAGGTCACGTGGTGGGGATGTCCCTACCAATTTGTCCTGTGGCGAAGGTCCCACAAGCTACAGGAAGGGGAATTTCATAATGTCTAATGCCAGCTGGGAAGGCTGTACATGACAGGGTGAACACCATCGTAATCACAACATGTTCTGAAACTTCAGCCCTGATTACTCTCTTCTTTATCCTCTTTTGACCTGAGTTGAATGCAAGGAATGATCTTTAAATGACTCTGTTGTTTTCAACCTCTAGTACAGTGCTTGGTGCGGACTTTCCCAGTGGCAGCAAACCACACCAAGTGACTCAGACTTGCTTGACTTATTTATTTAATTGTTTTAATTCAGGAGATTTCCTCACTTCATGAAATAACTCTTGGGTTTTATAAGAGGGAGGTAAAAAGGGGCACTTGGACTTTGAATTTTTGTCAAATCAGTTGTCTTCCTTGAAAAATCCTCTTCTGAATGCTTCAGTATTTGCATTTTTTCCTCGGCCCTTATATTCTCTGCAGAAACTTTGTGGTTAGCCTGGAAACCCTGTTCTGAGAGATAGGAGCTTGAAATCAGCCTCTGAAATGTCTTAAGTGAGTTAATACTGTTAGTTTAGGGTCCTTATTGAGAAGGTTAGAATCTCTTGAGAAAGCTCAAAACTTTACCTGCCAAAGTCCTGTCTGTGCAATGCCTTATTTGTTCTGGTTTTCTAGAGTTACCATCAGGAGGGCAACTACAGCCAGTAGTTTTAGTTCTATTAATGGATTTGTCCTTTACCATCCTTATCACGCCTCTTACCTCCCTCTTTAGTTGTTTCCTCTGTCATGATTAAAAAGCTTCAGCATGTAAACAATGACTACAACTACTAAACAAAAACTAAACTAAACTAAAAGTCACCCAAACCCTCTTTTTGATTAATCAGGCAATACTTACTTACTGAGTGTCTAGTATATGATTATCAATACTGGTTTGCCTGCCTTCCCTTCTTCCCCCCTCATAAAGTATCTTTTTTTTTTTTTTTTTAAAGAAAGGCAGACTGCCACATTCAGCGCCCCATTTGGATGTGTCTGGAGTCTTGGAAGCTGGACTACCCTCTCTTCTCCTACAAATGGACCTTGAGAGCTTGTTTGGAGGTTCTAGCAGGGGAGCTCAGCTACTCCTAATAAAGTATCTAAATGTAATAACTTTTCCTACTTAGGAATTTATCTCTAAATGAAACTTTGCTCCATACTTGAGTCAAATTCTGGCTGGGATGAAGCAGTGATTAGAATTTGTATTAGTAGTTCTCTCTAGCTTTTGGTAAGGGGAATGAGACTTTTATCTGGTTGTGTAAAAGCTGCTGTCAATTGACTGCCTCTAAATAAGCCAAGACATTTCTTAGACAGTCTCTGGGGACCATTTTACCTTATCTTCATGCTGGCCTCATCCTTCAGGTCCCCTGCACCTGGAATCAGAATCTTCTCTCTCATTGGTCATGGCCATAGAAATACTTGGTGTATTTCTTCTGTTTCCCATGACACCTGCTAGCAAATTCCCCAGATAGCAGCTGCCGCTCAGTATTGACCATCCCATGTCTTTCTCGTCTATAGAGTTGGAATTTTCTTCCACCTTGGCTCTGCCTTTTCTCTTCCTTCTGATCTCCATTTCTTCTGGAAATTTGTTTCCCACTTGGGTGTCTCTGGATTAACTAGCCATGGTCTCCTACACCTTCACCCCATCTGTAACATTAGTCCTTGCATCCTTTTGAATCTCCATACATGGTATCGATCATACCATGATATCTGAGGGATTTATGTGAAACATTAAGATAAGCTTCTTCATCTCAAGAGAAGAGGGAAAATGATCCTAAATGAAGATTGCAGAAGGCACCTAAGTATAAAACTTTGACTCCTGCTTTTAATCAGATCTCAGAAAAGCAGGAGCTTGGTGTAGAAACAGATTTAAGGAGGTGCATGGTAAGAGGAGAGAGGGGAAAGTGTTCCAGACAGGTTAGGGGAGTACAGGCTAAGATACAGAGAGGTACAAATGGGAATGGGATGTTCAAAATGTATAAAAGATGGACCTACTTAGAGTTTGGGATGAGGACTGAAATGAAGTCACTAGTGAAAGGTCAGTGTGTGAAAGCTCTTACTTGAACATGAGAGACAGGTCTTAGTTTTCCTTGTAAGACTCCCCAAGCAGAGATAAAGAATGTACAGCATAGCCTTTGTTCTAATCTTTGATATAAATTAATTGTACTAAGGAATTTCATTGTGAGTTTTAAAATACACATTTAATGTACTTTGATCAAATTTACCCCATCTATGTTAGTCTTTCTTAACCTTCCTTCTTCTTCCTGCCTCCTTTTTAACAGTTTTTGGTGGGTTTCATGGTGCCATTTATATTATATACATAATGTACTTCTATAATGTTCACCCTCACCTTCTCCTTTCCTCCTCCTCCTATCCACTGGTTCCCCCACCCCAGCAGTCCTCCTTTACAATAATGACAAATAGTGCATGTTTTCGCTCATAAACAGAATCTAGACCTAAAATAAAATAATATGACATGATCGTTTTAGTCTTTATATTTGTTTTCTGCAACTAAACTAAACATTTAGGAAACATATTCTTTACTGAATTGTCTGGGAAAGCTAGGAACGAGAGGTACCCAAAGCCTTGGCCAGAGGCTAACTCCTAATAGATGGATTGATTGGAGGCCCTTGCTTACTCACCTCCTTTACCTTTTCCCAGGTAAAGTTATCACCTTGTTAAATATATCAGAGAAAACAAACAGGGAGTGTGTTGTGGAAACCTAAATACTCAACAGTAGAGAAATGTTGAGCTGATTTTGATCCTTTGTATGATTAAATATTTTGTGGTCACAAAAATAAAATGTATCAAAAAATGTAAAAGACTGAAGGCATTTACTGTCAAACACAAAAGGTAGGATTCAAATTTGTACATATGCCCTGATTTCAACCCTATAAATATTTACATAGATAATATATGCAGCAAGATAGATGAAAATCAACTCTGCCTGACAGATTCCTCTTGGAGAGTGTAAGAAATTGGTAGAAAAGAGCTTGAAATAGAGGTCTCCACTGAGGGGAGGAGGAAGAGGCTGTCTTTGTGACTTAGGCCTTACCTAGGTCAACAGCCCCTAGAGTCAAGAATTTGAAAGAGAAAGTATTGTTTCTTCACTGGCAAAAAAAAAAAAGAAAAAAAAAGCCGCAAGTTCTTCATACACAGATAGACAAAATGGAGCTGACAAAAGTGATTAGTGGGATCTGGGACCCCAGGAATATCTTAATTACCACTCATAAAGGAGCAACCAGGGCTGGTTTGCTTTCAGGAGTGTCACAGTGCAGACAAGCTTCCGCCAGCATTGTCAGCCAGGGATGCCCTGAACTGGAGAAGGCCCTAGGGCTCTGGACAGTCTGCAAGTTGCATAAATCAGTGCTAAGTCATGTAGTCAGATGTCTCCATGGTGTTCACACGTTACCATCCCAGGAATCCAGAGCTTTCATTTACCTCATGTCCCAGCCCAGGATTTCCCGCTAGGCTGTAAGGGGTTTGGTTTGCCAAGGAGCTGGGTGTCCCCCTGCTCCTGCCATGTGAATGTCGGAGACACCCTCATCATCCTCATCATCACTGTTGCCTTTTATCGAGAGCCCTTGTGTGCAATGTGCTTCAAAGATATCATTTTTAATCTACTCAGCAGTCCTATGTGGTAGGCCTTATTACCCTAATTTTACAGACAATAAAACTGAGACACAGTGTAATCAAATAACTTGCCCAGAGGCATAAAATTAGTAAGTTCGGAATTGGATATCTGTCACTGTCCTTCCTGTGATGAATTTCAACTTCTATTTCAACTCTCTTCTCTCTCTCTTTCTTCCTCTTGGTTGAGGGGGGCAGAGAAAGAAGAGGGATTTTAGTATACTGCTTTTAACAGTGATTTACTTTTGAATTTTTTTCTTTAATTACACCTATTTCCTACCACTGGTTTGTTTCTCAAGCATTTCTCCCCCAAAAAATAGTACATTTTAGTTCTCATAAGTGTCTTTGTCAAAAAGAAGTCCTAATTAGGAATGGATAATGGACTGAAAAATAACAATAATTTTCAAGACTCAGATTTTGACTAGAAATCAGAGAGAGTTTCAATTCTCAGGGTGGCAGAAAAGATCCTAGGAAAGCCAGGAGACCCTAAGATATAGTACTAAAAAACACAAAGCAAATAAGCCAATTTCCAAAGTCCCTCACTTCA
Source organism: Castor canadensis (assembly GCF_047511655.1). Classification (NCBI taxonomy): domain Eukaryota; kingdom Metazoa; phylum Chordata; class Mammalia; order Rodentia; family Castoridae; genus Castor; species Castor canadensis. Next base: position 105,580,852 of record NC_133397.1, on the reverse strand, counting down.
GGCCCAGTGAAGTCCATGGTCAGATTACCTGATTCTGGCTCTTCTCTGCCATGCAGGGCATCTTCCCTTAGTGTGAGCATCCTAGCCCAGAATGTGAAGAGGAAGATGGCAGTTCTCATGTAAGCTGTTCACTGTGAGTCCAGTAATGCTGTGCCCTTTTCCTCCTCTTCCTTTCTTTTAGGAATATACATCTCATGCTAGGTATGGTACAAGGGAGCCACAGTAAGTAATGATTAGAACAGGCTTAGTCTGTCACTGAGTTTATGTGGTGACAGGAATTAAGATGGCGTGTGGTAAGTGTTCTGATGAGGGAAGGAAGAGGATACTCAGGGGGGCAGACTTGGATGTTAGGCAAAGACTTCCTGGACTAACATCTACACTGTGAGCTGAAGGATGAGTTACCATCAACTAGGTGAAAACAGTCTGTGAAAGACTGAGAAGGAAGGCAGGCCTTGCATGCTTAGCTGTCTGTCCATTCTGTATCTTCCTTGCACATAAGTATGGCAGAGTGGGTACTAGGATTGACTTTTAATTTTTAAATGAAAGTCTATCAGAATTCAAGGACTATCTGAATTCCTATAGACTCTAAGAATTTCTCAAAACACTGACATAGAGGAAAATCCCATAGAAGAATCACTTACCTCCATTTGGACTTGGTACAGTATGGAGGACCGGCTTTCTGGACGGGGCTTGGGTATTTCAGGAGAGGTGGTATGGTGAAGTTTTACAACTCTTTGGACTGCTTTTTTTCTGCAATCCAACCCAAGCATTCACAGCATGGTGGGCTATGTCTAAGTCAGGGCTGTGACTATGATGTCTGTCATAGAAGACTCCTAGTAAAATAGCCACAGTTTGACCTTGATGGTAAGAGAGGCAAGGATGGAGACAGACTCAGATTTACCTCAGGACAGCTCATTCTAGCCACTCAGTGCCATAAAGAAATTGTGGTTCAGGACATACAGCCCTCAAAGACAGCACATGCACAAATGCTTGAGGCCTGGTCTGTTCCAGGGGTGCTGACAGAATCAGGCTCCAATCTTACTTTTAATCAAATTTCAAACACACAGCCTGTTGTTAAAGAGTCTAATTATCTAAGAAATCCAGTTTTAACAAAAGGTTCAGGGTAAAGTGGCAGGCCTTCAAAAGCAATGTGATTAAGAACTCTTTTTTAATTATGCCAGTTTACCATTTCATGAATGTGTTCTCCTTCCCTTATCCTTTTTTAATAATAACACTTTAAAATAAATACTTGAGTGAAGTGCTTGATATTTGCCGTAAAGCCATGTTTACATAGAGCTAAGATACACTCTATGTAATTTACGTAGCTACTCTATGGGGTAGAAATCATTTCAGTGATTTTAGAGATGGGGAAAACGACGTTTCTAAGAGGATCATTAATATGTTCCTTACACATGGACACACAAATAGTAACACATGTGACAAGTGTCTGAACTGGGATTTAGAACCATTTTTTTACCTCAGTTCAGATCTGTGCAATTAATATGTAGGGTCCAGCAGCTAAGACACACATTCTGCTGTCTGCGACCTGTTCATGACCTTCTCCATTACAAGGGGGTCCCAGGTTTCCTAGTTCTTCCATTTGCCTGTAGAACTTAGCACCAAATGGAGCCTGTTATGGGACATCAGTAATTACTTGGCTGGGTGGCACAGAATCCACTAGAGAAAGCCTCATCTAAATTTAGCCCTGTCATGCAAATTGCAAGATTTTCCATCTCTCTACAACTTGTCTTGAAAGGACAGGTCTTGTGCCTGGCTGAGGCCTGAGAACCCATAAGGGAGAACTCCCTGTCATCATGACAATGGAAAGCAAAGGAAAGGAAAGCCATAAATTAGGCCAGGGGAAGGAGGCAGAGGAAAATAGATACAGACTGCTGACAAGATTAATATGCAGTTGACGGGGAGTGCTTTCACACCAGAGCGCCAACAAATAAACACAATTCGGAAAGCTCATCTCTGCCTTACAGAAGAGGCAGGGTTCCTGAGCCAAAGGAAGGGAGTGAATGAGCAAGAGAAAGAAAAAGAGAGGCCTGTGGCGTGTGCATAGGGCCTCGTCTGCCAGGAATTTCTCCAAAAGGATCAGATAGCTGGGGGATGACAGAAGTTTCAGGCCTTGCTGAGTTATATGTTTTCTGATGAAAAACAAGGACAGAAGAAGCAGGGGTGGGCACTGCAGGGGAGGTGGACTGTCAAGATACTGAGGCCCTGGGCACAGGCGTGGTCTCTGTTGGGCCGCAGCTGAGGCTGACAGGAGTCAGCAGTCCTGGACCTTTCACTGGGCTTTTTCACTCCCTGCTGTAATGAAGGGGACTTGAGCAGGCTTCAGGTGACTATTTCAAGGAGAAAAACAATTTTTCAATTTTTTAAAATTAATCTGAACCACATGAAATTGTTGTCTTTATAGGGTAAATGTGGCCAATTATTGGCAATTCTATGTGGTACAGGGTTACAGTAAGAGCAGAAATAATTTTCAAACCCAGGAACTGATCCCAAGATTGGCTTTTTTGCGACACTGCTTTGCTAGTGACTTCCCATGATCTGAGCATACATTCCAGACTTCAAGCTTGACTGAAAAGCATTTTCATGACTTGGTCTTTGCTCAGCCTTCCGTCCATAGCAACGATGAACTTCTGTTGTTTATACAATGGATTGGGTCATTTTCCATTACTGTAACAAAATCCCTGAGACTGGAGAATGTATAAAGAGAAGAAGTTTATTTAGCTCTCAGTTTTAAAGCTGCAAGTCTAAGAGCAGGTCGTTCTATTGACTTGGTTTCTGGTAAGGGCCCCCTTGGCTACATCACATCATGGTGGATTGCATCAAGGTGGGAGGACAGGTAAGAGGGAGATACCACATGAGGAGGTGAGAGGCCCGAGACTGAGGGGGCCAGCCCTGCTCTTATGTACCAGCTTTCTCATAAGAACGAACTGGAGTACTGTCAGAACTATGTTAACCCTTTCTGAGGGCAGCACCCAATGTCTCACATGAGGCTCTACCTCCTGAAGGTTCCACCACCTCTCGCATGGCCACACTGGGGACCAAGCTTCTAACACATGAAACCTTGGGGAATGAACCACATTCAAACCACAGCAATGCCATTTCTTTGGGCTACTGTTCTTTTATGTATACTTTCTCTTCTTCATGGGATACTTACACTTACCTCTTTCCTCCTGATGGATCGTTCCATCCTTCAGGACCTTGCCATTATAACACTTCTCAGATTGGATTGGAAACTGCCTGAAGTGAGGAATGTAGATTTTGCAACCTGTTGTTTGAGTGCATGAGGTGTGGACGGACAAGCAAATGAATGTATTAGTGGATAAATTACATGAACCAATACTCCTACCCCAACAGACACACTCTATTATCTAATAGAAAGAGATTGGCTAATTTGTCACTCCAACTTAAATAATTCTCTGTCTTATCAATGGATGTATAAGATTTGGAACAATCTTTGAACTCTGGCTAGAAGCCTGCTGTATACAGAGGTTGGTGATGGATAGAATGCAAAGCAAGAGCATAAGTTAATAATTCAAGAATATTCTGTTATACCCCAAGGAACAGTTCAGCTCATGGTTTCCCATTAATAAAGTAAGTTTCTCATTTTTTGCCTTCTCTTTCACTTGTGGGGCTGGATTTCATTGGAAGACTTTTCCAAAAGTATCACTGATGTAAAAAAATAAACACAGTCTTTGGAAGCAGTTATCAGAACTGGTAATGGATACAGACACTGGTTGTAGATGTTAGAACTGGTATTGCTGCTGCCTGGAGAAACTCAAAATCATTCATTAGCTTTATTTACTTGGACTGACATAACATTTTTCTCATGAAGGGAAGGTGAGAGAAGTGTACAGAATTATTTCTTAGCAGAAGAAATTACTTCTTAGCAGTTAATCATTTCTAAGAATCAAATCTGCCTCTATCTTCTACTAAAGCAGGTTGACACTGGTCTGTACTATGTAGACAGAAGATTTGGTAAAACACCTGTGCTGTGCAAACAAAGTGTTCATGAGCTCTCTCTGAGTAGATGCTCGTGATCAGATGCCAGTATGTTTGTCAGGGTATTGTGATAGACCTTTTTGGGTTAAAACATTTCTAAGGACCCTTCCAACAAAAAGATTTTTTATGATTCTATAATCATAAATTCTAAACCTACCCATATTTATAATTGGTTTGGTGTAGTATGTACAATATAAATATACATATACACATATGAATAGAATCATAGTTATATACTGTTTGTAAACTATTTCAGTCACAGAAATATATTATGAATATATTTCCATGTCAAATTATTTTTTCCAGAATTTTATTTTTAAATGGATTTATAACATACCAAAATATCTGTACTTTGTTTAACTGATACCTTTATTTTTGTTTTTTGGTGATACTGGGGTTTAAACCCAAGACTTCATGCTTGTTAGGTAGACACTCTGCCATTTGAGCCATGCCTCTGGCCCCAATACTTTATTTTTAGCAGCAGGATTTCTCCTCTGATTCTAGAGGAAAAAATTATTATAAACAGCACCAATGAATATCTCTACCTTAATTTTTATGAATATCCTCACTATTTTTATTCAGACAAGTTGGTGAGTCAAGAAGTGTCCTATTTTTTAAGATTTTGGTGACTGTTGAGAGATTATCTTTCAAAAGTTCATGTAATTTACATCCCACCAGTAAGTCTGCCATGACTCGACAGTCCTATCTGGATCACAATTTTCTAGTAATATAAATCTACCATGTGAGACCTCTTGGGAAACTGAAGTTTCCTATGGTTTAGCCTCTCTTAGATATAACCCTCCCTCCCACACTGAAAGAGATTTAAAGAATGTGAAAATATGTTCATTAAATGCATGGACTTAAGAGTTAGAATTTGACTCAAATTTTGACTCCATATTCTATTAGTTCATAAACTTTGAGAAATTTACTTCACTAGTTCCCTCATCTGTAATACTCCCAAATTTAGTCACAGGGATTTTGTTGTTGTTTATTTGTGGGGTGTGTGCGTGTGTGTATGTGTCTGTGTGATTTATAGAAAGGGCTTAAGAAAGTACAGGACACAGAATAACTTTTTTTTAATCATTACCCAATAGTTTTTATTATTCTATGTCTAATCATTTTCTCTTAGCAACACTTTCTTAACTATGGATGGAAGCAAGAGTTGGAGCATGAAGGGAGAAAGGGCGATGAAGGACTCAGGTTGCTTCAGAAAAGTTTTTAGTGTGGGGAAGTACGTTTGCATCTTGTCAGGCAGGCCATGCCCTTTGAGCCCTGCCTTCCCTTAAGAATGTGCAGTGATTGGGGAAGGGTCTCCACCTGCCATTGCCGCCTGGATTTCACAGGTCTTGTGAGCTTTCTACTTTTTGCCTCTCCTTGCTCTGCTGACCTTGAGGGTCCAGGACATAGTGTTGATCCCAGGAAAGACAGTAATAGTTTTGTTGACAGATACTTTTCAACAGCTGTGTGGTATCTGGGAGATTGAGAAGAGGAGAGGTAGGAGAGTGACTCAGGGTTAACTCACCCCTGCCCTTGACAGTATTCCTCTTGTAAGGATCACTGCCTTCATGTAATTCTCCTGGTCTTCAAGTTAGATTTTTGTTTTAAATAAGCCTCCTTCATTTCTTTAATTCATTTCTTCATCTTCTTATAAAACAAAGTAACAGTTAAGATTGAGAAACATAATATATTAAATTTAAAAGCATTAATTACACTTTGACAATGAAATGACTTTGGAATATCCTAGGATTCTTTCGTCTTATACCTTCAATGACACATGAGACCTGCTGGAGATGAGGTATAGGTCTTTAAATTTAAAAGAGGGAACAGAATTTGTTTTGCTAGATTTCATTCCAATTTTCATAATTGACACTATTTACATATAATTTTTATATATATTAACCTAATAAATATATTTTCCTATTTATTAATCATAATATATGTGGTATCTTAGCTAAGGATTCTGTAGTAAAATTATTGAAATGTTTTAAATACATGATATTTTAAGTGCTAATCCTACGGGACATTTTACAATGCTGGAATTGAAGGATAAGAACAACCGTGTGCAAGCTGACTCTGCTCTTAGACTTTGCCTTTTGGTTCTGTTATATTTTGAGGACAAATAAAGAATCTCTGGGTCAATATAGTAATATAATTTGATGGAAAAGTAGTTAATTAGCATATTTCTCATCAAAAATTCCTTGTGGGACAATGACAATATTCACTTAATTTTTCTATGTATTCACTAAGAACTTCCTGAAATGACAAGCTTACACATTCTAGGAGCTATTCAGCACTAATCACCTGTTAGGGTCCCTGTCCCTGAGCGAGTGTGACCCAGAGAAGGAGACAGCTAATTCTGAATGAGAACAGTGGAATGTGATGAACATTGGGAAAGAGCAATGGGAAAGTCTAGAGGACTTAAGGGGCAAATAAGGGACATTAATACAGTGTAGGTTTTGATGTTAGATTTGGGTTTGGTTCCATGTTCCGTCCCTTATTGGCTAGGTAGACTTGTACCTTGCATTTAATTTCTCTGAGACTTATTTCCCCTTATCTGAAAGATGGACATCCTTAATTTATGGTGTCTTTGTGAAACAGTATGTGTGAAACTTTTAGTAGAGTATGTAGCACTGAGTAAATGCTCAATAAATGGAAACTAGCATGGCAGATCAAATAAAAGAACAGCATAGTATAGAGGTGCTTGGGATGATAAAAGACTTTGGAGAGATGTGAGACTTGAACTGCACCAGATTTGGAAAGAGGCCACCTTGCCAATGTGTGGAATGGAACGAAAGAGTGCTGCTGAGCCTCCTCAGAAAGTGAGACTTAGATGAGGTGCTGGAGCAGAGAGTGCACAGGTGGTCTTCTAAGCAAAACTTCTCTGGTAATATTCCAATTGATCTGGTTATTGCAAGATGAAAAAGTCTCCAGGGGAAGAGCTCTTGAAGAGCACAGCTTACCAGGTTAAAAAGGTGGGAGTTTTGGTTTGAGACAGAGAGTCCAATGGAGAGCCCGTGCCTTAGTGGATCACTCTAACGGCCCTGGGGCTGGCTTATGGACGGGAGACAGAAAATAAAGATGTAAGTGTAACTGCCCAGGGAAAATGTAAGTCCAGGGCTGTTTCTACTACAGCAGAATAAGATAGTCTCACCTTAGGAATAAAATGGTTATTTCTAAAAATAACAAGTAACAGTTTCTGTGCAATTTACTCTTTATTCTAACAGGATTGATCATTCCCCCAGAGTTAAGCTGATTCCCACTTTCTTCATCTCATACATTTTCCCACAGATCATTTCTTCTTTATATTCTTGTTTTATAATTTTCCTGTCCTGATAACAATACCATGAAGCTGACTCTGACTCTAGGACCTTGGCTTCCAAGCCTGTCTGTCCCTCAGTGTGGTTTGATAGAAACACAGAAGACTGAAAATTTTGATTTGATGGGCCTGAGTTGAATCCAGGAAAGTAATTTTTTTTTAAAGTCCCCAGATGATTCTATGATCAGGTGTGTTTGAGAGCCATTCTGTTAGATGTTAAGCTTGTCCTTGTTTACCAAGCCTGCATGGTCTTCATTTTTTAATCTGTAGGGGCCTATCACGTTATCTGGTTCAAAATACGTGTTCATGAATATTTTGTACAAAGAACTAAAATGTCATAACAAGAGCAGAGAGCAATACCAAACTCCTAGAAAATAACAGTGGCATAATGCCTAGCTGTGAAGCTAAGACAAGTTTTTCAAAGAAGAACAATTTCTGTTTCTATTCTAGCAGGGGGCAGGGCTGGAAACCCAGCTCAGAACTCCTTTTGATTGATTGCCCTGTAATTTGAGGCCTGGCTTTGACCTCAGGGTCAGAGCATTGGGTTTGCCAAGTTGCAAATTATTAAAAAACTGGTACGGAGAATGCAAGCATTATCAGAAAACTTCATTTATATAAGAGAGAGTTAGGGCCTAATTTCCAAAGTTAGTATATGCTTATTAGTAATCAAAGAAATGAAAGTGAAAACAGAGATACTTTTAAGTTAGTAAAAAAAAATAACTTTAACACTAAGGCTATAAATATTGGGACAAAATCACAATGGCTCAATCATTTTGAAGTGCAATCTTGAATTTTATACCAAATATCCCTAAGTAGTTCATTAAGTTTGACCCAGTGACTTCAAGCCTTTGCATATATCCTAAAATTATCTAAAACATGACATAAGCAACTGTACAAAGATGTTATTTGTAGAATAATTTATTAATTTGAAACACCTACAATTCCTACAATAAGGAAATAGTCAAGTATATAAATCAATGACATTTTAGATAGCCCTGAAAATAACAGCTGTGAGGTCTGGATCCCAGCTTAGGAAAAAGCTTATGAGACAATGAAAATGAAATGAAATAAGGTACAATATATACTAAAATGCAATATTGAGTGAAAAATATTGCATATATTAGAATTATAATTGTGTACATAACAAACATATTTTTTGAAATACTTGAGAAACAAGTATAAATGTAAGTCCTGTGTTCATTTGGTGGAATTATGAGTGACTCTCTTCTATACTAAAGTTTGTAAGTCAAATGTGTGACTTTATACTTCCAAATTTAAAAATAATTAAAATAGATACACATTCACAGGCACACACTAAAGTAGTGGATTGGCCCATAGTCAATGAGCTAGCAGTAAATTTGAGGCAAGAATCTAAGTAAGCAACCAGAGTAAAAGCCCCCCTTCCTCCACCTCTTGGGGAACCACCATTTTATTAAAGAATGCCATTTACGTTTTGTTATACAAACTCCCCCAATATTTTGAAACAAAACAATTAATAAAAAGAAATTTCCCAGACAACCTATGTCCCTTCCCCACCACTTTTTACAGGTTTATATCAGCAGTGGTTTTTTTTTTGTAATCTTTATCTGCCATATTTGAAAATAACTCTTATCAGTTTTATGAAGATTAATTTCTAAATTTTGGTAGGCTTTACAAAGACAGCTAGGGGAAAGAAGCTTATGGGATAAGTGAGTAATGTTAAATAAGGTCATGCTTGCTGTTGGTGATGTCTCCCACATGACAGGGAACTATTTTTAACAGAGACAATTGGTGAATGACTCAGGAAAATCTTCCAAAGCCAAATGGCAGCTTAGAGGAATACAACTTGTTAATAACGGAGGAGAAAATAGCTAATACAGTCTGCTGAAAGTGCCCACTTTCTGCTTTTAGTATACTTGGCAACCAAACAAGGCTGCAATAAACCCAGTTAAAAAGCTTCACTGTAGTGTAGATAAAGAGATGGTGCCAGTTAATTACTTTTTCTTCTTGTTTGGAAAATAATTTTATTGGAAAATGCTGAACAATGAATACTCCTTTTGGATAGATTGGCATAATAAAGACAGTTTTCAAGTGGATTTCACAACAGATTGTATATTTTTGTGGACCTGGGAGTGGGGATAAGGAAGCAAAATTTATAGGATGAATATTTCTAAGGACACACTTTGAAATGTGTTGATTCGGCCTCATATCCTCATTTTACAGATAAGAAAATGGAGACCTATGAGATTCAATAATTTTCCCTAGAGCACCGATCTGCTGAATGTAAGAACTGGGAGGAGAATCTCAGCTATCCCAGTTTCCATATCTCTGTAGACTGTGCCGGCTGACACAGTTACAGTCTGCGATAAACCAATACTATTACTATTATTCTTGTATTTAATTTTCTATTTAAAACCACAGTGTTCTACTCTCTCAAATGACATATATGCCATAAACATACTGTTCTTTTTTATTGGTGGTGGTACTGGTGTTTGAACTCAGGGCCTCATGCTTGCTAAGCAGGCATGCTAACACTTAAAATACTCTGCCAGCCCTTTTTTGTATTGGGTATTTCCTATTCTTTTCTTTTTTTAACTTTTGTTTAATTGTTGTCGTACTGGGGGTGGGTGCATTGTAACATTTGCAAAAGTTCTTACAATATATCCTAGTTGAATTAACCTCTCCATCATTCTGTTGTGTATTCTCAAGACAGGGTCTCATGCACTATTTGCCCAGGGCTGGCTTCCAACAACAATCCCCTCATCAGTGCCTCCTGAATAGCTAGAATTATAGGTATGAACCACCAGTGCCTGGTTATGTCTGTTCTCTTTTGAATGGGAGGAACTGCATACAGACTGGACATTTTATTATTATTAAGGCCTCTTTCTGGTGCATTGCAGAACTGGGACTTGAGACACAGCATTTACAGTCATGTGACACTGACTTTCTGGACTGATTTTAGGAGTGAATCCCTCTGTGGTAACTAAGGGAATGTCAGCCTGAAGTAGCCAGTGCGGGGAGGCCTCTCTCTCCTATGCCAAGGTGAATGGGAAATAGTTTCTGCCTGGTAGTGAGGGGGTGGAGGGGAGAGGGAGGGGGCGGAGTAGGTAAGGGAGGGGACGGGAAAAAGGGGGAGAAATGACCCAAACATTGTATCCACATATGAATAACAACAACAACAAAAAGACAGAAGGGGGAAAAGGCCATGCCTCTTGCTGCAATAGTAGCAACCACACTCAACTTAGGCAATTTTTCTTATCTTGCATGACTGCTTTAAGTACATGAGGCTCTATCAATGTGCTAGGTGCAAGATCTCTTGTCTAGAAAGCTATCCTTTTCCAGCCCCATTAAATCTATCTCATGCATCCTTTGCTTCATAGTTCCTGTCCATGTGGAAGAGAGCACAGATCTGAGGGTGTAATAAAAAATAAGCAGCACATTGATTTCGTGTTGCCTTTGCTTAAGTAAGAGACAGCTCAAGGGCAAGTTCAATGGCACAGTGTTTTAGCAAGAGTTTGGGTGAGGGGCTTCAAAAAGGTCACGTGTCCTGCTTTCAAAGAAAAGGAAAAAAAAGAGCTGAAAAGCAGGAAGCAGGTCAATAGCTGTAGCCATAAGAAGAGTGGCTGCATTCAGGCAGTGAACTGCAAGGGCTGGGGTGCATGGGGCTGGAGGTGCTCTTAATTTAGGTCTATGGTCATCGTTATGTATTAAGTGCCTGTAGACTTTTGTCTAAATTTTAATAAGCTACCTATATGTTTGGCTGGGTTGATTGAATCCACCTGAATAATTTCCTGCCTATTTCAGCAGCATTAATCATATGTACTCTTTCCTGACACTTTTACTAATGTGGTAAAGGACATGGACTAAAGCTGTAGTTTCTTTTAGCGGCACCTAAAATACCCACATGCACTCCTAAGGATAATGGACATTTGGAAGGAAGAAGAGAGTCTGTGTTTCTATTTTAAATGGCCAGGACGTGTAGGTGAAATTTACTATGAAGCATGCTGGGGAAAGGTTGCACAATCTAGTTAAATGAGTGTAATCAAAAGACAAAGAGGCAGCATTTGGCCCTCATACATACACACTGAGGTCAAGGTGCTGAGTGTTTTACAGATGAGGAACTTGCTAAAACTCTCGAAGACTAACTAACTTTCTTCAAGGTAACAAAAATAATAATAGTGGCTTCAAAATTCAAATCCAGGGCTAATTTCTTTTCACTACACTGTGTTGTATAAGAGAGAATCTCCAGATAATGGTAACAGTTCCGTAAACACGGTACAATTGCTTGAGGACTCAAAAAAATTGCCCTAGTTACCAAGTACTGTATTATAGATACAGTCACATATGTATCTATGTAAATAATGTATTTTGTACTATTTTGTATTTCTAGAACAAAACTGCCCATTGCTGTTTCATTAATAGAAATTTATACTACAAGGAATTTTCAGCCTGGATTAAAATCCTGCCCAATATGAAGGTGCAATACTAGCTCAGAATTTGATAAACTTTAAAAGTCACTGTGAGACCCTTGCCTTCATTTGTAAGGTTAGGATAACAATATTTGATCCTATTTGTGACGTTTATATTCAGGTATGCTAAAGAAAGTACTTTGGACTCACATGAAAACAAAACAAACCTGTTGTGGTAAAAAACCATCCCATGACTTTGTCAGGGGACTAGTTTTTGCAAATTTCCCAACCTGGTAAACTTCTTAGGAGTTGTGAAAAATGCGTATAAAAAGGGGGATTAACATTTCGAAGTGCCTGTAGAAATACTTCATATGGGAAAACGTCTTAGTGGTTTTATTGTACTGGATAAAGCCAAAGAAGGATTATTTTTACATAAAAATCTCTCACCTAACTAGGACCACCTGGTGTACAATCGTGTCCCATAAACTAAAGATGTCCCAAATCCCCTTCCAAAACAAAAGTCACGTTGCTGAGGTTCATTCTGTTCTAATTAGAAGGCACAGCCTGCTGCAACCTGTAAAATGTGCCAGCTCAGAGGCTGCCTGGCCGAGCAAGTGTTCCCATTATCTTTCTTTCCTTTTTCCTTGCTCATAAAATGATTGTTTAAATATCTTACCAATGTGTTGAGCCTCTCAAGCAGCCATCTATACACATGTTGACACCTAATGTGTGTAACTGGTGAAAGGGCTTCCCTTTTGCTGAAGGAATTCTACTAACTACTGTGAATTTCTTGTCATTAGGTGCCTCCAGTATTTGTAGCAATGACAAAGCAAAGGTGTGCCTGAGGTTACTCCTAATAAGTAGAAAACTCAGTTAGACACTTCTTAAGGTACTTTGAAAATCTCTTAGTTTCCGTTGTTCATAGTCTACTAGGAAAAATGTCTGCATGTGCACCCTGTTTTTTCCCTCTTTATTTTTGTGCACACATTTTTCAGGTGGATCTCAGACTTTTGAAAGCCTTCACCCCTTTAACCATTGAGATGGTCTATTGTACTTCTACTCGTGCACATACAATGTTCAGTTGCACCGTTATTATTGACAGCTAAACGTTTTGCATATTACAAGTCATGTGGTGAGACAGTCAACTCAAAGATCTAAATATTTATATATTTTAAAAAAGGGTAAATGAATTCTGATTTGAAATGAATTTTACAAATTTGCAGGGAAGTGTGTCTTACAGACACATTTTTTTCTCTGTGTGTATGTGTACATGAAGTTGTGAGTGCATGTGTGGCTGTGTGAGTAGGTGCAGGTAGATTTACCAACTTAACATTTTTTCACATTTGAATACAAATGTATAATATACATTTGTATACAAATTATAAATATACACATGTATTTTTAAACTATTTGCAAGTCACATTACTCACGGTTATATAGAGTGTATTTGATATCGTGGTGAAACAATCAACTTCTACCAAATACTTTAAACTCTAACTTCTAAGAAAATGACACACTGCTATATAACCATAATATCATTATCACATCTGAGCATTGTGACATATTTAAATTTCTCCAGTTGTCTCAGAAATGCCTTTTATAGCTATTGTTCTAAAATCCAGAATCCAATCAGAAATAGCATATAGCATTTAGTTGTCCTGTATCTTTAATTTCCTTTCACTAAGAATTTCCTGAATTTATTCATGACATTGACATTTTTGAAGTCTCCAGAAAAACCATCTTGTAGAGTGTTCCACAATCTCCTTATGATTTGATACAGGGTTAAACCTTTTTTTGGCAAGAATATTTCATAAGAGATGTGGGAACTCTCAGTCTAACACAGTTCTTGCTGCTTTTGGAGCACTCACAATGAGCATATTATCAAGTTCCTCACCTTTAGGCACTCTTGACTTAGGACAACATTAATCACACACACACACACACACACACACACACACACACACACACACACACGTACATTCTTTAAAAGATCAGATTTTTTAAAATGTATCTATTTCTTAGCTGGCCATAGATCCCAGGAGGACAGTATGAAAGGAGGTAGGAATTTGTTATTTCTCCAGTCCTAGCCTGGGAAGGCTGTGGGAAAAGGATGAAGGTATCTGTAGACCTGTGGGCCTCAGTGACAGCCATTCTGCAGGGCACAATGTGACAAAGCAAACCCTAGAGAAAGGGAAAGAAGAGACAAGGAAGCTGGTGGTAGCTGAGCGAGGACAGGGATGAGGGTAGATTGACACAAGTTGTTTCAAGCTCATTGAATCCTAGATTTGCTGTTTAGTAAGCCTTTTGGTAGTTTATTAAGGTTTTCCTGTGTTGTTTGTAAGAAATAAAATTTAAAAAAAGGAAGAGAGGACTTGGAAAACCTTTTGGACAGAAAATAGCACTGAGAGAAACAATATTTTGATGAGTTAGTGCTAAATGCATTAGAAACATGTGGACTGAATTTCCCTTGAAATACAAATGGATTGAATAATTAATGGAAAAAGCACTTGGCAAAATGTACTTGAGGTTTTTATTGAACCCAAACCAAAACATTTGAAAATATTTTGAAATATGTGAAAAGTACAATATACATCTGGATTTGCCCAACCCTAGTAAGGATATAGGAAATATTATTTCTATTTAACACTTATATGATAGCTGCAGTGTGCCTCCATCCTAAAGTATTTCTTACAACAGCCCTGTGGTCTAGGTCATAATCATTATTTTCATTTGTGGAAAGAAATTTACCAGCACCCACACAGCTTGCTTCAAGTGAAGCTTCTATTGGTCTGTATTCTGTAGAGGTTTTTAGTGGTAGGAACGTTGGACCAGCAGACACAAACTTTGGTCCAAGCCTTGGATTTAATTCTTAATAGACAATCACTTTGTATATCTTTGTGGTAGATTTTGTTGTTTTACACTTTTTCCTTTTTCCCCATCAATATATTTTGATTTGGATACTCTTTTGTCAATTATTATTATTACTATACCAGTTTTCCTTGGTGACTGGTCAACATATATCTGTGGCAGACAGGATAATGACTTCCCAAAGATGCCAGCATCCTAATTCCTAGAACCTGTGCATATGGTGTATATCATGGAAAGGAAAATTAAGATAGCATGAAGAATTAAAGTTGCTAGCTAGATGACCTTGAGCTAGGGAGATTACCCTAGGTAAAGTAAATACAAGGACCCTTGTGAATAGAAGGAGGGAGAAGAGTCCAAAAGAGATCTAACGGCAGAAGCAAGTTTAGGATTATGCGCTCTGAGAAAGAATCAACTCATTTGGAAGATGGAAGACGATAGAAGGAGTTTCACAAGCCAAGGAATGTGGGCTGCAGCCTCTAGAAGCTGGAAAAAGCTAGGCGTCTCCAGAAAGAAATTCAGTCTTGGTGACACCCTGATTTCAGCTCAGGGAGACCCAAGTTGGATGTCTAAGCTACAGAACTGTAACATGATACATTTGTTTTGTTTTAAGCCACTGAGTTTGTGGTAATTTGTTACAGCAGTGAAGAAAATGAATGTATATCTTATTTATCATTTTGAGCCATTCTTTGTATCTTAGTTGTGTCCCTTGTAAATAGTATGTATCTAGTTTCTTAAAACTACTTCCATCACTTTCTGGTTTTTGGTAGATATGTAATCCATTCATATTTCTGTGATTCATGGTATGCTTCAGCCATTCTATCATTTCTACCATATTATTTGTCTTTTTAAATTTTATTTTTATTTCTTATTTTCTGCTTTCTGCTGCTTAATCACTTATTTTTATTCCTCTTGCCCCTCTACTGAGTTTTAAAGTTGCACACTTATTTATATTATTTTATATTTAAAATAAACTAATTTTTATTTATGCATAACATGTATACAGAAAAGTGTACATCATTGTACAGCTATATGAATTTTCATAAAATGAATACAGCCATGTAATAGCAGCCACCATCTCAGTCAAAAATATAGGACATTTTCCTATCCTTCCCAGTATCTTCCCAGTCATTATCTTTCCTCCTGAAAGGCAACCACTCTCATGACATCTAACAAATCAATAAACTGTTTCTGCTAGTTTGTTTGTTGAGACAAGAGCTCACCATGTAGCCCAGACTGGCTTCAAACTTGCAATCCTCCTGCCTGAGTCTCCTGAGTGCTGGGATTATAGGTGAGTGCCACGATGAAATGGATTCATAGAGTTTATTTTCCTTCTTCTGAGACTAATCTGTGTTGCTGTGAATTGCTGTTCACTGTCACATAGTGTTATATGTTCATCTAGAGACATGTCTAAAAGTGTTCGTAGTAATATATTATTAATCATAGTAACTCCAAACTGAAAACAACCTAGTATCTGTCAGCAGTACAGTGGATACATACATTTTGGTCCATTTATAACATACATAGAAAACAAACTTTAAAGTTAATATCTGTCTCCATATTTAAATAACAGAGGGACTTTAGACAGTTTGACTCATGTGATTATTCCCTGAAATTTTATTTCCAAATTTATTTAAATCCATTCTTCATTGGTCATTATAATTTTTAAATGATACTAAATATTTATTTATTTTTGTTTGTTTCATGTTGGACTTTCCCAAGCACAATATACCATAAGTTGTTTCTATGCTTGAATGGGATATCATCAGATAAACTATCAAGGTCAAATCCCCACCATTCCTGGGCATTTTAAGTGATTCTGGCTGGTTGTTGGTGGCTGACACCTGTAATCCTAGCTACTCAGGAGGCAGGGATCAGGAGAATCGTGTTTTGAAGCGAGTCTGACAAATGGCAAACAGTTCCTGAGACTCTATTTGAAAAAATCCATGATGAAAAAGGGCTGGTGGAGTGACTCAAGTGGTAAGAGCACCTACTTAGCAAATCTGAAGCCCTGAGTTCAAACCCCAGTGCCACCAAAAAATTCAAGAATAAAATAAAATAATAAAATGATTCTGGGCATCGCATGCTTACTTAAACCAACTCTTGTACACTTATCTCATTTGTCCCTTATACTGAGTTAGTAAAATTAGTGTTATAATCTCCATTTTAAGCTAAAGGCATGAAGACTTTGAAAAGGTAGCTGTGAGAGTCAAAACTCGGTAACTCTGAAATCTATGCAGTTTTAACCCAGGAACAGTATACCATCTCTCCACCAGGAGAACTACCAAAGCTAAGAAGGACGACCCCTGTTGGCAAGAACTGTAGGAAAATCAGGGTGGTTATCATTTGGTACCTTATTTCATACTCAGGGCTGGGTGAAAACAACCACCTCTGTCAGCACAGAACAAATTACCATGTCAATTTCTTTCCTTATTTTCACATTTTGTTTTCTTATGCTCTGTTTCTTTCCAGATTATTAAATTTCCTTTCCTCCCTCCTTCCCTTCCTTCTTTCCTCCCTTCCTTATTCCCTCCCGCCTTCCCTTTCTTTTTCCTCTTCCTCCCCTTTTCTTCTCCTTCTCCTCTTCCTCCTCTTTTTCCTCTCTCCTCTTTCTCTTCCTCCCTCCCTCCCTTCCTCACCTTCTTTCTCCACCCACACCCCAGGGATCAAATCCAGAGACCTCTCTCATGCTAGGCAAGTACTCTAGTACTTAGTTACATTTGCAACCCTAAGTTTTCTTTTTGTTAAATTATATCTTTTAAAAATTCTCTTAGCAAGGAATTGAGAGCAGTGAATGCAGTCTTAAACGACTGGAAATATCTTTGTTCTTATTTTTTTTAAGGATGTTTTAGTTGTTCATAGAGTTCTATCTTATTTTTGTCTTAACCTCTTAAAGATACTTAGAAGAATTTGCTTTTCTCCACATCCTTGCTATATTTGTTTTGTTTTGTTTGATAACAGTGATTCTAACTAGGTGAGATGATATCTCATAGTGGCTTTGATTTGAGTTTCCTTGAAGCTAATGAATTTGAGAACCTATCATGCATTTGTTGTTCAGTTTCTTCCTCTGAGGAGTATCTACTCATATCCTTTGCCGGGTCTTAAATTGGATTCTTTCCTTTGTTATTGGGTTTTAAAAGTTCTTTATATAAAAGGATTATTGTCTTTTGTCAGATTAATAGTTTCCAAAAGTTTCCCCTCTCTGTGAGTCGTCTCTCCATTCTGTTGATTGTTTCCTTTGCTGTACAGAAACTTCTTAGTTTGAGATAATCCGTCTTTCTGCTTTTGCTTTTATTTCCTGTGCTTTTGGAGTCTTATCCAAAAAATAGCTGCCTATACCAATGTCATGAATTGTTTCCCCTTGTACTTCATAACTTTTGTTCTTAATTGAGGTCTTTTATCCATTTCAAGTTTATTTTTTGTTATAGGGTGAGATAGAGGGGTCAAATTCCAGTATTCTGCATGTGAGTACCCAGTTTTTCCAACATTTATTGAACTGTCATTTCTCAACATATGTTTTTGGCAACTTGGTCAAGAATCATCTGTAAATCCTTGGGGTTATTTCTGGATGCTCTCCATTCTGTTTCATTTATCTGTGTATACGTTTTTATCCCAATACCATGTTTTTGGATTACTATAACCTTACAGTATATTTTGAAATCAGGTAGTGTGATGCCTTCAGTTTTGTTGTTTTTGCGGAAGATTGCTTTGGCTGTTTGGGGTCTTTTGTGCTTCCATATGAATTTTAGGATTGCTTTTTCTAACTGTGAAGAACATCATTAGCATTTTGATGGGGATATCATTGACTCTATAAATTGCTTTGGGTAGTATGGACATTTAAACAGCACAAATTCTGTTAATCCATGATTATAGGTGCTCTTTTTGTTATTGTTTCTTCTTCAATTTCTTTCATCAATGTTTTATAATTTTCTTTGTAAAGTTCTTTCACTTCCTTGGCTAAAATTATTCCTAGATGGCTACAGTGAATGGAATTGCTTTCATGATTTCTTTCTTAGCAAGTTCATTATTGATATATAAAATACCTACTTTTTGTATGTTGATTTTGTACCCTTCAACTTTACTGAATTAGTGTATCAGTTATAGTAGTCTTACAGATTTTATTGTGTTCTTGTCTGGCTTCAGTAAGAAGTCAATGCTGGTCTTGTAGAATGAATTTGAGAAGAATTTTCTCTCTTACAGTTTTTTTTTTTGGAATGGTTGAGAAGAATTGATTCTCTTTCTCTCTTTAAGTTTTTAGTAGAATTTAGCACAAAGTCATTTGGTCCTAGACTTTTCTTTTTTACTTACTTAATTAATTAATTACTGATTCTATCTCACTTTTTATTATTGGTCTGTCAGTGTTTTGTCTTCATGGCTCACTTTTGATTACTTGTATGTGTCTAGAAATATACATGGTCCTAGTTTTCCCAATTTGTTGATGTTCAGTTATTTGTTATAACCTGATCCTTGTCTTTCTGTGATTTCAGTTGTATTGTTTCCTTTTATCTATAATTTTATTTATGAGTCTTTTTTATTTAGTCTAGCTAAAGGTTTGGTAACTTTTTATCTTTTAAAAGCTTCTTATTTATAGATCTTTGAGTAGTTTTAGTCTCTACTTCATTTATTTCCATTATTTGTTATCTCTTTTCTTCTACTAATTTTATGTTTGATTTGCTCTCATTTTCCTGGGCCTTTAAAATGTATTGTTAGGGCATGCATTTGAAATATTTCTGTATTTTTAATGTAGACATTTATTGTTACAAAATTCCCTCTTAGTACTGCTTTTCCGTAAGTTGTTAAGTTTTCTTATGTTATGTTTCCATTATTGCTTGTTTCAAGAAATCTTTTCATTTCTCTTTTGGTCTCTTCAATGAACCACAGTTTGTTTAGTTGCATGTTGTTAAGTTTTCATGAATTTGTATAATTTCTGAAGTTTCTTTTGTCATTTATGTCTAGTTTTATTTCATTATGGCCAAAAAAGACACATGATATGATTTTGATGTTTTGAATTTTCTGAGACTTGCTCTATTCTAGAGACAGTTCTGTATGTTAGTGGAAAGAATACATTCTGCAGCTGATGGATAAATTGTTAAGTAAATGTCTGTTCAATCTATTTGGTCAATAGCATAGTTTAACTCTGATCTTCATTGATTTTTTTTTTTTGTCTGGATGATCTGATATGTTGAAGTTCCCACTTTTATTGGATCAGATCTTATCTCTCCTTTTTTTTTTTTAATAGGGTTCTACTGTGTTGCCTGGGCTGGCCTTGAACTCATACTCTTTTGCCTCAGACTCCTATTATCTTTCTCCTTAGATTCAATGTTTGTCTTGTAAAATCAGGTGCTCCAGCATTAGGAGCATATATAGTTACAATTGTTATATGTTTTTGTTGAATTAATCCCTTGATCTTTTTATAGTGACATTCTCTCTCTTTTATAGTGTTTGTCTTAAAGTCTGTTTTCTTAGATATAAGTATAGCTACTCCCATTCTCTTCTTATTTCCATTTGTGTGGAGTCTCTGTTTCCATTCTTTCACATTTAATCCATATGTGTCTTGACTGGTGAAGTGAACTTCATGCAGGCAACATATCATTGTGTGTTGTTTAGTACACACTCAGTCAGTCAGCATCTTCTAGTTAGGGAATTTAGTCTGCTTACATTCAAGGTTATTATTGATAAGTATGGACTTATCCTTGTGATTTTGTTATATTTCTTCTGTTCTATCACCTCTGATTCTTGTGAAAAATTTTCATTTTCTATTAATTTTTGCTGTCTGTCCTGGATGTTGGTTCATTTGACCATAAAATTTGTATTTTCTGTTATCGTATCATCATCTTCAGCACAAAAAGCTTTCTGTTGGATTTCTGTGCGTTTCTGGGGTTGTAGAACTGTTCCTATTGACAGCATTCTGTAGGAATTCCTTGATTTCTCTGAACTCACTCCAGTTTTCAAATTAATTTTTCATTTTTGAGGTGCGTGAACCTCACATCACATATTACATAAGTCTGGATTTCCAGATCTCATGTATTTTCCACTTCCAGCTCGAAATGGATTCTTTACTCCTTTGTTGTTCATCTCCTCATCTTATGTGGGACAGACATTTGGACTCTCCTGTGTGGGCATAAAACAAGACCCTCAATATTCACATCACTTCTTTGAGTCAAGAAAATCAAGCCATTCTCTCATCCTTTTGGGTACCTAGGCATTTTCCTTTCTTGAGCATGGCTCTGTATTTAATTATCACTGCTATATTTGAGGACAGGGTAATTTTTATGTTTTTATGTGGGAGAAGAGATTTTTCATATCATCTCAGCCTGCCTGACTGAGAAGTCTGCATCAATCACATAACCTCTCTGGACATTACAGTTTTCAAAAGTAAAAATAAAGTGGATAATACCAACTTTTTAGAATTTTCATGTTATTAAATAAAATCATATGTTCAAAATTCTATTTTCCCACTGCAAAACATCATGCAAATATGTTATGAAATTAAATGGTATATCAGGAAAATTCAAATCCTTTTAACAATTACTTTGGACAATATGTGATTATTTATTTTAAATTTATAGTTTAACAATCAACTGGCTTTACTGGAGTTGTACAAAGAAGGGAATGGCTTGAGAAAGGTATATTTGAAGTACGAAATTATAGAGGATTCTTTCAAAAATGTTGACATGTTTAGGATTATATCTGTACTGACATGCAAAAAAAACCCAGAAATGTTTGTTAATGTTCTTTGTGAAAAAGTTCACTAATGAGTGCAGGAAGAAATAGCACGACAAAAACTGGGGTGAGGGAGGAGACTGACTAGCCAAATGAGTGTGGCTAGTGTTTAGTTGATGAGACTCTGAAGAAGAGCCCAGCTGTGGTCCAGACTCAGGGTACCACCACTCTGCCAAGAATCCAGACTAGAGGGACTTTCATGGCTGTATTGGTCCTTCAAGCATCAGAGAAGCATGGAAACTTGGCAGCTGCTGGTCACAGTCATAGCTTAGTAGCATTGCAGTGTACTGAGGACTAGGAGGTAGATATGGGGAAGATGGAAACATGGCTACTACACCTGGGCCTTACCTCCATTTAAGGAGCAGGAAAACAGGATAGGAAAAAATAGAATAGTCTGTCAAGTTGGCTGAAGGTGGTAGATGATTTTTATAATCATCACCTTCAGATATTGTGAAGCTATTTTGTCCTGGGGGGAAATATCTAGTCTATTATTGCAATTATCTCATATCTGTATAAAACTTCCATTGATCAAGTAAATGTCAGTGTGCTAGAGACTTTATAAATTATTTCTGTTCTCATTTAAAGATGAAGGACCAAAGCTGCAGGATAGCCTGCAATGGAGGTAATATAAATACCATTCTTCCCAGTGTACGGAGCTGTAAAGACACAACGACCCACTGCCATGAGAAGAAGCAGAGCTGGAAGTTACTCCTGAAACCTTTCTCACTCCCAGTGCTCCTTTTCAGTATAAACTTACACCACTTTCACCCTTAAGTTTTGTACTCTTTCTTATATAGGTTAAGATTAAAAAAAAATCTACTTCCAGGAAAATATTATGCTAATGCCTATACCGTTCTTTCTGACCTTGCTAGAACCATTTTTCCTGTCTCATTGGTTTTTTCTGACTTTTAAAATTATTTTTGTATCATTGCAATTGTTCTCTTTTCAATCACTGATGTTTCTAAGAAGGTGGTGCATATTTTACTTACTTTGTCTTTTGGTTAACAACAATCACACACTCAATTGACTGAGTGGCTGTCTGGACTGAGCTTCTAGCTCTCCATGGGTGACCTTAACAGCATTTCTCAATAGCATACTTTTAACTCAGGTCTTTCTGATAAATCTAATTTGTAATGGTAGATGTAAATATGGTCATGCATTGCTTGAAGATAGGGATGAATTCTAAGAGATACATCATTAGGCAATTTGTCATTGTGTGAACATGATAGAGTGTACTTGCACAAACCTAGATAGTATAGGTCAATCCCTTGAGGTAACCTATTGATGCAATCAAGAGAATGGAAAAGAAACAAACAAACAAAAAAACCCAAAAGCAAGTAGTTTGAAGTTACTGATGATATTATGGGGCACACTGGTTTATAACAGACTTTAAAAAAACAAGTAGCAGGAATACACTAGAAAATACAATACAAAGTATAGTATAGCAAACACATAAACTAGTAACATAATTATTTAGTATCATTATCAAGTATTATGTACTGTACATAATTGTGTGAGATATCTTTTTATATGGCTGTCAGTGAAGTAAGTGGGTTAACGCCAGCATCACCACAAACAGATGAGTAATGAATTTTTTTTTCCTTGACAGGGTCTCACTGTGTAGCCCAGCCTGCTAGCCTCAACTTCAAGATCTCCTACCTCAGGCTGAGATTACAGGCTGAGTTTTCAGGTTGAGATTACAGGTTGAGATTACAGGTTGAGATTACAGGTTGGCACCACCATGACCAAGCAGAAATACTTTTTGCTATAATGTTATTAAAGTTACGTTGTAAGTAAGTAATAGGAATTTTTCATTGTAATCTTATTAGGCCATCATTATATATGTGGAGTTGCATGTACTTGATGTTGGAAAGACTTTGTTTTCTTTTTCCTTCCAAACAGAAGTCTAGATATTGTATAGTCATAACCTTTGATTCAAAAAGCACTCTGACTTTCAAATACCTAGATATTTTTCAATAACTATTGTCAATGATTTTTTTATGCAATTGTATGTATTATAATCTTTGACATTAATATACAATATAAGCTATATGACATTCCATTGGCTGGAAATAGAGCCAGTGATTACTTCTCCAAGTATAACACAGATGTAGGCTGCTAGAGCAGAAGTGGACCCAATGGTCAGCTGACTGCAACATCTTGCTTTATCACTCAAGCCAGAGGAGAGTGGCTTACCTGGGTCATATCCCATTGGCCAAGATAGTCTATAACTCTGGTCTTCTATCTGACAAGAGTGTGCTTTACCTACTAGCTAAAGGGAATGCAACTAAAATTCATAATAGTGGCTTTAACATAGTACCACATCCCAAATTACTTTTGCAAAAATTAAAATTAAAATTTTTAGTAGCACTTTGGTATTGATTGTTTTGTTGTACTGCAGCAAAGCTGAAAATTGGAAATCCATTTAAAGTACATAAAGCAGTTTAATAAATCAGAACACATTGCTCTCTGGTAATTCCATTTACTATAAAAATTTGGTCTTTAGGAAATGATGTTAGGTGCTAATGTTGGTCAATAAGAAATTTGGTTTTAAATTCTGTTGGTTTTGATAAACTATTTAAGATGCTCTACCATAATCATCAGTTGCATTTCTGGAGCATATAGAGTAGCTCAAGGCTTATGTTACATACCTAACACAAGATCTCTTCCTTTAAAGGAAATGAAAACGCAAAAATGAGAAAACACAACAAAATGAATTATCAGTGGTCACTTTGTTTTAAATTGAGATGAATTTGAAGGATACTAAATTTATAGGAAGCCAATGTTTCTTTTTCCTTCCTCCTGAAAAGTTCACAAAAATGCAGAGAAAAGAAAATTCAGGGAGATAATTATGTGTTGTAAAGAAGGGAGGAACCATTTAGTAGATGTGAAATATGAAGTTATTCAGATATGCAGAGCAATTGTTTCAGTGTACAGTGGGAAACAAAAGATTAGAGGTTACAGACTTTTGACCCTGGGGAAGAAACAGTCAAGAAAATAGGTAATAGGAGATTTGAAATTATAGGCAAAAAAATCCTGGCGTGTATCTTAAGAAAAAAGTCTGTTTCAAATGAAAGTCCAAATCATTTGAGATGGGTGATAATCTCTTTTCCTTGATGACTTATAAAGAATCTGAAACCTCCTTCTTTGGTACACTCAATATCCACATGAGAATCTCTTTATCTGTTCAGTAAGAAACTTCTCTGGTGCCTTAATTATCTCTGACTTCCTTTGGCACTAGGTAGATGAGGCAAACAGAAAAACATCATAGAAATTAAACTTGTACTTGTTTAGACACTATAAAAGTTTTACAATTAATTCCTTTTTTCTTGACTACCAGGAAAACACATTTATAAAATCACCCCATCTCTCTCTCTTCTTTCACTTCTCCCTTCACTGTTGAAACCTTTAAGAATTGAAGCCTTCACATGCTAAGCTACCTATTTTCTTGAAGAAATTGCAGCAAGCTGTGTTTGAGAAGTTTGTTTCCATTTTTTTTTCTTCTGGAAGAGAAGCAAGGTTTAGTGTTCTTGTGCAAATTGTTCTTTTAGGGTTCTGGACTTTGAAGTCAATAGAAATCCAATCCACATGATGTGTGTGTGTGTGTGAGAGAGTGTGTGTGTGTTGTTGTTGTTTAGTGCATGTCCTATGTTTCCAAAGCCTATCTGCCAATGAATCAGTTTACCCTTTCAGCATGGAAGAGTAAACAGTATCAGTTTCTTCCCACTCCCAGACTATCTGGCAGTCCTCTGACTTGTCACAGGGCCACAGTTTACTGCTGGGGAGTCTCCTGGGACACTCATGGGAGGTTGGCCAGCTACTGGAGCCTGCCTCTCATATGTGTTTCTGGAGAGCCTGGGGGCAAGACTGGTGGTATTTTCACTATCCATCTATGTTAGGGCTTGGGAGGGACAGAGGCAGCTCAGAAGTGATGTCAGGTCTGTGTTTGCAAAGGGTGTCCCTGGACACTGACACTCCAGACAAAAGTAGTCACCCTCTAGCTCCAGTGGCTGGCAGGGTGCAGGCAAAGGTGAACACAGCAATGCAAATATATTTACATTCAGCATTTGAGTGGGAAGAAGACAAAGTGAAGAAGAAATGCTTTCGTCTGAATTCTGAGTCTATTTGTCACCATTACTATAACAGTCTTCTCTGAGATTTCCTTGCACTTCTCACAGTGGAGCACCTCCTTGCACCTATTGGACACACTGCTTATTCAGCTGTTTCTCTTGGCTGCTCCTCACAGTGCAGCTCCTCAGACTCTTCTCTACTCTGCCTGGTTGGGTCCTGCATTGCCTCAGACAGATTGTGGGTGCTGCAATACAGGAAGAGGGTTTGTAATGATGTGGTCTGTTCCTGTCAGTGACAGTAATAAAATGAGTGTCCAGGGGCTACTGTTATTTCACTGCTTTTCCAGTCCGTGGCTCAAAGCCTCTTACCTATGCTACTGAACCCATGAGAACTTTTGAGGTTAGGCCCCAAAGGAGATTCCACAATGACTGCCTAGATTGCCCATAGTAAAGAAGCATACTTTGTTAAACATATATCTATACACATAAAATCATAGCTATCTCTATATATGCTCTCAGTGACAAGTGTGTTACTTACTAGCTGTGTGACCTTGAGCAATTTACTTAAGGTCTCTGTTTTGGTTTCTTCTTCTGTGAAATGGGATAGCCATACCTAATATGTTTCATGCTCTTTGGTCCAAGCCAAGAATAAAGTATTACATGAAAATTGTTTAGAATATCCAGAACATAGTAAGCACTTAATAAATAATAGCTTTTCTGTGGTACTGGGGTTTGAATTCAGGGTGTTGTACTTGCTAGGTAGGTGCTCCTATCGCTCGAACCACGCCCCTAGCCCTGTTTGCTTTGGTTATTTTTCAAATAGTGTCTCATGTTTATGTCCTGGCTGACCTGGGTCATGATCCTTCTATTTATGTTTCCTACATAACTGGGATGACAGGCTCACACTACCACACCCAGCCTTTCATTGGCTGAGATGGGGTCTCATGAACTTTTGCTTGGACTGGACTTGAACTACAATCCTTCTAAATCTGCGTCTCCTGAATAGCTAGGATTATAGGCATGAGCTCTGAGCCTGCCTAAAAATGTTAATTTTATATACTTATTATTCTTATTTTAAGTTCATGAATATTTCTGTGTTTCCCAGATCCTAAGTTCAAAGGACTGCATCTAATTTAACAGACTATCCTTAGTACCCAATAGGAAAATAGCAAGTTCCTCACTAGGTCACTCTGCTAAAAGGCTGGCATTGTGCTGATGTAATAACTTGTCTCACAATTTTGTCAGGAAAACACTAGTATCTGCCAGGACTTATGAGCAAGGCCTCCCAAAGACAAGAATACAAGCTTTCATTCCTTAACTGTATCTTGAATTTCTGAACTACACCACAAATGTGTTTGTGTCCAATGCACGCACGTCCTCTGACAGTCTGATTTTTTTCATTTTCATCTTCATCTGAAGAAGGCTTGGAGTTCTATCAGCAGAGATTTGGGTTGCATGTGGTCCAAGTATGGGTTAAGTAGAAAATTTTCTTTGAAGTAAGAAACTTCCTGTGAGTGAGCTGTTTTTCTGTTTTGTAGCTAGAAGATTGCTACTATGGGATTGTGATGTGTGTGTTGGGGGGGGGGAACAGAGGGAGGGAGGAAAGAGAAAGGAGGCTGCAGTAAGGAAAACAAGCACAAAACAAAACATGAAGGGAACCAAGGTAACAGCACCATCCTCCGAATTCCAAGGCATGGCAAACTTCACCCCTGTGTGGTCTTTTTCAATTATAGCTCTCCTGGAGTGGTGCAGCTGAAGATGGTTTTCACTGGAAGCAGAACGTGAATGCTTTGGGGACCACTCTGCCCTGCTAGACCTGGGAGTAACACAGAGGTAGCCTCGCCTAAACTGCTCTCAGTTTACATTCCCATCTGCTCTGGAAGTGTTTGTTTCCCCACGGCCTTGCTAATGCTGGCTATCATGATCTAAATTCATTTGTATTAAGTGCTAAGAGAAACTGATACTTATTGTTTCAAAAAGAATTTCTTCAATTCCTTTCAAGAGTGACCATGTTTAGAAATCTGTTTGTTATTTTTATATCTTCTTTTTGTCTCATCAGTTCATATGCTTAATCATTTTTCTACCATGATATTTTTTTATGCTTTAATGTCTAAATAATGCTTTGTTATGCTTGGTAGATTTTTTTGCATATAAGATGTCTTATAAAAAGCTCTATCTATTGACAAGAAAAGCTATCTAACAATTGGAATCAGCCCTGTAATTACAGGGTAGTCTTTCTAGATTATCTGCTTCACAACTCTTTCAAAACAAAGGTTACCATGGAAAATTTTGTGCAGTAATGGTGAAGACAATTCTTCCCGGTAGTACATATAACCCAGAGGCTAGTGGACCCAATTCACATTAGCCAGTTTCGTATCTAACCCAACAATCTACTAAATTACCTATATAAACTCAAATGAGCTTAGGACCAATTTTGAGATCTGACTGGTTCCCTCATTAACTAATGAGGAAAATGAAATATTTGACATTTGTTCCTTTTTTGTTTACTTCAGTTTCAGATTTTACCTTTTGAGAAACTATAACACTATTGGCTTTGAAGATTTCTCCCCAGCTCCATTACTATTCATTGCTTTTAATGGATACAAAGGAGTCCTAGAATCCAGAAAGACAAATGTTGACCTTTCCCATACTCTCCCAACTCCTCTCACCTTAAGGTTAAAATCCCAATAGCAAGCTAAGAAAGAAGGCTCCAAGTGAAAATCATCCAGTCTTGATCTCTTCTTTTACACTGAGAGAGAGCACAGCACATGGTTCCTTCCCATGACGCCTGCCAGGGCTCACGCCTAATGTTTCCAGGTGGCTGCGGTGGAGGTTTTACAGCCTCACTTTCCATCTCACTCAGCTTAATTTTAATAGCTGCCTCTTTCCGGGGGTCTTAGTGAACTGTTCCAGGAAGGGTTATAACCTACATTAAATAATAATCATTTAAAAAGAAAGATAGAGAAAATAAATTCCTCCTGTTTACACATCCAAACCGAAGGTCGTTGTGAGCAGGATTCTTGGCTGACTTGAGAAAAGCATTAGCCTCATAATTTCTTGTCTGGGTTTCGGCAATAGCCTTCCAGGTACTCTTTTAGTCCCCCATTCCACTCCTCCATAACCCACAACGGGCAGCAAGAATGTTCTCTGTACACCATTGAAATGATTTTACATATAAGTAAGTACAATTGTTTCATTCCTCTGATCAAAGTTACTCAGTGACTCCTCCCCTTTGTGTGACTAACAAGTCCTCCAGCTCTGACCTGGATACAACTTTCCAGACCTACTATGTACGGCGTCCTTCCACTCTCTTCTTCCAGCTGTTCAGATGTGTACTCAGCCCTGAGCATCCGTGTGCTCTGACTTCTCCATGATGGAGAGGATGCTTACCTTCAGGTGGAAGGTCCTTACCCTCTTCTCCCGCTAACTCTGTCTGACTTGCCCCATCTCCTCTGGTAGGCAGGTCCTGATGCCCTCCCAGGCTGTGTGATACTCCTTTTATCTCCTCTGCTAGGACCGCAGAATTAGCCCCATTTTAGCAGTTTATGCCCTGTTTCATGACCATTGCTTTTATTCTGTATCAATCTCACATCTCAATAGGATAAAAACTAATTCTTGCCCCTTTTGTATTACCAGGACTTATTCCATTGTCTTAGCACGGTGAGTGTTCAATAAATGTTAAGTGAATGACCTCATCTTATGACTTATGCTCTTCAGCAACAAAGAAGTTCCAGCACGGCGATAAAAATTTAGGGTGGGAAAAAAAGAATATATGGGAAATTTTAGACATCTTTAAAATGCCCTAAATTATTTTCAAACTAAGGCTTAAAATGTGTAAGAATTTTAATACCTCTTTGTCAGTGAAAACCTATTCTATGAGTATTTAATGAGCTTCTCCATGTGTGCAGTGCTTAAAGTTATAGGATAGAGATATAGAAAATTCAAAAATATCTAATCATATGAAGTTCTTTGGGGAAGAGAGTATCATGGGCTTGTCTTAAATCCTCTACTGGGACTAATATATAACTAGCCATTTACCAAGAGCTCAGTAAATACCTGTTGTTTGATTGACTGGTTGAAATATATACAGCCAGTGCTGCCAAGAAAACTCCTAATCTAATTTATTAAGTGCTGACAAGTTAGTGATACAGCAGGGAAATTTGGGGATTATATCACAAAAGAATAGCATGGTAACTTGGAAGACGTAGTATTGGTGGTCATCTTGTCTCCATAGCCCCCACATTAGAGAATGGGTCAATTCATCCACCTCATTTATACAATAATACTCAGTGCCAAAGTTTTAAATCTTCTTTTGGTTGTTTCCCACCTGCTATTCTATAGCTTCAACACTTAGTTATATAACAGTGACTCACACTTCCATACATCCAGCCTTAATCTGTCTCTTAAGCTATAGACTCTATTTCCAACTGAAAAATATGTAGACTTTAACAAGTACCTTGTTCTGCACAAGCCCAGTTTTGAGCTCATTGTCTGTTCTTCTCCATCTTCTCTCTAGGTTATTGGCCACTAGGAAGTCATTTACCAATTTGTAACTGTGGCTAAACTACTTCAATTCTGTGGTTTAAGTTTTAGTTGTTTCTGACATGTAAAATCGTATATTGCTTTTGCCTCATGTATTTACCATGAGGATTAAATGAGTCTTAGTCAGTCCTTCATCACTGTGACAATATAACTGAGAGAATTAAGTTAAAAGGATGAAAAGTAATAGCCTCAAAGTTTCAGAGCTTTCAGTCAATGGTAACTTGGCCTTGTTGTCTTTCAGCCTGTGGCAAGGCAATACAGCATGGCAGAAGCAGGTGGCAAAGGGAAGATGATTACTTACTGATGGAGAAAGAGAAAGAGGGAGAGGGAGAGGAGGGAGGGGGAGAGAGAGAGAGAGAGAGAGAGAGAGGACTTCCAATATTCCTTTATATTCCCGGTGACATGACTTCTCATGTCCTATGGCTTCCACCACCTCATCACAGGCTGAGTGCCAAGCCTTCGACACATGGGCCTTTGGAAGATAATCAAGATCCAAACTACAGCAATAAGTTACAGTATGTAAAGCATGTAGAGTAGTTTCTGGCACATGCTTTCAGTGAGTAATTGCTAACATTATTTTCCTCACTCAGGCTTACAACTTTGACATCTTAGGGTTTTCCTCACTGCTCCCCTCTTCCTTACCTCCATATCCAGGTCCTTCATTCTTACACATTAACTTTTTTATTGATTCTCTGGTATCAGTTCTCTTAATAGACACCAATCCAGGTGTATCTAACAGAGTAAACATAATTTAGGAAATTAGTTTAAGTAGGTGATGGAGCTGAAAAGCAAAATTGGGGATATATAGTAAATGCAGGAAGCCACTATCACTTCTAGAAGAACAATGGGAAACCTGGGCTTCCTCCATCCTCTTACTGCCTGGTCTTCTGTCAGTGACTTTTCTTGGTCAACCCTGTATGGCATCTAATCAGTGGAGACTAGGAAAAAAGTTAGTTTCTACAGTGGAAAGCAGTGTGTAGGAAGACACTGTGACTTGAGTTTCTTTAACTCACTCTGTTTTTGTGTCTCTTTCTCCTGCCCTTGTTTAAGCTGTTTCTTTCTCGTGCCTACACTGGTGGAACTGCTACCTCACCACCCTATCGGGCATCAGTTTCTTCCTACTGTAGTCTGGAGTTTCTTCTCCCTATTTCCTGGAGAGTTGGCTTATTAAAAAGCAAAACAAAAACAAGGCATCACTCTGATATGAAAAGCTTGGTTTGCTCCATAAGCTAATATAACTTCTGTAGCATGAATGCAAGTTATTGTAGGTCATAAGTGGGTGAATATAAACTGTTTCTTATGGTTTCACCTAAAATCTCTTGGGTTGTATCTGCTATCATTTCTATGTTAGAGGCAACCAGAAATATACATGAACATTTTCATGTTTTTGGATCTGCCTGGAAAACTTAGATTTTTCTTTTAAGAAATGTTATCTTTGAAGCTTTTCTCTGATCTCCCGCATTAGCTGCTCCTTCTCTTCGTGCTTTCTGCATTGCTCTCTAACTCTATTCTACCACTTCATACAGCTTCCTTGTCTGTTTATTCTGTGTCCATGCATATCCCTCCCACCAGAGCACATTGAACAGAATTTAGTGGGATCTCTCTAAATGTTAAATAAATTACTAACACTGACTACAGTCCCTGGACCATGGACTGATTTCATGAGCGTTCCAACTGGGGTCCTATGAAAAATGCCGTATGAGGAATGCATCTTTCTGTTCTGTCAGACTACATGTACTGGTGGATTAATTTACTTGACTAGATATTCAGGTCAGCATGATCTGTGTAAAGAGAGATTCACTTTAAAAAATTATGCTGTGTCGATATATCGTTTAAGATTGGTGTTTTCTCTTTTGTATTCTTTCCACATTTTTTTCTGGCCTCTAAATTCTCAAGACACACTTGGCTATGGAACCTTGATCACCACACATTATGGTATCTGAAGTTTTCATAGGATGAGTCTGAGATATTGTTGGTATGATGATTTTCTAAACAGCAGGAAATTTCTTTGATATGGTAAATACGTTCTAAAATCAGTTCCACCTTTTAAACTTGTATTGCATTGCCAGAATTGTCTGAAATAAGAAAGTTCACATTGATAGGTTATTCGAGAGCTGACTTTTCTGTTTCAAAAGAGAAGTTGGAATTTCTCCTAAAGGAATAAGACCATGTTTCAATAATTGTGTGCCTAGTTTAGACACAACACTCAAAACTTTCAGGTTTATGCAGTCTTTTCACTTATTTTAAGATGTGAACAATCACAACAGGCCTGAATGGCTCCTTATGTCTTTGCGGTGTTTATTGGAGATGTCATTTGATAGTAAGTTAAAATTGGATTGGTCCACAATGAATAACCTATCTGGCCAATTAACTAAAAGAATGCATGAAAGTTTTTGGCACAAAAGAGAGAAATCTTACAGTTGGAACCAAGTCTAAAAGATGTTCCCACCTTGTTCCTATTTCTGATCTGTGGCACTAGGTCTGTAATCTTATGTGGTAAGTGCTACAATGAAGACATAAGCAAGCACAACTTGACTGTCTAAGGTAGAGGTGGGAACAGGAGAAAGGAAGTACATGGCAAATGAGACAGCAGCTAAGAGCTTTTAAGATAAAAAGATATCTACCATGTGAAGAGTTTGGGACATGGCACCATCTTTTAGCTAGGGCAGTAAGGTTGAGGGGATTTTATCAGGTCCAGCTGGCTGCCTCCTTTGTTTCTCCAAACCCTACTTGGGTAGAGGATGGAAACAAACACTGGAAACAGTGATCCCATTTTTAACAATACACAATTAACTCATGAAGATTTTGAAAGAAATAATTAGTACCAGTACCTAGTGTCTATCTTCTCACTGCAATATAGTTATTTGTAAATTATTGAAGATATACATGTATAGATCGCTGTCTCTCTCACGTCCTCAGTAATTAATGGTTTCTTGTGTGCAGAAATCAGATGTTATTCGTTTTTGTACATGAAGACTCTTGCAGAGTGCCTGACACATGATGGCAGCTGAAAACTGTACATGGAATAAATTATTAGACATGTGAAGAATACTGGAAATCATGCACATGGAGTGAATTCTAAGAGATTCTTCTCTTGATTTGTAGTATGAAGAATAAAGTTCATGAACCGAGAAATTTTACAGATTCTTCCTTGAGGATCGATCATGAATGGAGTTATCTTCTTGCAGGGCAAATGCAGGTATAGAATGTCAGAATTATGTAAGTATGAATATTAAATTAGAGGTGGGGGTACCAAGGGCTCAATACTTTGAGAGCAATATTCAAGAGAAACTGGTTTGAAAGCAATGAACGAATCTAGTAGCTGAAAGCAGGAATACGTGAGACAGAGTTGACCACACACAGATAAACAGCGCCAGTTCAAAAGCTAAAAAGTTTAAATATCCATTGAGGTTAACCATTTATAGCCAACCTAGCAGTAGGCATTCAAAGGGGCCAAACTAAACCAGGATGAAATGTGAAAACTGGCCATTCACTTATGGTAAACTGTGTCTTTATCTCTGTAAGTGCTTCTCAACCCTTTTTACATCAAGAAAAAAAGAAAATAAAGTGCTTTGAGTTGAATTGCCAGGTCTGAGGGGAAGTCAGTATTTCAGCACACCTGTAAGCAATGACTGGAAACTGTTTCACTCGGTTATTCAATGCAGTTTGATGTCTTTGAGCTCATGGATTGCAAATAATCAGCCCTACACATACTACTTAAGTTGTGATCTTTAGAATGGAAACTCCACTGATATACCAGTTGCTTATCAGAAAGTGAATAGACGCCATTCATCATGACAGAATAAATACTAAATGTTAGTAAGTGCAGTCATCCATTTGAGACTTTGAGTGCAGACCAATTGACACTAGAACAAACTTATACAGGCTGGGTTTACCCACAAATTTCTATTAGTCTCTAAGTTTATCACACTCATTAGCTAATGTTTACTAAATATTTATGGTATGCAAAGTTCAATCTTTGGTATTAACCATGAGAAAATGCAGAGAAATCATAGATCATAGTTCTACTATAATGATATGCAGTCAAGTAAAAAAAGCACATATCATTTTAAATTATCAATATTATTATGATGCTTGAATTCATTCTCTAAGTCTAACTATTTTTATAAAATATTTAATTATTTCATTCTCTTTTCCAATATAAATGAATTCTAACACTTCTTAAGTCTTTTAAAATATGTGTTAGTAAAAATAATAAGAGTATTGCTAGGAGTGTTTGTATGAGTTAAGTACTGTTATTATCTCATTTACAACTAAGGTTAACAAATCTCAAAACCACACAGCTAGCGAGTGGCTGACCAAATTCATGTTTCTCTAGTTTCAAAGCCTATGATTTTTTTTTAGTGGGCAGGTAGTGTTGGTAAGAATCACCTGAGGTCATCATATCCAATCCCGTGATGCTGAGTGATGGCTGGAAACTAAGGATTCCTAACTTCATACCCACAGACTTGAGTGCTTCTCTAAGCTCAAGTAAATATACATTTGCTACTTGATATTTTCATTTCTAATTGGTATTTAAAACATGACATATTCAAAGCAGTAGTCATAACTTACCCTTTTTAAAACTTGTTTCTCTCCTAAAACTTCTGTCTCAATAAAGAACATCACATTTATGTACTCAGATCCCCAAACTAGATGTCATACTTAATTCTCCTTTTTTCTTCTTGTTCTATTTCTAATCCATCATGAAGTCTGAATGATTTACTTTCCAAATAGTTCCTGAGTCCATCTACTTCTCACTATTTCAAACACTGTAGCCCACTCCTGAGTTATTGCTTCTTGCCAAGATGACTGTAGTTGCTCTTAAATCATCTTCTTGCCTTCATTCCTATTCCCTTAAAGTCAATTATCTACACAGCTTAAAACTGTCATGGCACTGATTATGACTCAATGGACTCCAAAACTTTATGAAACACAGGTTGTAAACCACTGGCAAGAAATCATAGACACAAGGTACTGCAGAAGATCTTATTTCATCATCCAGGGACTCAGGGCCCTCCCAGGTCACCTCATGGTCCTTCAAAGTTTGCATCATAGCTTGATATTTGCATGTTGTCTCTCCATTCCAAGCCTCCCGTGTTCATGTATTTGTACCTGCCTCTGATCCTCCTGCCATCCTGGACAGGATAATATTCCTATTGTCCTATTGGACATGTTCAAACTTTTGGCTCTTAGGGTGTTTCTCAACTTCCTTCTGCCTTCAGTCTGATGTCAGAGAACTCTAAGACTTCCCTGAAAAAATTATAGAGTAGCCCAAATTGAATTATTTATAAATCATTTGGTAAGGCTTCTTAATTGAAGATGCATCCTTGGTAGTCTGCTCTGCTGCCTGGAATGCAACACATAACATCTTTTTGGGAGAAGGTAGAAGAAAGACAATACTTAGAAGATGTCAAAAGGTATATTAGTCAAGGTTGTCCAGAGAAATAGAATGAGAGAGAGAGAGAGAGAAGAAAAGAAAAGAAAAAAAATCCTAAGAATCCTAGGACTTGGCTCACATGGTTATGAAGGGTGGCAAGTTCAAAACCTGCAAAGTAGGCTGTCAAGCTGGAGACCTAGAGAAGAACTGATCTTGCTCAACTCTGAAGCCAATCTGCTGGCAAAGTTCTTTTTCCTCCACTCTTTTTCTATTAAGGCATTCAACTAGTAAGATGAGGCCCACCCACTTTATGAAGGTAATCTACTTTGCTCAAAGTCTACTGATTTAAAATTTAATTTAATCAAAAATGCTTTCATAGAAATATCTTGACTAAGGTCTTGATAAATATCTGAGCACTGTGACCTAGTCAAATTGACACACTTATAAAATTATTCTTTGCAAAAGGCAAGTATCGTTAGGAAGGGGTAAAGAACCAGTTAAGCAAATACGAATTCTACATAAATTTCGTCGTTCTCATCTCAGTCAGAAGATGCTCTTCAAGTGGTTTCTCATATGCTGTGTTTTTTTCTCCTGAACATGATGTTCTGTAAAGTATCATGTATAGGTAAGTTGTAAAGAGGTCTGATTGAATGATAAATAGCTCATGGGTCTCAAGTGAATATTCAAGTGGACAGTTTAAGCAGAGTTTAAAATTCCATTCCATAAAATGTTTTATGGGCAAGTTTGCTTCAAAATCTCTTCAGAAAACAGGTGCTGAAAGTTGTGAAAGATGTTATAGAGGTTCACTAACCAGCAATGTCCCCGAACCGAGAACCATGTCTATTCTTACTTATCATCAGTTCAAGCACAGGATCTGCTCCTTTGTGGATGTTTAAAGGAATAAGTGGCCCTATTTGCTCTCGATAAGACTTTTGTTTTATATTTCTCTATTCTATGTATTTTGCCTCTCCAGAGCCCCAAAGTGTGCTGACTCTTGTAACGTCACCTGGCTCTTTTTAAATTTATTTTTATTAGCATATAGTAGTTATACAGGAAGATACATCATGATATTTACATGTGCTTACAATATATTTCAGTTAGATTACCCCCTCCATCATTCTGCCTTCTTCCCCTCCCTCCTCTTTAGAACAATTTTGACAGGTTTCATTCTTGTATTTTCGTATGTGAATACGAAATACATCAACCATATTTGCACTCACTCTCCTTTTCCTTATGCCTTCTGCCCTCCCACTGGAACTCACCCCTGTTTTGCCCTCCTGTCCTTCATTGTCTTAAAGTATATATTGATAGTCCAAGGGGGTTTTGCCTTGACATTCCAGACATGTATATATTGTGCTTTAATCAGATTACCCCCCACCCATTGCTTACTCTCTATCACCATGCTCTCCTTTATTGAACAGGGCATTACATTACATTACATTACATCACATTCATATATAGATGGGATGTTTTAATGTTTTATATTCTCTAACATTTTCCTATGGTCACCTCAGACAGACCCACTAATACAATCTTGTTCTCTCTCTCATTATATACATATGCATATGTATCATCATATATGTATTTATGTGTACATTTAACTTACAGGTCTAGTTTCCACATATGAGGGAAAACATGCAACCTTTGACTTTCTAGCT
Organism: Castor canadensis; assembly: GCF_047511655.1. NCBI lineage: Eukaryota > Metazoa > Chordata > Mammalia > Rodentia > Castoridae > Castor > Castor canadensis. The sequence goes on along the minus strand of NC_133397.1, from coordinate 105,543,893 downwards.
TGGCTTACTTCGTTTAACACAATGTTCTCCAGTTCCATCCATTTACTTACAAACAACATAATTTCATTCTTTTTTATGGCTAAATAAAACTCCATTGTGAATATATATACACATACATATATGTATATATGTATGTGTGTATATATCACATTTTTAATCCATTTTGGAACATCTGGGCTGTTTCCAAAGTTTGGCTATTGTGAAGAGTGATGCAATAAATTAGTTTAGGAGTTGAAGGGAGAACAGTACATGATATAGTGACCATATGCAGAGTTGTTGGGCTATCTGGGGTTACATGCCTGTAGCAGCATCTATTCTCAGTGTGAACTAATTAAGTTAGTTAACTTCTTTGTGCTTCATTTTCTTTACATGGAAAATGGGAGCAAATGATAGTGCTTATTTACAGTTATTGGGAAGATAAGTGAGAATTCATGTGAAGTTATTTGATAGAGTACCTCATGCATAGGAAGTGTTCTACAGTGATTATTGTTATTATCATTATCATTGTGGTAATACTAGTAGTGGTATTAAGAGTTATAGTGCTTTGTTTTCAGTCTGGGAGTGATTCCTCAAGCCGACCATCCATAAAGACTTATCTCCTTGCTTTTGGAAAAACTATTGGTCTAGTGAATTAACATATCTCAGGAAATAATATTTGGAAGTTGACATCATGATAAGATACTCACCTTTCTGGCTCTGATCTATACTCTCAATCCCAAATATCAGATGTTTCTTTAGATTTAGATAGCCCTCTAATGTCATGAAAAAGTAACACCAACTACCTGGCCATTTTCACACCTGCCCTGTTATTTCAGTGATGATTCTGTTCATCCTAAGAGGACATTATCTAAGCATCACAGGCATGAGGGAAACACACTTAATCTTAATGATATTTTACTGTTCTTCCTTCATGTTATTTAGAGTATAGAGTTAGACTTAGAACGTTGCTTCGTGCCTGGGACCCAGTTGAGCTTAGAGTAAGACTGTTGGTGGTCATAAGGAGCCACGATTTCTGGGGAGAGGAAGGGTGTTAACCAGGTGTCTTGGCCAACTTCCAAGTTTGGCTTAGTGAATTTTACCTCCTAAAATTCCCCCCTGTCCTTTCAATTGGATATGGTATTCCTCTTGGTTTCCTGTCCCAAACTGAGGTCCATGGGACTGTGCTGCGGCTGTAGAACAGCTGCTGCATTCCACCACTGAGGTACTGTGCGTGGATTCCAGTGGTGGATGAAGTGAGAGGTTTATGCACAGCTTGGTCAAGGTATCAGCTTGCAAAATATTTGCAGATCCTCTGGGATGAAGGACTCTGGGCAGAGCAGAGATGTTATAGTGGTGACATGCATTGATTCATTGCTATCTCCTGGAATGTCAGGGGCTTTAGCAGGGTGGACCAGAGCCCACGCGGTTACTTATTCGCCAGTCTGAGAGTCTGTGTGAGAGGAATGACTGTGTGGTGTTCACAGCAGGATGCTGTGATTGACAGGAGTGGAAAGCCCCAGGTGCAAATTTCAGTTGCTTGGATTTGGCCAGATGGGAGAGCCCCCCTTGTGTGCTGTGATGGGGATAAGAGTTTCTAGGATATCTAGCCCATTGAATTACCTTGCATTTCAGAATTTATATTTTTTGGTGGAATGCTAATGGCCCATAACCAGGAGGAATTTGATAAACATAGTAATGACAACAGTGAAATCCTACACACTGACACTGAAATCAAAACACTTCCCTGGTGTGAGCCTTCCATGACAACATATACGGAAGGATACAAGAAGAGAAAAATATTAGAGATATTTGATTTAATGCAACAGCCAGGCTCTACTTATCAAAAAATACCTGAATATATCAGCTTCAAATCATGAGAATAATTTTAAAAAGAGTACATTCTGGACCTGCTGGGAAACTCTAGACATTAAAATTCTGCAGGGAATGTCTCCTCCTCCACCATTCCACACATTTCTGAATCTACCCTAGGAGTTCAAGATTAAGGTCTCATAGGTTGTAGAAGAAATGATCCAGTGGTTATTTGTCAACCATATGACCATGGAGACTAAGTTTGGGAAACTGGACCTAATTTGTTCCAATGAAGTCAATGACTTGAACTTGAGCCACAAATATATGAAAATTCCTGGAACTATATATATTTTCTCTCTTCTTTCAGCATCCCCCCCCATAGCCTTCCCAGCTTCCTTTGTTTTCTGAACGTGCTCTAACATTGTTTTGCTCTATGTACTTTCTTTCACCCCAATCACATTTTTGTGGAAGCTGAAAACAGTGGTTCAGAAATATAGCTAGAAAAGGCTATGTTCTCTGCCCTCAAATCAGCCCTATAGAAACTACAAGATAAAAAGATGGATATTAAGAACTAACTTAAAAACAATTAGAAGCCCTAGTGGATATTAACATGGAGGGCAGAAGTCTTGAGAAAAAGGACCAAAACAAAGTACTGGGGGAATAAGTACAATCTATTCCTCCTGCTCCCCAGTATTATTTTGAAAAGATGCCTGCCAGACTCCCTCTGTATCAATCAATCCTGAATCAACAAGACAACTCAGCTCAGCCAAAAGCACTATTGGTAAGACAGCCTGTTGAGAGTAGATACTCAGTCCTTTACCTGTTTCCTCTCCAAACCTTGTTAAGTTGTAAGGATGATATTCCAGGAAACTATTGTTTCCACCACTAATTTTTGTACCTACTCCCATAGTCTAACCATGTACTTCCTCTCCCCAAATTCTTTGCCTGACAGTCTTCAATTTTGCTCTTTCCAGATTCTAGACCAACCACTGCAGTCTCTTGTCAGAGCTCTGAAGTCCATGAATAGACATTCTGCAGGACACTTCTCCTTTCATACAAATTGAACCACTAACTGTACAGTTGGGAAATTTTCCTTCACCACTATTTTTGAGAGACTCTACTGAGTATAGCTATAGTGTGGCCAGCCATCTGTTTTTAGTCTTGTGTGACAAACTTGCCTGAGGTTCTCCCTCTGTTTCCAATCTCTCTCTAACTTTTTTTTTGTGCTCAGCATCAAATTCAGGGCTAAGCACTCTACAACCAAGCTACACTCCAGCCCTTTCCTTTTCAATTGTGCAAAGAGATCTACCTCACCACTAACTACCATGAGACCACCATTGAGGGAGAGGAATCTCTGGAGTCTGAAACTATTGGTTTGTACAATTTACTTGCACTGTCTTGACATCTTCAGGCTCTGTCTTGGATGTGCCATTTCCATTGTAAAATGGATTACTTCTCTTTTGACCACATAATTGGGTAGAACCAAAGATACCTAAGTCATGACAAAATGTCCTGGTCATACCTACTGTCCCATGGTCAGTCTCTTGGTTTTTACTAGGGCCTATAGTTGTTTGTCAAATGGCAGAAGATGAGGATTTGCTTCAGAATTCTGGGCACCTATCCTCAATCTCTTTGTGTGGATTACTAGAGGCTCTGCATAGCATCCTTACCAGTACCTCACCTACTTTCAACATCTCTAGCATTATATTCTGCTGAATAATATGGCTCAAGCTTCAGGGAACCTGCTGTTAATCTCTTTCTCATTCTAGGACCTCGTTGAAACAGACAACCTCCAGAGTCATGATAAATAGGCAAAAACACTATTCTAACTGTTGTATATGCTACCTTCAAATCTGAGAGAGGATCATCAATCATAGTCTCTTTCTTAGTGGTAGAGAGTGCAGGGTACAATAACTTGTGCTTTCCCAAGAGAGGATATCACAGCATGCCCCATACTGCAGCACCCCCAAAACTTCACCAATGCAGAGTACTCCTGAATTTACATCCAGCCACGGCCAACTCTTTGACCTATATGTGTCCAATTAGGACATTCAGGGTACCTTTTCTTGACCACTATATTCAATGCGCAGGCTCATGGTGACTAGGGAACTGCACTCAAAGTGAAAGTTTTCCCGCCTGTAATGTTGACAAGGTTTGCAAAAGGATTTTATGATTTAAATGTTTTGAGTTTTTGAGGATTTGGGAAATTATCACTGAGCATTCATAGTGAGAATATAAATTAGTACATTGTCATAGAAAATATGTAATATCTGTACCTGATATATATATATATATATAAAATATGTATTTATAGATATTACATCCTAGCTCCAGGAAAGGAATGATGGAGAAATCCCTATCTGGAGTATTTATTTCTACTCACAAAATAGGGCAAGGCAGAGATGATATTATATTTCAACTCTTGAAAACCCTACCCAGAAGTGACATTATTCTACTAAAATTTCACTAGTAAACCTCTCAATACACTCAAAGAGAGAACCAGAAATATTTGTTTTCCAGAAATAATAACTATCACAGTAGTGTAGTCTTTTACACACCCAAACTAACTTTAATTCAATGACCTTATGGCTATAGCTTGTTAACTATGCATTCTTTGAAAGAGTTTTCTGAACATTTCCCATGTAATCTTGGCTATACCATCTGCTAAGAATATGAGATTTGATAACTACACAGTCTTTAATAATTTTTGCTTTATTGTGTTTGAGCAAAATCCTGATACATCTTTTTAAAGTAGTTGAGAAGAGTAGAAGGTCATAAACATAAAACTGTAAAATAAATTTAAAAGCTTTTGCTTTGTGTTTAAAGTGAAGTTGCCAAGTGAATGGACCAAAGTGTAGGGTAGCGGTCTGAGTCAGAATTACACTTGTTGAATGTAGACGGTAACAAAATGGCAAGTCCAAAAAGTAAGTAATATGGCAAGCAAGCTGTACTTGACAGTATTCTTCACCTTGTCACTGGAACTGGGAACCAGTTTGTCCATCCCTTTGTGGATCTGGAACATAAAATTGAGAATCTGGGGAATCATGTGCTGGTTGAAGAAATACAGCTGAGAAATGGTTGGACATTTACTTTTCTTTTTTTCTCTTTGGAAGTACTGGGGTTTGAACTCAGGGCCTTGTACTTGCTAGATAAGCACTGTACCACTTGAACTTCGGCTCCAGTCCATGATTGGACATTTTCTGAGGCTCCAGATCCACATCACAGCATCAACCTGACATAGTCATCATAAGGCTGGAAGGCCCATCATACTTGTGAAGTGGCCACATTTTCAACATGAGAAAATTCTGTTGTTCCAATGGAAAGTTCATGGTTGGACAATGACTAAATCCTTACAGGTGTTTGGAAGGCTACTTTTTCAAGATGTTGTACAAGTTTTCTGTTGGAAGTAGGGTAGATAGGAGGCATAGGCAGAACTGTCTGTGGTAGGAAGTTTAGGGTTACTTCCAGGAACGTAATGTATATGGTGAGTCAATTTACAGCTTACTCGAGTACTTGATTTTGTGGTCAGTTTTGCCTGGTATTTATGCACCCCAGGAGAGATTGTGGTAGAAGCTGTGTGGCATAGGAATAGGGATTAAACTTCAGGTTTTGGCTCAAATTAACTCAAGACGTACTATTGCCCCCCTTGTCACCATCAGAAGCTTAGTATTTAAATTCACAAATGCTTTCATAGCTGCATGATTTGATAAGTATGAACAACTGTCATTTCTTAAGGACAGAACGTTCTCTCTCAAACCGCATAAGAATGAACTGCCAGTGTCTTCTCTGTGATTTTTAATGGGGATGGTAAGCCCTGTAATTGTTCTTCCGGACCACTGTCACCCACCCTCTCACTTGCCAAGTTGAGTAAAGGTCATCTAATTTTTCTTCATTAAAACATGAACTGTCCCGGGAAAAACAAAATCGTTGCTAAATGAGAACCAGTCAAAAAACTGCAGCCAAAAATTGTTGGCAAACTTCATGCTGAATTATGCAGCCTGCACGTTGCAGGCAGCCTGTGGGTCCTGAGGCAGGGGAATGTGGTTCTTTCTTCCAACAGGAAGGGCCCCTGCCCAGTGGTCTGGGCCCTGGGCCATGGCAGAACCTTACTGCAGCTCCCAAGGAGAGCTTTCTGTTTCACCCACAGATGAAACTGTTATGTCGAGAATAAACATTTACCTAATTAGTTTTTCTAGGCATGAGGCAGCCTGGCTCCTTACTGGTCCGTGAACTATGTCATTTTCCTTCTCTTTTTAACCCTTGCAAATAGAAATTTATTAAAGAAAATATATTAACATCTTTTGCCCCTATTCTTACCCCTCCAGAGAAGCTAGAAGTCTGGAATTCACAATGGGAAAGCTACTGTGGACACTGCTCCTCCTCTCCTGACACGCCTGGGTACCCAGCAACCACATGCTACCAAGGTCTCTCAGATCCTCCTCAGGTCAGCCCATTGGGTGGAGCCTCCCTGTAGACCCACATCTAGTTTCCTTCCATCCCTTTTTCCACTTGTGTCTAGAAAGGTCTTGGTCTCAGAGTAAAATGACATGTGGTTACCATGAGTTTGGTCTTCATTGTGCATTACCTGCTAATCAAAGCTTGTAACTTACTCAAATGACAGATTTGCATTATAATGAAGTTCTTTAATACCCTAATCCAAAAGAGTGACTAAGTGGGAATTCTGGGGCAAAGGTTGTGGAGACTTAGGCTTGAGATGGAGCAGAGTAGGCTCTAAGACTCTTCCAATGAAGTTACAAAACTGATGACTACTTTCAGCTGCCTTTTGGATTGACATTGCACAGAGCTCTGCTGTTTTAAGGTACACTCTTCCCTTCCTGAGCATCCTACTTTGGGAAGCATGCTTTGCTTTATTTAGGAGGTTCATACCTATACACTCTCAGGGTAGCCATTTGGAACATACTATGGGGTTCTTTCCTGCACTGACTACTATGAAAGAACCATTAGGATTTTACTCAGTCCAAAGAAGAAATTACACATTTCCTGAACTTAGAAGGTTTAGGTGGCTATCATAGTATTTGTTTTCCATTTGATTCTCCATAAATCATTCCCTTTTCTCTGCATAATTCCAAGTTTTCCTGTAAAAGTAGAAAGACATTCTCTATCATGCCTGGAAGATTCTTTTCAAACAATCTCATATAAAGATCAAAATTGACCTGAGACAATGTAAAAAAAAGGAACTTCAGAATTTATCGGATGCTAAATTTTAGGTTGCAAAGCTTTATGTATAGAATGACTTCTGCAATGTAAAAGTTATACATTGGTTAAAATTTTTTAAATATTACCCATAGATATCAAGTGTGATTACAACTGATTTAGAACTTCTTTATATCAATCTGTATTTCCGTATATTCCAGAACAGGTTTTTGTCAATGAAGAAGATAAATATTGCTTAAAAATAAAGAGCACTGATTCTGGAGTTATGAGGGCTTTATTTTATATTTCAAATGTGGAAAAAATAGGAAACTTATTGCTTCCCATCAGGCTACTATGATGGTCAAGAAATCACTGTAAAATTATAGGGGTCCCTCAAATATCCCCCAAAGCACACAGCAGTAAAGCCAGGGGTGATTCCCGCACTTACTCAGTTGGCATAGGATGAGGGGCATATGAGGGGGTAAGTCTAGTTAGTAGCAATTGCAAGACCAGAGAAAAACCCACAAGTTGTCTTGGGGCTGGGTTTCTTGATTTCACTTTCTCTCTCTGCCCTTGACAAAATTGGTCCTAGAGAATGGAGCCATATGGGTACTTCAAAGGTCCTCAGATATAAGACCTTAACAATATATATAAAAGGCAACCAGTTGGTCATTGCAAATTTTTAAAATTGTGGATATATTCCATAAATGCTTTCTAGCTTAACAGTACTCTTAGAGGCAATTTTAATTGTTACATTTCAGAACATGGATGACCTGCCTTTAGTTTTTGTGATAAAGAGACATGCTATGACAAATGTACCTTGGCAGTCCTCTTAGACTGTGGAATCCCAGTAGCAAGTATCAGCAGGAACAGCAGGTGTACAAATGATCCAGGGATCAAGCAAAGCAAGGGATCCATCTGGCAGTTTTTCATCATCCAGATAAAAAAAGTACTGATGGGAGGGAGTGTGGAGTGTGAGGGTCAGAGAAAGAAAAACACTCTGTAGGGCTATGATTCATGAAGCAGGGTTGCCTGCTTGTCTGGCTTGAGAAGTAATACAGTGACAGATTACAAAAGTAATGGCTTCATCTGCCAGCCAAGGCAAGTCTTCACTGGACACACTAAGAAAAGTAAAACAGCTCCCCATTGGTTCAGCTTGTTCCCTCATGTGCTTGGTGGTGCCATTAGCAGTAGAAATCCTGGACTCAAAGTCCATGGAGTCCCCAAAGACCCATTTGATTAGAAAAAACTAGGAGTTGCTCAAAGGAGTCCTAGCAAAGGAAGTTTTCCTATAAACTGTTAATATAGAACTCTCAATAAGCTATGAATAAGAACCAGAGAAGAATAGAGCTTCATGAGAACTCAATTCAGAAGTAAGGAGAAATAGTCTCTCAATGAATCATGGCATCCACATTTGTTTTGTGCCTATTTTTTGCTATTGCTCTATCATTTTATTAATAAGCTACCACTTCTTAACTACAACTTCTAGGCACTCAAATTTCAGTTTATACGTGGCTCTGCCTTATCACAGTCACATGGGATGTGAGTGAAGTAGATTTGTTGAGAAGGAGTGTGTCTAGGACAGTAAATAACAAGTTGTACAGTTTATTCATTAAAAATTGCCACCTACAAAGAGAAAATAATGTCTGGTGAGTCTAGACTCCATAGGCAAAGAACTATTTCATGTTATCACTGTATCTATACAGTGTCTAAAAATGGAGCTGAATGATTAAATGAAGACTGCCAGAAAGCATTTTAGTGCATCATAATAACAGAGGGAAAAGATAAAAGATAATTTTAAGAAGTAAAATTCCTGCCTGAAGGAGTTCTAATCTAATTGGAGAAATATATTATGCTGCTAATAAAATCATATGAGTAGAATATGTTTATTAGTGACGGTTTGAGGGAAATTAAAGTCATATTTACTGAGGAAATTTTAATTAATGGATTATTTGTAAAAAAAATTAAGGAAAACAAATAAGGAGTGGTAAATTACTGGTGAAGCAGTGAGATGCTACCATCCCTCAGTCTGAAGGTATACAGATGGGAGAAGTTACTAAAATAGTGACATGAGCTATGATTATGCAAGACAGTGGCTGACAGGAGCTTTGGCTTTTGGTAGAGGTAAGTGGGAAGCTGGGAGAATAAAAACCTTATTCATCTCCAACCTCAAACCACTTACTTCCCATTGACTGACCAAAACCTAAAAGCAAACAGCAAGAAAGCCCAGGGTAGTAAGTTATTCTTCAGGATGGAGAAAGATGAAGATTAGAACAGAAAAAGAAAATGAAAAATATCTGGCAAAATGGAGGACACCATGTTATTAATGTGATTTTTACTTTTTTTGCACATGGTCAATTCCTTTACCAGATAGAAGCAGATGATTAAAACAAAAAAAATAACTAGAAATAGGCCATCTGTCATTTTGCCATCTCAAATCTGACTTCTGTTGATTCCATGGGGAGTCAGACTTTGAGAACAAAGAGAGTCTAAGTTCCAAATAATAAATTTCAGAGACTTGAATATTAAGTTTTGTCATTATCAATTACACAAAGAGGAAAGGAATCTCTTTCCAATAGATGTTAGCAAGGTAAGGGAGAATTCAGAAAGCCATCACAGTTGTTTCCAACCTCCCTACATGGCTGAGACTTGAAGAAGAACATTCTGGGAAAACATCTAAATGGATTGTGGGGGAAGTATCAGAGGTTAAAAGAAGGAGAACTTATAGCTATAATTCTCAGAGAACAGGCAGAGAATATTTTGTAATGGTAAAGAACTGTACTTAAAAAAAAAAAAAATGGTTCCCAGGTCTTAGCCCAGAAATGTGTAAGAAAGGTGCCCAGAAAAAAAGGTGCTACAAAGGACCCTGCAGAATTCAGTATGGTGTAGAGAAGGAAGCCTGCAATTCCTGGGCCTCTCCCTCGTGGCATCCACAAATCAGAAAGTGTTGAGTGTAGAATGAGTGAAGGGGGTCCAATGAGATAAACTTTGTTATCCAACACTAAAAATTTATTCCCTAAAAAATTAGACTCAACCAGTGCATATTATAAGATACTAACATAAATGTATAGGGTCAACCATATAACATTAGAGACCAGTGGAGGACATAGAGAAAAGTGAAAAGAGTCCCACCTCAATTCCCAGACAACACATACCCTTTTTTTATACTCTGAAGACATCATGATCAGCAGTGTGGAGAGTGGAGAAAAAAATACTATTTTCACCCTAAGCAATTAAGCCAGAAAATACTTTTCTTTCTTTTTTTTTTTTTTTTTTCTTTTTAAGAAAAGAAGATTCTTAATTTTTCTAATTTTCTTTAGCTGGCAAATTTAAAATTTGATTTCACCACTATCCCCCTTTCCTAGAAAAGGGAAGATAGGTTTAATCAATATTCAGAAATGTTTACTAAAAATAAGTTAGTAAATTGGGGTGGCAAGAAAGGTAAAGATAAACCTTACAACTAGCTTGATTGGTTGGAGAGTGGAGCATTCAACAGAAAGAACATGAAGTACCATATTTGGGTGGGAAAATTACAAATTCAAACATTGACATGCCCAGATTGACTGACTGATGAGACATCTAGACAACAGGGAGGTACCAGCAATCAACCATATGAGATTAGGGCTAAAAGCTGAGGTCTAGGCTGTGATTACAGATGTGACAATAGTTTAATGACATGTATATAATGAATAGTTGCTATCAAAGAGTACTTATTTGTGGAAAATCTCATGTTAAACTCTTTGAAAACAGGGTTCTATTTGATACTCACTAATAAGCGTGGAAATTGAGATTCAGAGGAGTTTTATCCTTAACATAAAGCTGAATATTTACTAAACTATTCAGCTAAAATTTAACTCTATTTTGTTTTGCTCCAAGCTTATGTTTTATGCCCCCAGCCCAAGAAACCATGAGAGTGAAGATGAGGAATAAGAAGACAAATGGGCCAAAGGTAGACACCACAATTTAAGGGTTTAGAAAAGGAATAGGTGTCTAGGAAGGAATCAGAGAAAAAGAGTTGTCAAAAACAAGTAAACAAACAGCACAGAAAACTGTGGGGCAATAAGTTCACAAGATAATAAGCTGCTTTAAGTTGGCAGGCAGAATAAATACTGTCAAATTCAAAAGAAAAGGATGTTAAGACCTTAAAATGCCACTGTTCCTCAAAGAAATCAATAAGCCACTTGAAGGCAAAATGGCACCAACATAATATACACTTTCAGTTAGTAGGTCAGGATCAAGTTCATTAAATTCAGCAAGAAAATATCAGTCCCTTTTGTCCTAAAAGGACCAGACATTTTTTATGGACTCTAAAAAAGTTGAACTTAAGAAATAAAGGGTAGTGTGGTGGTTACCAGGGGCCCAGGCAGGGGAAACGGGCTGGAGGTTAGGGAAATATTGGTCTATGATGCACGGATGACAGGCACAGGAATTTCAGGTGCTCAGGGTTCTTGAGCCTGTTCTGAAGATGAAAGCACAGACAGACAGCAGAGGTCAGAAAGATTTTATTTGTAGAGAATTTAGTTGGAGAAAAGAGAAGAGAAAGACTGCATATTGGAGAATGCAGGGGGACCTGGAAACCGGTGATTCCATGGATCAGGGTGGGGAGTGGGTTTTATAGCCTATTTGCATTGCCTGATGATGGAGATGCCTTTCAGATGCAAACAGGGAGGAGAGGTGTCTCCTTGACCACTTATGGCCTTTTGGGACCTCCTGCAGTCCATCCTTCAGTCCTTCATTCCCTTCTCTCAATGGATGGTCGCCCTAACTGCTGTTAGGGATTGGGACGATGAAGTCTATTCAGTAACTGCTTCCTGCTGACAGCGGGTGATGAAGGGGCCCCCAACATCAGGGCTGACCACGAGGGGTTGTCAGGGGGACCGCGGTAGTAGGTCCTTTTCATCTCCACCAGAGGCATTTGTAGTTTGATGGATTCTAGGCGAGAAGAAACAAACTTGACAAGTAAGTTTAAAATGCAAGGCCCAAACACAAGCAAGATAATAATGGCAACTATAAGCCCCAGAAAGGGTAGGAACCAAGTAGGGAAGCCAGGATTTTATTTGTTCCCATACCTGAGTAGAAATCTGAGTTTCAAGAGATTGCTCCCGGAGCCATTTAGCCTGTTGGAGAATGTGATCTGCAAGTTCCTCTACAATGCCTGAAGTGTTTATATATGTGCAACAGGAGATATTGGCGATGGCACATACCCCTCCTTGTTTGGCTAAAGAAAATCTAGGGCCAGGCGGTGGTCCATTACCATACAGGCAAGGGACGACAAAGACCTTTGCATATCCTTAATAGCAAGGCCTACCTGGTCTGAGGTGTCCTCTACCACTTTGGTTAGGTTTTTTGCAGTTACATGATTGGCAATCACCCCATAGCTGATTCCAACAAGGGCTGCAAGTAATGCTGTTACCCTAAAACTATTAGAGTAACCTCTCTTATTTCTATGGGAAGCTGTTCTATTGTAGTTAGCATTTCTCTTTTCTTCCAAATGGCTGCATGAGCATGCAGGATCAGGAAGGCATACTCAGAGTCTGTATAGATGTTGACTCTCTGTTCTTTTGACAGTCTTAGGGCTTCTGTTAGGGTCACTAATTCTGTCAACTGATCACTTGTATTAGGAGGAAGAGGACCTGATTTGAGGGTGCCAAATTCTGTCACAACTGCAAACCCTGCATGTCTGACACCATTCTTGACAAAGGAACTGCCATCAGTGTATAATTCTAGATCGGGTTTTTTAAGGGCCCATCAGTTAAGTCAGGTTGGGCAGCATAATTTTCCATAAGTACCTCCTCACATGAGTGCTCAGGATTTCCCTCTGTCTCTGGTAGAAGGGATGCAGGTTTAGGCTCTGACAGGTCCTTAAAGTTATTTCTGTCCCTCCCAGAAGCTGGGCCTGATATTTAAGTAGACGGCTGTCAGATAGCCAAAGTTCTCCTTTTGAGTTTAAAATTCCCCCTAGGTCATGTGGGGTATAAACCGTTAGGGGGCGGTTTAGGACAAGTTTCTAAGCTTCAGGCACTAGAAGGCTTACTGTGGCCATTGCTCTAAGACATCCTGGCCATCCCTTGGCTACCTGATCTAACTGTTTGCTTAAGTAGCCTACTGGCTGGGGAGTGATGCCCCGGAGCTGAGTCACCACACCCAAGGCTAGTCCTCCCTTTTCATAGACATATAATTGAAACTTGTCTTGTATTGGTAGACCCAGGGCGGGAGCTGTCATAAGAGCCTTCTTTCATTTTCTGACTTGTCATCCCATTCAATAAAGGGCTGGGTATCCTTCTGTGCTTTCTTAAGGATTTGATATAAAGGCCTGGCTAGGTCTTCATATTCCAGGTTCCAAATTCTACAGTATCCTGTGACCCCCAGAAAGGCCCTCAATTGCTTTAGAGTTTTAGGTAGAGGAAACGTCAGGATTGGATGGATTCTATCTTCTCCTAGAGACCTCATTTCTTTCTCCAGGACAAGACCTAAATATGTAACCCTAGACTGACAAAATTGGGCTTTTTCTTTAGAGATTTTATAACCTCTATCTGCTAAGAAGTTTAGTAAGGACTCAGTGGCTCGTGAAATGACAGGCTCATTTGGTCCACAGAGCAGGAGGTCATCTACATATTGTAGCAGAGTAGTTTGTGGATATTGCCATTCTGCCAGGTCTTGGGTTAGAGCTAACCCAAAGAGGTGGGGGCTATCTCTGAATCCCTGGGGGAGGACAGTCCAAGTGACCTGTCCAGACTTTCTTGTGGGGTCCTCAAAGGCAAAGATAGGTTGACTTTTAGGGTGTAAAGGAATGCAAAAGAAGGCATCTTTTAAATCCAGGACAGAGTAGTAAGTAGTACCTGGAGGTATTTGGGCTAAAAGTGTATAGGGATTTGGAACTACAGGATGGAGAGGCACTACTGCTTCGTTGATCAGGCGGAGATCCTGGACTAGCCTCCATTTGTTAGGTCCCTTCCTGACACCAAGAATAGGAGTATTATATGGGCTGGAGCATTCTATTAGCAGTCCCTGTCTCTTTAAGTCTTTGATTATGGGAATTAGCCCTTCCTTAACTTCTGGCTTTAAAGGATATTGTTTTTGATGGGGAAACCAGGAGGGGTCCTTGAGATGGATTAGGACTGGGATGGCTGTTCATGCCCATCCCACAGTGTGTCCATCTGTCCACACTGTGGGGTCTACTTGTTCCTCTATTAGGGGCAAGCAAAAGTACTCTCCTGGCAGGTAAAAGTAGCTGTACCCCCAATTTGGATAAAAGGTCTCGCCTTAGCAGAGGAGTAGGGGTTTCTGGGACAATTAAAAAGGAGTGACAGAAATGGAAATCTCCCCAGGAGCAGGCTAAAGGCTGAGTGAAATAATGTTCTAGAGGCTGGCCTGATATGCCTCGAACAGTAATTTTCTTGGAGGACCTGGGTCCAGGAGAGAAAGGAATAGCTGAGATGCTGGCTCCAGTATTGATAAGGAGGCTGAACTTGTGCTTAATTTGGGGCTCTTCTGCTTTTACAGTGGTTACAGAAGCCTGTATGGGAGGCCCCAGGACCCATCATTGGATGGGAGGCTCTGACCTCAGTTCCCCTGGGAACCAGGGACAGTGTGCCTTCCAATGTTTTCCCCGACAAATGGGGCAGGGTCCCGGAGGTAGCTTTCTCCAGGGGCACTCCCTCCTAAAATGGCCGGCCTGTCTACATTGAAAGCATGTCCTTGGGTTTGGACTTTGCCCAGGGGGAGCCTTTCTGAGCGCTGCGATCAGAGCCTCCTGCCGCTTATCCTTTCTCTTTTCCCTTTCCAGGTCCTTCCTTTCTTTTCCTAAGTCCTTGTTATAGTATACAGATGTGGCTACATGGACCAATTGGTCCAGATCTCTGCTCCCTTCAGCCACCAGTTTCTGAAGCTTTTTATGGATATGTGGAGCTGACTGTGTTAGAAATTTATCTTTTAGGATGATTTCCTCTTCTTGTGACTCTGGTTCAATGTTGGTATGCTTTTGTAAAGCATCCTTAAGTCTCTGTAGGAAAGCTACTGGAGTTTCTAAGGGTCCTTGCTGTACAGCTGTGACTTGGGAGTAATTAAGAGGTTTTACCTTGGCTCTCCTTAGACTCTCAAGAATGCAGTGGATGAAATGGGTATGACTCCATTCATCATTGTCATTTTCAGGGTCCCACTTAGGGTCATACCTAGGCACTGCCTGATCTCCTGTTGGAATTGGGAATTGAGGCTCCCTTCTAGGTATCCAATGTCTTTGTCTTTTTTCTTTCTCCCCCTCCTCCTCCTGTGAGGGCCCAGTATGAGACAGGCCTGTAGGGCCACTTTTATCTAAGTGATAATTGTCTCCAGCTGTGACTGCCTGATCTAGAACCCGCTGTTTCTCCAGAGAAGTGTGGGTCTGAGATAGCAATAGCATTACATTCTTCCAGCTCAGTTCAAAGTTTTGGCTGACTTCTCTAAATGCCTGGATATACTGATCTGGGTTTTCTGTGTAATTTCCTAAATCCTTTTTTATTTCTTTAAGTTCACTCACTCTAAAAGGAACATGAGCTCTGTCCCCTCCAGGAATTAACTGGAAGGGGTGGAGTCCTGTGGGACAGCATCTACTGGGTGAGATTGGGTAAGCGGGGAGAGGGGGAGCTGGTGGAGCATTAGATGGGTTTTTTTGCTCAAGGGAGTTTGGGGGCTTTTTGCAAAGGGTTACCATGGTCTGGGTATCTAGCCTGCATTTGTTTAGCCATTCTGGGTGGTCTCTTAGGAAAAAGAACAATTGAACGTATGAAACTTTGGTCCACTTTCCCTCCTTTTTACAGAACATATCTAATTGAAGAATGGTATTATAATTAATGCTCCCTCCTTCTGGCCATCTTTCCTCATCTCCCAGAGGATACTGTGGCCAAGTCTGGGTGCAGTAAAACTTGAGTCACTTTTGCTGAAGACTTTCTGGATCAAGATCTTTCTGATGTTTTAATAAGCAGGCAAGGGGGGATCCTTCCTGGATCCTTGAGGCTTGATTTCCCATCTAAAAAGGGAAACAAGGGAAAATTGGTCACCTTAACAGAGGTTTCTCCTTTTATCTAAGCATCCCCAGATGAGGAGAAACTCTAGTGGGAGAGGGCGTCCCGCTCTCCCTTGCTCCTTCCACTGCCACTCGTGGGTAGAGTCGTGGAGGATTTACAGATAGATATCTCAGTGGTACTCACCCCCCTGAGATGATCTTTGACCGATCTCTCATCTATTTTGACTTGCCTATTTGCCCTGCGACCCAGGCAGGCCTAGTTCTCTTCTATCAGCTGAACGCTTGTAATTAAAAAATAACTCTATCAAAGTAACCAAGAGGGCTTGCACCGCCAGAAGGAGGACCCCTTTAGAGGCATGGATGGGGACTCTTGATGAAGTAGACTTTTGTTACCCTATATATCCTGTGAGGCATATATGCTTTCTATGAAAGGAGAGAGAGAGAGAGCATCTGGAGGCTTTCGCTCTGGTAAGGGGCAAAAACGGAGACCTGCAGTTTTTGCCTTTTAACTGTTTTTTTTTTCTTTCCCTGAGGGCAGGCTGCGGAACCTGTTTAACCAGTTAATCTGATGCTTGACAAAGACAGTTAAGCCTAAATTGGAGATTATCATTTCTGATGCCTGTAGGGATTTTTCCCAAACTCCCTGAAGAAAGAAGCTCACTGCTATTTACAGCAAAGGCGGGGAGGAGGACACTCATCCTGAACTGCCTAAGAAAGGGGAAGGAGAGGCTAAGGGTTGGGGAAAAAGAGAGTTTCCAGGCTCAATGCATGAGGGATTATTGGTCATCCATGCTGTTCAGGTTGACCCTGCCCAAAGGCAGCACTGGAGCAAGAGGTGACCTCCACTCTAGGGCTACGGAAACCATGACGGAAGTGTAAGAGATCTGATTGTCTGTTTGCCGCAGACATGGCTGGAGGGGTCCGAGACTTAGCCACTTTTGGGGCCTCAGGGTGGGTCAGGAAGTTGTGTCTCCAGCCTTTGGGTGACATCGGGGAGTTCCCCGGCCAGAACACCTTTTGTGGCTTAGAGACAAACTTTCCTTTCCACCGGCTGTTTTCGGACCTCCCCTTAAGCTGGTCAGACCTTGAAAGAGAGTGTTAGCATTTAAGGAGAGGAAAAAAGAAAAAGCCTCAGTGCACTGAAGTTGAGTTCCACCCATGTAACATTGGCAGTGCAGTATAAACCCCTGCCTGGCCTCTGAGTTTCCTCAGATTGCCTGCCATACAGCTGTAGTGGGCTCAAACCTTTTCCTCAGTTCCCCAAGGAAGAAACCCTCCTTAACAAGACAGAGAGAGAGGGAGAAAAGGTCCACCTGAGAGTTCCACCATAGCTAGGCTATGGTGGGGGTTCTCTCCTGGAAAACAGACTCCACCAGAGTGCCGGACGCTCATGGTCACATTCCTAGGCAGTCTTTCCCAGTTTGGCACAACTTATACTGACCTCAGGTGACAGCTGGTCCCTTTGTGTGTTGCCAAATATGATGCATGGATGACATGCGCAGGAATTTCAGATGCTCAGGGTTCTTGAGCCTGCTCTGAGAATGAAAGCACAGGCAGACTCTAACAGCAGAGGTCAGAAAGATTTTATTTGTAGAGAATTTAGATGGAGAAAAGAGAAGAGAAAGACTGCGTATTGGAGAATGCAGGGGGACCTGGAAACTGGTGATTCCATGGATCAGGGTGGGGAGTGGGTTTTATAGCCTATTTGCATTGCCTGATGACGGAGATGCCTTTCAGATGCAAACAGGGAGGAGAGGTGTCTCCTTGACCACTTATCACCTTTTGGGACCTTCTGCAGTCTGTCCTTCAGTCCCTCAGGTCAAACAACATAAAATTTCAGTTAGGGGAATAAATTTAAGAGACATATTGTACAGCATGGCAACCAAAGTTAATAACAAAGTATTATGTACTTGAAAGCTGCTAAGAGAGTAAGTGCTCTCACTACAAAAAGTATGTATGTGGGGTTCCTTGATTTGACCATTTTACAATGTATACATATGTCAACACATTATGTTGTACACCATAAATATATAATCTTTTTTCAATGTAAATGAGTAACAATTTTTTTAAAAGGACTACCAGCTTGAAGGAGTATAGTCAACTGACTGGTCCAAGCTGTTCTTAACTCCTTTAGGGTCTCCTCAGTTTTGAACTGAGGCTGTGTTGTTTTAGGAATGGGATGACCAATAACTGAACATGCTGGTTCATGGGCTCTGCCATTTCTGCACAGAATAGCACTACTGTCATGATTGCTCTATGTTCCAGACCTCTTGGCTTGGCAGAGGCATATGACAGGTTTGCACTGTGGTATGATAGTTGCCCCTCTCGATCCTGCCTCCTCCTCCCTGCTTTCCTAAGTTTTACCTTTCAGTAAACCTCCTTTACTGCTATCTCCCAACAGTGTCAGCAGATGAGAAGGCAAGTGGGTTCTCTTCTGCTTCCTCACCCCATCTGTTAGACGTTTGCCTGGAGGCTCACCATCCCCTCTTAAATTCTCCTTTTTGTGACTAGGTTTATAAAACAGGTCCACCATATTCCTGGGTAAATGGTTCTAGTGTCCATTTTGCAGACCTAGCTCATGCTAATACCAAGATTTAACTTAGGAAAGTGACAGGAACTTATGGGATTCTGAGGTCCCACTTTTGTTTTTCAAGTTAGGATTCCCTGGGAAGCCTGTCCTTTGAGAGTTATTGGGTGCTAACCATCACTTTGAACACTGATACCTCTATCTTCATTTGTCCTATGTTTATTATCTTATAGGGGACAGGTGGTAAAATAATTGGCATCCTAAACCTCCAGTGATGAACTGGAATGAAATATTTATCTCAGTTTGTCTGTGGTGTGCTTAGAATTTTATGTGAGCTCAAGGTGAATGTGGGACCTAAAATCCAAGACCATGGAATGTTTGGATCCCTAGTGAGAGGTGACTGTTTGTCTCAGTTTTCTGCTTAGCCCTAGGATCCTTTTTTTTTTTTTCCCTCTTTTGAAAAAAGTATTTAGTGTATTCTCTTTACTTAGCTTCCCTTTCTTTTTAGAAGGTAAAATCAATAGTCCTTCACCTCCATTCTTATGTTTCTTTTCACTTGAGGAAGCCTTTGCCCTCTTTGTATAACTTTCTAAGTAATGTAGAAACCTTTCATATTATATTTTCTTTAAAGTACTCATATATCATCTAGAATAAAATAATCTGAGAACACTGAAAAATTAGTTTTGAGCACAGATTTAACTTGGTTTCATGGCCACATGGAAACTTGTGAAGGGATATTTAAAAGTCCAAACAGACAGCATTCATTAGGTTACTCTCCCTCAAAGACCTCAATTATCCATATGCTTAATTCATCAAATGCAAATTTCCTTTCTTTCCCTTTCCTTCACATTCTCTCGCCACTGTCAGCTCCAAATTCCAGTTGGCTCTTCTGAAACATATGGTGTGGGAGTGGGTTGGGTAGGGGGTAGAAGGTGGAGCTAGGGTAAGAAAGAGCTTTGCTTTTACATTCCACCCTTCCAAAAAGCTTCTGCCTGAATATCTTCTCAGCTTAAAAAAAACATTCCACTTCGGTCTGTATTCAAGAAATAAGAAAAAATATTCTGAAGCCTGTGACAGAATATGCACAGATGAAATGAAATGTAGTGTTGAACAAATTTTAATGAATAAATGAACTAAATATATGCCTCTATTTTTCCACATTAAAGAAATAAAGAGGCTAAGTGAAGGAAAGTTTTGTGGCAGTGGGTGGGGGGGGAGGGGAGAGAGCTCTATACATTGCAATTGTTTAATACTCCCATTGTTTTGAGTTTCTTATAAATCTTATTTCCAAAGTAATGTTTTACTAGCAAGCACAGCAGAAATCAATCATTTCTTGTTTAGCTCCCTGATTTCTACTTTAATTCTTTAAACCTTTCCATTGAACTGTAATAGGCCTACAGAAAAGTGTACCTATAGCATACATACCAAAATATAGAAGTACACAGAATGGATTTAAAGCAGAAATGTTCATGACACTCCTAGGAAGTTCTCTCATGCCTGCTTCTTCCTGGCAGGATAACCACTATTCAAAATCCTTACATCATTGCTGCAGACTGAATGTGTGTATACCCCAAAACTCTTATGTGGAAACCTAATCCCCAGAGTGCTGGTATTAATAAGTATGCTTTTGGAAGGTTATTAAGTGTTGAGGGTGAAGCCCTCATGAATGGAGTTATAGTATCCTTATAAATAACACCTGAGAGAACTCCAGTGATGTCAGGACACAAGGAAAAAAGGTGTCTCTGAACCAAGAATGATGCTCTTACCAGACACTAATCTGCCAACACCTTTATATTGGATAGCAGAAATAAGTTTCTGTTGTTTATGAGTCACTCAGTCCATAGCATCACAAAAGACTAAGAAAACCAAAGGTTAGTTTGTCTCCATTGGTATTTTATATATGTATATAGATTGACACTGTATGGATTCTTTTCTCTTTGGTTTCTTTTCATGTTTGTTGTCTTTCTCCATGCCATAATGTACAGCAAATGAATTATTTTCATTGTGATAATCACTATGTATAACAATTTCTCATAGAATTTTATATATTTATTTCCCAATTATTGTTTTTGCATTCTTATACATATCTTTTAGAGCATATACAGAAATACTATAGGATACATATCTAGGAATGGAACTGTGTGGGTAGATGTGTATCAATTTCAGTGGGAAATAAATTTTCCTACATGATTGTACCAATTTACATTGTTCCTTTAATAAAAGAGGTTTTATAGTTATTCTACAGCTAAACATTTTATTATTTCTGGTGAGATATAGTGATTCTAATTGTGGCTTTAACTTGCATTTAAAACTTAAAAACTTATATGAACATTTATTGATTATTTGGATATTATCTTTGTGAAATGTTTATTCATTTAAAATTTAAAATGTAAATTGTACATATTTTTTATTAATTGTAGAATTCTTCAGTCCAGATTCAGTTCCTTTCTTGATGGTAGGTATAGCATATTGAGAATTCCATATTCAGCTTCCCTTATCACTCTTTTAATCATTTCATTTGAGAAGCAAATATAATTTTAATGTAGTTCAAAACATCAATTATTTTCTTTGTGGTGAGTTTTCTTTCATATTGGCTTATAATGTCTTAGCCAAACCCAAATTCACGATATTCTGTTATGTTATGTTCTAAAAATTTTAAGCCCTTTCTTTATCATACACATTAAAATACAATAGGCTAAGCTTGATGGTGCATGCCTATAATCCCAGCACTTGTGAGGCTGTGGCAGGAGGATTGAGAGTTCCAGGCCATCTGGGCTACATGGTGATCCTGTCTCAACAAACAAGCAAACAGGTGCATGATTTACATAGTTAATTTTGGGGCATGTGACACAAGATGGAAGACAAGATGCATTTTTTTCACATAGACAATGAACTGTCTAAGTACCATATTTTTCCCAGTGCTCTGCAAAACCACATTAGTCATAAAACAAACTTTCATATACATGTGATTGGATTTTGGTATCTCTGTTTCATTTGTCTATTTTATGCCAATTGTAGTGTATCAAATATTATAGCTTCAGAATAAATAAGGTTGATACCTAGTACTGTTAGTTGGCATATTTCATTTATTTTTGTAAGATGTTATTGGTTATTCTTGACTTATTATATTTCTGTATATGTTTAAGAATTAAATATCCAATTTACATTAAAATAGCAAGAATATTAATTGGAATTACAATAATCTGTTAATAAGTTATAAAGAACTGGCATCTTGACAAATGATAAGACTTCTGATAGGTGGGCATGAAATATTCCTCATTCATTTAACCTTCTTTACTTATTCTCAGTCATTGATTTGAGTTTTTCACAGTAGAGTTCATATACAAAATAACCAAACTAATGCAGAAACAAATTAACTACTGCAAGACTAAAATCAATCACTCTTGAAAGGAAGACTGAAAAATGTAGATTCAAAAATACAGTATTCACAGAATCAAGCATATAATAAAAATTACTAGATTTAGGATTAGATAAGGAAATATTACTCCTAACTCGAAGAAAAGTTAGTAAATAGAAACAGTCCTAGAAATGTAGACAAGAATTTTTATAATAGTCATTTAAAATAAATTCATGAAAGTAATTAGAGGGCCAAATGATGAATTTTAACAGAGACAGGAAAATATTAAAAAGTGTCAATTCTAGATTTCAAAATGCAATACCTGATATGAAAAACTTGCTGTATGGAGTTAATAATAGTGTTGATGTCAGGTATTTTGTCACAGGAATGAAAAAACTGATTAAACAGAAATTGGTACCAGGGAAGTGGGGTTGTTGCTGTGACTACCTACCAATTTGGTTCAAAAGAATTTGGAACTGAAATTTGGAAACGTTTGGAGAAGCAGACAAGAAAGTCCCTAGAATGCTGTACATAGAGTTTAATGGGCACTTCTGGTCAAAGCTCAGAAGACCAGAATGTTGATAGGAATGTGGACAGTAAAGGCTGTGCTTATGAAGTTTCATATGAGGTAAGGACTCTATTGGTCACTGGACTAGAGGCCATTCATGGTACATTCTGGCAAAGATCTTGTCTATACTTTGTCCATGCCCTGAGACTTTGTGGGAGGCTCAGTTTATAGGTGATGGGCTAATTAATCTGATGAAGGAAATTTCAAGTTTGTTCAGCTTTCAGGCTCTTGTATGGGTGTTGCTGGCTGTTTTTGCCAAGACTTGCAGTAAGAATTAGGAGCAAAAACATGGCAGAAAGATTTGTAAACCTGTGGTTTGATTGAAAAGCCCATGTAAAGCTAGAGCTAAGGAAAGCACGGCTTCTGAAAAGATTAGTACAACTAAAAAGAAGTCAAGTACTTTGCACCTGGACAATAGGAAAGATGCAGCAGGGCCTCTCAGGAACTGGCTGAAACCCACCTATCACAGGTTTAAAGGTGTAAAGGATAAACTCATTTGAAAGACTTTCTTATGAAAAGAGGGTGCGTCTGGTGTAACCTGCTGGCACAAGACCACCAAAGAACTTGCTTTCCTAGGATCCATTTCACCATGACCCCTCAGGGGTCACTGAAACTACGATCCAATGGGCTCAGATACTATTTCTGCTGGCAGCAGATGTTGGGATCATCCAGGTAGTACTGGATTTGTAGGCATACAGAATTCAAGATTTATGGGTTCATAGAGGCTTCCACACAAATTTCAAAGGGAAACCTGGGAAGGCAGGCAATATATGACAAGGTTAGAATACCCTCAGGCAACCCTTCACAGTGTGATGTGATGAGAATGAAGCTGAAGATTCAGTGGAGACCCTAGGATATTGGAGCTGCCAGGATCATGGATGACCTGCTAAGAAAAGCTGCAGCCAGTGAGTGAAGCCAGTCAATGGAAAAGGCCCTGTGGGCTTCAATCCTAAAGAATGAAGGCCCAGGACAGCCCAGTCCTTTGGAACCGCATCACAACGTCCTGTGCCCCAGATGTCAGACATGAGGCTAAAGGATTGGATGTTTGCCATGAAGGTTTTAATCTTGCTTTGGTCTGATCCCTTCTTTATTCTCCAATTCCTCCCTTTTGTATTGAGAATATTTACTCTGTGTCACTGCATTTTAGAGGTATGCATATTTAAAAAACTTTTTTACAGGGGCCTCACAACTAAGAGCTTGCCTTTAATCTCAGAGGAGATTTCAGACTTGAATTTCTGAACAATGTTGGAACTTTGAGACTGCAGAGACTCGGAGATGGACTAAGTACATCTTGCATTGTGAGATGGACATGAGTCTTTGGGGGTCGGGGTGGAATGTTCTGGTTTTGATATGAATTATTCCCCCGAAGGCCAGCAGGTCTATACTAAAAGATGTACTAAAAGTAGTAATACAAGTATGTAAAGTGCATGTTCCCAATAGCACAGAGAGGATAGGAGCTAGTGACGTTCTGTTGTAGGCTCTCATATAATATGTAAAGTGATATAATATGAATTCAAAGTAAACTGCTGTTGGATAAAGGTGTATATTATATGTCTTAGATCAAATATTTTAAAAAGACAATGAAAGATACAAGATAGTACACTAAAATGATTAAATTTAAAAGACAGGAAAATACAAAAGAAGAATGAAGCAGAAATAAAAAATAAGAAATCTGCAGTAAAATTACTATATCTAGAACCAGCAATACAAATGATTACATGGGAGGCTGGGGGTTAGCTCAAGTGGTGAGCACCTGCCTAGTAAGTGTAAGTTCAAACTCCAGAACTGCCAAAAAGTAATTACATGAAATGTAAATGGATGAAACATGCAGTCGTAGAACAGAGATTGTCAGACTGAACGCACAACCATGGCCTGTTACATAGTTGGCTGTTTATAAACACTGGACTTTAAATAAAAAAGCATATACAGGTTAAAATTTAAAAGTACAGCCTGAGCATGGTGGTACATGCCTGTAATCACACCTAGTTGGAGGTAAAGTTAGGAAGATCAAGGTCAGAGGTCAACCTGGACAAAAGTGGAGCACCTTATCTGAAAAACAAACTAAAAACAAAAAGATTAAGGGTACGAGTCAAGTGGTATAGTGTTTGCCCCACTCATGAGAGGTCCTGTGTTGAATCCTGGTACTGTAAAGGAAAAATAAGTTAAAGGAGTAAAAATATATGCACCATGAAATTCTATGATCAGGAAACTGGAGTTGCTATATTAATGTGCGATAAAGTAGATTTCAGGCAAAAGGACATTATCAAAATGAAAGACAAATATTTCATAATGATAAAAGGGTCGAATTTCTAGAAGTATGCAACAAGCCTAAATGCCTATACAAACTAGTTGTATAGCTTCAATACACTTGGCATGTTTATTGTTTATTCACAATAACCTAGATGCCCATCAATGGATGAACAGAATAAAGAAAATGTGGTGTACATACATAGTGGAGTATTAATCAGCCATAAAGAAAAATGGTATTATGATGTTTTCAGGAAAATGGATGGAACTGGAGGTCATCAGGATAAGTGAAATAAACAAGTCCACAAGTTCACATATCATGTTTCCTCTCATATGTGAACTCTAGGTAGGAAAGAATATGAAAGTAAAAGGACAGACTATTAGGGACGTGGAAGGGGAAAGGAAGATGGGGTATAAGAAAGAATAAAGAGGGTGATCAAAGTATAGTGTGTACATATATGGAAATGTCATAATGAAACCCCTTCATACAAGTAACATATGCTAACAAAAATATATGAAGAAAAGAACTGATGGAACCAAAGAATGAAATGGCTAAATCCACACCTAAAATGAGTGATTTTAGTTCTGTTTTCTAAGTAATTTATAGACAAGAAGTCAAAATTCAGAAAAGATATAGAAGAGTTCAACAAGATTACTCGCCAATTGATACTTACAGAATATTCAATTGCAACATCAAGAAAACACATCCCTTGAAAGTCCCAATGGAAGATGAGCCAGGTATGTCTACAGGCCACCCAAATCTCAACAAACTCAAAACAATTGAAAACATGTAGAGTGCATTTTAGGACAATAATCACATCAAATTCCAAATCAATAACAGTAAAATTATCTGCAAATGGCCAAGTATTAAGCAATACATTTATTTATTTTTATTACCATATTATTTTATTGGGGGTACATTGTGACATTCACATAAGTTCTTACAATATTTCATAGTTGAATTCACCCTCCATCATTCTCCTTTTATCCCCTTCTCCCCTCATTTCAGGAATAGTTGCAACAAGTCTTATTTTTCCATTTTCATACCTGAGTACATATTTCTACTACATTCAGCCTCTACACCTTTCCCTTATATCCTTCCCCTTCCCATTGGTACCAACCACCAGATAGGACCTGCTCTCCATTTTTGAAAAGAGGCATTTTTGTTTAAGATAGTTATACAGGGAGTTTTGTTTCAACACTTCCATATATATATATAAACCCAAATTGGTTCATTCTCTCTGTTTTTCTGCTTTCAATCTTAGTCATCTTCTTATGGCAATATATTTATTCATCCTCCATCATTCTTTTTCCCTCACCTCCTTCCTGCTCATTCCCCCAAATAGTACATATATACATACACACATATTTTAGTTCTAGATTTCACATATTAGAGAAAATGTGATATTTGTCTTTCTGAACCTGGCAATTTGCTTAACATGATGCTCTCCAGTTCCTATCATTTGCCTGCAAAGGACCTAATTTAATTCTTTTTTATGGTCAAATAATACTCCATTGTGTACATGTAGACATATTGTGTATGTGTGTATACACATTCTCTTTATCAGTTCATCAGTTAAAGAACATCTAGGCTGATTCCATAGCTTGGCTATTGTGAATAGGGCTGTAATATACATTGGTATGTAGGTATCTCTATTATATCCTGACTTACACAACCTTCAGATGTAGGCCCAAGGGTGAAATTAAATCTCAATGTTGTTTTGATTTTCATTTCCTTATAGCTGACTTTTCTTTATGTATTGGCTATTTGTACTTATTGTGAGAATTGCCTGTCCAATTCCCTTACCCATTTATTAATTGGATTGTTGGTTCTTTTGGAGTTTATCTTATTGAACTTCTATATTCTGGTTATTAATCCCTTGTCAGATGAATATCAGGCAATGATTTTCTCCCATTCCGTAGACTGTTTCTTCATTCTAGTGTCTGTTTCCTTTGCTGTTCAGAAGTTTTTTAGTTTGATGCAATCCCACTGTCAATCTTTGGTGTTATTCCTTTGGCTATTTGAGTCCTAGACAAGAAATACTTGCCTATGCCTATGTATCTTCTAGTGTTTTCCCCAGTCTTTCTGATAGCAATTTCAAAGTTTCAGGTCTTACATTGAGAGTTTTGATCCACTTTGAGAGACAGGAATCTGATTTCAGTCATCTACATGTGGATATCCACTTTTTCCAACACCATTTGTTGAAGAGGCTGTCTTTTCTCCAACGTATGTTTTTGGCACCTTTGTCAAAAACTAACTGGCTGAACTGTGTGGGCTTATTTCTGGGTCTCTTATTTTATTGTCTACATGTCTGTTTTGTGGCAGGACCATCTTTTGTTTTAGCTTTGTGGTACAATTTGAAGTCTGGTTTTGTGAAAATTGTTCTTTTTACTTTGGATTTCTTTGGTTACTTGGGATCTTTGTGCTTCCATATGAATTTTAGAAATGATTTTGCTATTTCTGGGAAGAATGACATTGAGATTTTTGATGGATATTGCATTAAATGTATAGATTGGTTTTGTTAGTGTAGCCACTTTTACAATATTGATCCAGAAGCATGGAAGAAGACACAAATTCTTTCTTCAGTGTTTTATAGTTTCATTGTAGTGTTCTTTCACTTCCTTAGTAAAATTCATTCCTAGGTAATTTTTGAGGTTGTTGTGAATTGGGGATTGTGTTCCTGAATCTCATTTCTTTCTCAGACTGTTCATTGTTGGTGCATAGGAAAGCTACTGATTATTGTATATTGATTTTGTATCCTGCTACTTTGCTGGAAGTGTTAATTATTTCAATTTAGTTGTTAAGACTTGCTCTATGGCCTAAGATGTGTTCTAATTTTGAGAAGTACCATTGTTGGTATACATTGTTGCTAAACATACTTAGGAGATCTTGGAGGATTTTGGTAGTGGTTTTAGGATCTTTTAGTTATAGGATTTTATCATCTGCAAATAAGGATAATTTGACTGCTTCATTTACTAATTGAATTCCACCCTTCCCCCCCTTTTTTTTTCTTGCCCTATTACTCTGGCTAGGCATCCTATTACTACACTGAATAAGAGTTGGGAGAGTGTACACCCTTTTCCTGTTCTTGACTTTAGAGGAAATGGTTCAATTTTTTTCTATTGAGGGCCATGTTGGCTACAGGTTTATCATAGTATAGCCTTTATTATGTTGAGGTACACTCTTTCATTCCTAGTTTCTTTAGAGTGTTTATCACAAAGAGATGTTGAATTTTGTCAAAGGCTTTTTCTGCACCTATTGAGATGACCATGTGGTTTTTGTCCTTGATTCTGTTTTTGTGTTGTATTATGTTTATTGATTTGCATATGTTGAACCTTGTATCCCTGGAAGAAACCAACTTGATAATGGTATTTGATCTTTTTATGTGTTGTTGGATTCAATTTGCAAGTATTTAATTGAGAATTTTTATGTCTATGTTCATCAAAGAAATTGGCCTATAAATTTTGTTGTGTGTCTTTAATCAGTTTTGGCATTAGGGTAATACTAGCTTCATAGAATAAGTTTGGTAACATTCCTTCCCTTTGTATTTTTTGGGATAGTTTGAGGAACATTACTGTTAATTTTTCTTTAAAGCACTTATAGAATTCCACAGTGAATCCATGAGGTTTTGGACTTTTCATTTTTGGAAGATTATTATTACCATTTCATCCCATTACTTGTTATATATCTATTTAGGTTGTTTATATTCTCTTGGTTTGATTTTGGTAGGTCATATGTGTGTAGAAATTTATCCATTTCTTCTAGATTTTCCAGTTTGTAGAAAACATTTTCAAAATATTCCCTAATGATCTTCTGAGTTTCATTGGTATCTGTTTAAACATCCCCCTTTTCATCTCTAATTTTATTAATTTGAGTCTTCCCCTTTCTTCTTTTGGTTAGTTTGGCTAAAGGTTTTTCAATCTTGTTTATGTTTTCACAGAACCAATTCCTTTTCTCATTGATTTGTTATATTGTTCTTTTAGATTTCATTAATTTCTGTCTTGCTTTTTGATCATTTCTTTCTATATGCTGATTTTGAAATTGGGTTACTCTTGTTTCTCTAAGAGGTTGAGGTACAATGTTAGGTTGTTTATTTGATATCACTCTAATTTTTAAAAGTACACACTCAGGGTTATAAACTTTCCTCTTAACACTCTTTTGGTGCATTCCACAGGCTCTGGTAGGTTGTGTTTATATTTTGTTTTGAATCTAGGAATTTAAATTTCTTCTCTGATTTCTTTATTGACCCATTGATCATTTAAAAGCATTTCATTCAATCTCCATGTGTTTGAATAATTTTATAGTTTCCGTTGTTATTGATTTCTAATTTTATTCCATTGTGGTCTGTTAGGATACAGAAATTATTTCAGTTTTTTTATTAAGACTTGCTTTATGGCTTAATATGTGATTTCTTTTGGAGAAGTTTCATGGACTGCTAAGGACAATGTGCAATCTACTGTTGTAGGATGGAATGCTTTTTAGATGTCTTTTAAGTCCTTTTCATCAATGATATTGTTTAATTCTGAGATACCTTTGTTAATTTTTTTTTGGTCTGAATGCTTTATCTATTGATGAGAATGGAGTGCTAAAGTTACCCACTATTATTGGATCTGGACTTATCTGTCCCTAAATATTCAGTAATATTTGTTTTATGAAATTGGGGGAACTGATGTTCTGTGTATATTATGTAGAATCATTACATCTTCTTGTTGGATTTTATTCACTTTATTAAGATCTACTTTTGCTTGAAATTTTGCCTAATATAAGTTTAGCTATTCCTGCTTGTTTTCTACTTGTGCTTGCTTGTTATATTTTTCCATCCTTTTGTTTTTGTCTCTGTGTGGCTTTGCTTGTAAGGTGTGTTTCTTGTAGACAGCAAATTGTTGGATGCTGCTTTTTTAATCTAATCAGGCAACCTATGTCTTTTTTTCTGTTTTTGTAGTACTGGAGTACTGGGGCTTGATTTCAGGGCCTTCACCTTTAGCCACTCCCCCAGCCCTTTTTTTGTGAAGGGTTTTTCGAGATAGGGTCTTGTGGAGCTATTTGCCTGGGCTGGTTTCAAACCATGATCTCTCTGATCTCTTCCTTCTGAATAGCTAGGATTACAGACATGAGCCATCAGCATCTAGCAACCCATGTCTTTTGATGTGAGAGTTAAGTCCATTTATATTTAGAGTTATGATTGGGGTATATTTACTCTTTCTGGTGGTTCTATTGGGTTTTTTTTTTTAACAGTGTTTCTTTTTCTTTTCTTTCACTGTTATTCATCTTTTGATTTTTGCTGGTTTGTTGATTTGGGCAAGTTTAAATACTTTCCTATTTATCCTGTGTTTGCCCTTTTCTTCCTCTTTTGTGTGTAGTTTTCCCTTAAGTATCTTCTGCCATGCAGGCTTGGTGAACACCAACTCCTTTAGCTTATTCTCATCCTGAAAGGTCTTTATTTCTCTATGAAAATGGAAGGATAACTTTACTGGACACAGTGTTCTTGGTTGGTAGTTATTTTCTTGTGATTTCTGGGCAGATATGTCATCTTAAACTTTATTATGTCACTCACTGAAGCAGTATCTATCTTATAAATCCCAATGCATGAATTTTACCTCTTTTATGATTTCCAAAGCTCTTTCTCACTTCAGAATATATTCTCTCCTGAGATACATGACTTTGTCATTCAAGGAGTCAAATCAATGGATGCTTCTTATCCTCCATCTTGCCCCAGCCTTGAGAGTTAACTAAAATATAACACATCCAAACTTGTGCATTGTAGCTAAAGAGTGTTTAAAGGGAAATTCCCTTAGCTTTAATAATTTGTGTAAAAAAAGGAAAAAATTTCAAATAAGTTTCTTATGTTTCTGCTTAGGAAGCAAGTAAAAAAGCAAATAAAACCAAATGTTAATAGAATTAAGTAACAAACATATAATAAATGACAACTATGTCATAAAAATTGGCCAAAAGTAGAGATAATCAATTTAAAAATCTACTTTGTAAAAGTCTACAAATCTGATAATACTAGGTAGACTGATCACAAAATTAAATAAAAGAGATACAAATGATCAATAATTAGTAATGAAAGATTGGGACATGAAAGAGAATAAAACAGTATTATGAACAACATATGCTAATGCAATTGACGGCTTGAAATGAAAAAGTCCCAGAAAGACAAATGATCAAACCTGAAAAAGAAGTAGAAAACCCAATAGCCTAATAACTACTAAAACTTGCATTCATAATTAAACACTTTCTCATACACACTTAAAAGCATAATTGGTGAATTTGACCAATATTGATCTAAGAAAAAGTATAATACTACTAATCATTTCACACAGTAGGGGAGGGCAGAACATCATTGATTATCATTCAGTAAAACAATTATTCATTCAATTTAGCATTACCCTTTTTTCAAAACTAAGCAAAAATATTAAAGGTCAATGTACTTCATTAACATACACTCAAAAATCTTAATAGAATATCAACAAATCAAATTCATCATGATGGTTTATTTCAGAAAAGAAAAGTTGCTTTAACATTTGGAAATCAAATATAACTAACCATATTATAATAAATGAGAAAAACATATGATTTTACTAATAGATGTAGGAAAAGTGTTTGACAAAATTCAATACCCATATTTGTTACAGAGAGAATGACAGATAGTATCTGTGAAAACTGTACAGCCAACATCATATTTTATGATGAAAGATGGAACATTTCTCCCCTCATGTTGGGCAGAAAGCAAGGATGTCTGCTCTCTTCTTTTATTCAACAACATACTGAAGGTCCTAGCCAGTGTAAATACATGAGAGCAAAACCAAATGGTAAACAAAATGCAAAGAACATAATTTTATATATAAAACTGTATTTAAAGATAAGATGATAAAATGCACAGAAAATTTTAAGAGATATAAGCCACTGCAGTTAATAAATGAATTTAGCAAGGTCATAGGATACAAGATCAATAATCTAAAATTGATCTTTTTACTTTTCTGTTAATAAAAGTTTGAAATATGTAATAAAAAGCAAGTACATTAAAAGCCACAAAATATTTAGGGTAATCTAACATAGCTATATGACAATCTCCTTCATAAAAATTAAGTGTAAATTATTGAAATTAAAGATAACTCATGCTTATGAAGAAATAAATCATGTTTCCATTTTTCTATTGCTTTTCATTATTGCAAGTTGATCTAGAGATTTAACACAATTCCAATAAAAATCTTAGCTGTGTTTTATAGGGAAATGTCTAGACTAATTCCCAAAATTTATATGGAACACAAAAGACCCAAACTCTTTAAAACAGTCTGCAAAACAAGAATGAAGCAGGAAGACCTATACTACCTGTCTTCAGAATTTTTAATAGATTACAAATTAATTAATAAATGGATAAGAAAATTGGCCAGTGAAATAGAATGGAGAATTCAGAAAGATTTAGACAATTATATTGGCTATGATTTTTGTCATAGACAGCAAAACAATTTATTGAGGCAAAGGAAAGATATTTCACCAAATGGCCCTAAAGCAAGTGGATATTCATATAAAAAAGAAATTCAACCCTTACTTCCCACCTCACACAAAATTTATTCAAGAAATAACATAGCACTAAAGATGAAAATACAATTCTAAAGCTCCTAACAGAAAATATAGGAGAATATCGTCCAGATATTAATTTGATAAAATGTTCTCAGATCAATCTCAGAAAGCACTAACCATATAAGAAACAAAATTAATAAAGTGAACCTTTTCAAATTTCAAAATTTTTTGCTCATTGAAATTCACCATTAAGAAAAGTGGTAGGCAAGTCACAAACTAGAAAGAAATATTTTCAATACTGTCTATAATCAAAAACAGTATTATTATTTCCATAATAAATGACAGTCTTCGTTAGACATGGGTTGCTTGTGCCTGGAATCCTAGCTATTCAGGATGCTGAAATCAGGAGGATCACAGTTTGAGGACAGCCCAGGCAAACAGTTTTTGCAACTTCATCTCCAAAATAACCAGAGCAAAATGAACCGGAGGTGTGGCTCAGTTAGTAGAGTGCCACCTTTGCAAGTGTAGAACCCTGAATTCAGACCTCACTCCCACCAAAAAAAGAAAAAAGAAAATCCTCAGGCTGGAGGAGTGCTCAACTGGTAGCTCATCTGCCTAGCAAACTCTAGGCTCAAACCCCAGCACTACCAAAAAAAAAAAAAAAAAAAAAAAAAC
Organism: Castor canadensis; assembly: GCF_047511655.1. Classification (NCBI taxonomy): domain Eukaryota; kingdom Metazoa; phylum Chordata; class Mammalia; order Rodentia; family Castoridae; genus Castor; species Castor canadensis. The sequence continues at coordinate 105,511,050 of NC_133397.1, read as the reverse complement.
CACAATCCTATTAAAATGTGTAAATCATTTGAATTGTTACTTAACAAAAAGCTATGCAGAAATGACCAGTAAACACGTAAAACAGTACTTACCATTATAAGTCAGAAAGAAAATGCAAATTAAAATCAAAATAAAATATTACTACAAACCCCTAGAATGACTAAAATGAAAAAGATTTACAACATCAAAGACGGAAAAGAAGACCGTAGTACAATAGACAAAGACTGTGGAACAGCAGAACAGTAACTTTGGAAAGAGGTGAGGCAGTTTCTCATATAGTTAAATGCACAGCTACCTTAAGATCCAGCAATTCTAATGCTGTGTATTTATGCAAATGAAATGAAAACACATAAACACAAAGTCTTATCTGAGAGTGTCCTAGCAGCTTTATTTGTAAGAGCCAACTGGAAACAGCCCAAATGTCCATCAATGGGAGAGTGTGTAAGCAAACAGTGATGTATTCATTCAATGAAATACTACTCAGCAATAAAAACAAAGAACTGGTACCTACAACAAGATGGCGGAGTCTCGAGACCACTGTGCTAAAAGAAAGATTTTGTATAAAACTATGGTAAAGACAAAACTAATATACAGGAAAATAAATCAGAAAAGTGACTGCCTCTGTCAAAGATGTATTAGCAAGAGGGAACGGAACATTTTAGCTTCTAATAGAGGAGAGGATGCACCAGTACAAGCTCTGCCAATACTTGAACTCATAATTTAATGTCTGTGCATTCCACTGCATGGTAATTACACCTTCAGAAAAACAATGAGAATAAATCTCTGACTTAATTGTGGGCTTTACCATTTCTTTTTCTTGTGTGTGTGGCACTGAGGGGTTAAACTCAGGGCCTTGCGCATATTGGGCAGGAGCTCTACCATTTGCATTAGTTAATTTTGAGGTAGGGTTTCACTTTATGCCAAAGCCAGACTGGAGAATGAATCTTCTATTTGTGTTTCCCTGCATCATTTGGATGACAGGCACACACACCACTGTGCCCAGCCATTTATTGAGATGGAGTCTTGTGAACTTTTTGCCCAGGGATGACCTCAAACTGAGATCCTCCTGACCTCTTCTTCCCAGTTAGCTAGGAGGAACTGTGCCCTGCTTTTTCTATATTTTTTTAAGTATTTTTCTAATTTTTGACTCTATAATATTTAGATGCATACAAATATACATAATACATATGTAAATTGTACTGTAATATATTGCAATAAACACTATATATAGGGAAAATATATATTTTAAATTGCCAACTCTACACACATATACATGCAAAGGTGTGTTCCAAATTAACTGACCCTTTCTCATGAAATGTGCCTCTTTATTGCTAACTCTCACCTTGCAAATAAACCCTGCCTATTATTGCAATAATCTTATAATCCTTTATCATATTTTGTTTGGTTATCAGCATTTACAGGTTTTTATTTCTCACTCTTTTAATTCTTCTGAATTGTCATCATGGTATGTTTTATAAAGAATATGTAGCTTTTAACTTCGGTCCAATAATCATCTTTTAGTAGGAATAGTCAGTCTGTTTGTACTTGATGGAATTATTGATATAAGTTTTCCACTCGTTTTATCACTTCTATAGTCCTTTTTCTTACCGCTCTCATTTTATCTTAAGTGATTACTTTTCAGTTTGTGTTTTCTCCTCTGTTAAATTGGTTTTTTTTCTTTTGCTGTTTTTTATAAAACTTTTATTAGGATATATTCATTATATGGGGGAGTTCATAGTGACAAGTCTAATTAGACTTATATTGTACATTATTTGCATTTTCCCCCTCATGTCTTTCCCAACCACACTTGAAGCAATTGCAAGAGGGTTTTTAGTTCTGTTTCATATAGGTATACGGAGTCCATTGACCATATACTGTCACTTTAAATCTCCTTCCTTCACCCTCCCCCTCCCACTAGTATCCTCCTTTTCTAAATTGTTAATAAAACATTTATAATTGTCTTCTTTCCCTTATTTTGAGTTATGTTTTGTGTTAACAATCTTCTCAAGTATACCGGTGGTAGGTGAATTTTCCTATCAACTTTCCAAAATTAACATTTTGCCATATTTGCTTTAAATCCTTATTTTTATTTTTAAAATTATTCATATAGTTGAAAACTCCTCTGTTATTTTCTTTAGCTATTATTACTGAGATACAGTTTTGATAAAAAATAATATGAAAATTAAATAATTGGGAAGGATAGCACTGTAACAAAGAATAATTTCAAATTTCACACATTTTTCAAGAAGGGGTAGTTATCTCTTTTTTTTCTCAGCAATAAGAAATGTGTAGTCTGTCTCTCTCCACTGAATGTGCTTCATCTAGATGATACTTCTTACTGAAAGGAATAGCTACTGCAGTTACCCAAGTAGGAGACCTTAGCATTAGCACTTTGTGCTTTTCTTCACTTCCTGAATAGACTGACTTTTGAGTCTCACCACTTTCCATCTTCGTATCCTCAAGAGATGTAACCATCTTCCTACCAAAGAGATTTCGTTACAAGGGAATAAAAGTAAATCCAAAAATATGGTCCTGCTGTACCTGAATCCTTGTTTCCAAAGCCTGTATACTTACATAATCTTACTGAACAATCAAGATGGCCCTATGAATTTGGAGGGCTAGGTTTATCCTTTTCATATCGCAGATGTGAAAACAATTCCATTGAAATTATTGCTTATGAGCACAAGCCTGTGAAATGAGGAAACTAAAACTGAAACAAAATTCTGCAAAGTTTTTTCCACTGATCAAATTTTACAAAGTGGATTTATAAGAAGTCACCATGATATGTCTTCAACATCTGCACTAATAAACCATAGACTTCTTCCAAGCTTGAATCCTAACATCCCTCCATAGGCTTGCCATAGCTTGTTACACCTGCCACAGTTCATATGTGGCAGTACCCCATACCACTTATCTACTCTTTGGCACTCATCAGTGCTTGCCAGTCCAACTTTCCAATCTATTAGGGCTTCCTACTTTTGTGAATTGACAGTAGATGACTCGATACATTGGTAGTTGTGTTAGTAAGCTTCCTGTCACTGTGACAAAACACCTATGATATTTAACTTACAAGAGGGAAAGGTTTAATTTGGCTATGGTTTCAGAGGTTTCAGTCCATGGACACTTGGCTGTGTTACCTTTGGTTTTGTGTAAGACAGAACATTATGGTGGGGAGTGTGTAACAGAGACTTGTTCACTTCATATCATCAGAGAAGCAAATAAATGTACAGGAATAGATCAAGGTCCCAATATCTCCTTCAAGGGCAACCCCCCCAGTGATCTAACTTCCTTATTCTAGGCCCTGATTCCTGGAGGTTCTGCCACCTCTCAATAGCACACTGTGCTGAGGACCAAGCCTTCTATCCATGGACCTTTGGGGGAACATTCAAGATCCAAACTATAACAGTAATTATGGGCCTTTTGTTAGTACCCTGCACTCAGAATGCATACTGACATTCTGAAGATTGTGGAAATAAGATCTTTCCTAAGACCTTTACTCTAGTCAAAGCCCATAATGGTAGACATGTATGACACATACTCTCAATCCTATTAGGTGACAGAACTATTAGAAAGAATAGTTAAATATATATAGTAAATATAACGTGAGTAAACTTAGATCCCTATGTAAAAGGAAACCAAGATTCTCCTTTTATACATCCTGTATGACTCCATTAGGCCATTCAAAAAGTTGAATTCTGCTGAGTATGGTGGCATGTGCTCATTATCTCAGCTACTTAGGAGGCAGAGGTCAAGAGGATCATGGTTCAATTCCATTCTGGGCAAAATGTTAGGGAGACCTCCATTTCAACATGGCGGCCCACAACTGTAATCCTAGCTACATAGGAAGCATAGCTAGGAGAATCACAGTCCAAGGCCAGCCCTGGGCAAAAACCTACCCTATCTGTAAAACAAAGACAAAAAACACCTAAAAAGGGTGAGGTCATGGCTCAAGAGGTAGAATGCCTGCCTAGCAAGCACAAGGTTCTGAGTTCAAACCTCATTACTGCCAAAAAGAAGAGAAAAGAAAACCTGAATACTGTTTGATAATGCTGACTTCTCATTCTACTTTAAACCTCAAGAGAACAGCCTGGTTGCTAACCTGGGAAAGAGATCATATCTTATTGTTTTTCCATATCTTAGTTTCACAGGTGATAAAAGATCCCTAATTATTTCCATAAAGCACTATGCCTTCTGTCTACTCTTAGACATGAAGTCTGTGTTTCTGGAGGTATCATTTAATCCCTGATCTAAAAAATGCTCATGAAAAAAGGAACAGTTGGCCAAGAACAGAAAACCTTTTCAATATTAATAAGAGCAAACAAAAAGTAAAAAAATCAAGAATAGGATCTCTTTTTAATGAATAGACAATTTCTTCAAAATTTAGTCTGAATCACATTATTTGATGTTAAAAGTTCCATTTCATATTCTGACAATAAGCTAGAATTGATCTGAAATGCCTTCGTCCAGAGGTTTTTTTCCTGTGCTCCAGCCTCAACCTTTGCAATGTCCTTTTTGCCCCTTTCTACACACTGGAGATTGAATTTTCTTTGGTAGACTGTTTTCCTTCAGGTCAGATTTTGCTGAATGCTCAAGAGACTGAGGTAATTCTGATCAGTGTTGATGGATTTAATAAAGTAACTAATCATTAAGGGAAAGTTATTCCAGATAGAAGAGTAAGGAAGTTAAGAGGAAAGATGGGGCCTATGGGGAAGAGGTAGTTTACTGACTCTTGAACTTGACAAATTTCAGACAAAAAACAGCTATATGTGAGACATGGGTGCTGATGGATTACATTAATTACTGTCACCAGGGTTTAGATGCAATGGATAGTTATTGGAAATCCTGGTATATAGGATTATGAGAGGGATTTTACAGGAAGAAAAGATAAGCAATGATTGCAATGGTGTGTGAAAGTCAGAGCTCAGAGTAATGTGAAACAATAGTGTCTGTTGCAGCTTTATCCCCATTGTGCTTTCTTGACGAGTTGCCAGGTCAGGGTACTTACTTCTGAGGGTCACATTTGTTGGTGTCAAGTAACTTTAACCATGAATTACAAACTGAGTTTTAAAGTCATGGGCTCTTCCTTTGTTATCCATCCACCCTAGATTAATAGATTAAGAATTGCTTTATTTGGATACAAATCTAGGTAAATTTTCTGCTCCTCAAGCAAATATGATGCTTTAAAAATTGACTATAATCTAATCTATACAGCAAGTTTCAATAATTTCTAAGAACAAGATCCCATACTCTAACCACCATTCCAAAAAATTAGAAACTTTTGACAGAAAGAAACATTTAAAAGCAAAATGTTCTGAAGTAACATATAGGTTACTTCTTGACAAAGATACCATAACAGAACCTACAAAATAAGTAATCCTGATAATACTACATATGAGATTTTTTGGAATAGAGCTAAAGCAGTAATTAAAGGAAGATTAATAACATTAACGTTAATGCTTATACCAGAAAATAAAAAATAATGTGCTAGTATACAACTTAAAACAAAGGAACAACAGAATAGAAACAAAATAGTCAAAAGATAAAAAAGAATAGAAATCAATAGTAAACAAAGGAATGATAAATAAATAAAATCAAGGTTGACTTTTTAAAAAGATGAGCAAACTGCAAATGGCTGGTAAGACCATTTCTCTCAAGAAAAATGAGAGAAAACACAAGTACACCATATTTAGATGAAAATAATGTATTATGCATATAGCTATAAATGAATAATGAGAAGTTAACTTGCTCCTTTTAAGGATTGATTTGTTTTTCTTATGTTAAATTCATTTTTAAAACCTTTATTAATGTATGTTAGTTGTACAACATAATTAGCTTCATTGTGGTAATTAATCACGTATATAATGTACTTTAATTATATTCACCCCCTTACTATTTCTTACCCATTTTCCCTCCTCCTATGCCTTCTCCAGGTTTGATTTTAAGATCATTTAAAGATGATCTAAAGTGAATCTTTATTCAAGGGGCCATTTAGTTCCATGAAGGCATTGCCTTTCTGCCATCTCTTCTGAATATTTCATGCATTCAGTAAGGCTTTTCCACAATGGCTGGGAGGAACTCAAATGATTAACAGTCTTGAGGAAGTTCTGGGATTGTTAGATTTACAGTTTATGGTACTTTTTCTTTCCTTGGAAGTTGTTCTTACCTTGCCTTGCAGCAATGGTTAGTATTTAGTCACAAACTCAAGGGAATCTCTCTAAAGACTTCTATTTTTTTTCCAGTAGATACATCTTCTTGAGTATTTTGCCCCAAATGCTAACTTTCTTACCAATCTTTAACTCTACCCTCTGTCTTTTCAACTTAACAGGATTAGTAGTCTCTTTGAGTATTCCATTCCAATAGTTGTATCCGGGCAAAACAAACCAATGTGAAGATAGAGCCCACCTCATTTGTTCTCCTTTTCCCAGGGATCATAATCCAGCTGTCCAATGCCTGGTATTAGTTTCTTATACTTTGTCCAGTTTCCTAGCTGTCTATAGTGAAAAGTAGTTCTAGACCATTTTGCTTCTTCTTGCCTGACAGTAGAAGTTTACTGCAGAATTTGTTGTTATTATATTATTGTTGTACTAGGGATTCATTGTGATATTTACAAAAGTTCTTACAATAAATCATAGTTGAATTCACCCCCTCCATCATGCTCCTTTATCCCCTCCCCCCATTCCTGGAATAGTTTCAACATATCTTGTTTTTTTCATTTTCATACATGAGTACATAAGATTTCCACTACCTTTAGCCTCCTTCACCCTTTCTTTATATCCTCTCCCCTCCCACTAGTGCCAAACCCAACAGGACATGCTCTACTTTTCTGTTCTCCAGTTTTGAAAAAGGCATTTTTGTGTACTTAAGATAGTTATACGGGGATTTTACTTGTGACATTTCCACCTATATATGTATTTTAGCTCAAATTGATTCATGACCTGTATTTTTTCCCATTCTACTTTAGTCCCCTTCTTATGGCTATTTCAACAGTTTTAAAAATTTTATATTCATTATTGTATAGAAAGTACATTGCTCGTATTCACCTTCTTAACTTCTTTTACCCTCCCTCTCCCATTAGTGACCTCCCCTTACTGTAACCTGTTTTTTTAGAGGAAATGATTTCAGTTTTTCTCCATTTTAGCGTGATGTTGACTATAAGTTTGTCATATTAGTCTTTATTATGTTGAAGTGCATGCCTTCTATTCCTTTATCCTTCAGATCGTCTATCACAAAGGATATTGAATTTTGTCAAAGTTTTTGTATTGCATTAATTGAACGATCAAGTGATTTTTGTCATTGATCGATGTATGTTGAAACATCCTTGCATCCCTGGAATGAAAATCATGGTTTATGATCTTTTTTAATGTGTTGTTGAATTTAGTTTGCAAGTATTTTATTGAAAACTTTTGCATCTATGTTTATTGAAGAGATTGGTCTTTAATTTTCTTTCTTTGTCATGTCCTTGTCTTTTTTTGTTGTTGTTGTGTCCTTGTCCAGTTTTAGAATGAGTGTAATATGTAATACTGGCTTCATAGAATGAGTTTGATAGTTTTCCTTCCCTTTCTATTTCCTGGTAAAGTTGAAGGAGTTTTGGTGTTCATTCTTCTTTAAAGGTCTGGTAGAATTTGGCAGTGAATCCATTGGGTCTTGAGCCTTTCTTTGTTGGGGGAATCTTTATTACTCTTTCAATTGCATTACATTTATAGATGTATTTAAGTGGCTTGTAGTCTCTTGGTTTGATACTGGTAAGTCAAATGCATCTAGAAATTTGTTCATTTCTTCTAGAATTTCCAGTTTATTTGAATATAGGCTTTCAAAATATTTCCTCATGATCCTCTAGACATCATTGGTATTTGTTGCAATATCACCTTTTTCATGTATAATTTTAATAATTTGAGTCCTCATTTTAGTCAGATTGACTAGGAGCTTGTCAATCTTATTTATCTTTTTGAATAACCAACACTTTGTTTCAATGATACTTTGTACAGTTTTTTTTAATCTCTATTTCCTGATCTTTATTGTTTCTTTCCATCAGTAATTTTGGGCTTGACTGGTTCTTGTGTTTTTAGGAGCTTAAGGTGTATCATTAGGCTACTTATTTGAGATCGCTCTCTCTCTTCTTTTTTGATGAAGTGCTACATCTGTTCCTTTAGCACTGTCTTTGATGTATTCCAAAATTTCTGGTAGGTTGAAAATGCATTTTCATTAAATTCTAGGAACTTGTGGATTTCCTTCCCCAACCCCCATTTCTTCAAACATCCACTGGTCATTTAACAATGCTTGGTTGAGTTCCCATGTGTTTGAATATTTTCTATAGTTTTCTTTGCTGTTGAGTTCTAGTTTTAGTTCATTATAACCTGATAGGTTACAGTGAGTTATTTCAATTTTTTATATTTGCTAAGACTTGCTTTACATCCTAAATATGATCTATTTGGTATAAAATTCCATGTGCTACTGGATGAATGTGTATTGTGCAGCTGCTGAGTGAAATACTCTGTAGATTTTTGTTAAGACCATTTGGTGTGTAGTGTCATTTAATTCTGAGGTTTCTTTGTTGACTTTTTGTCTAAATTCCCTATCTATTGGTGAGAATAGGACAATAAAGTCTTCCACTATCATTGTGTCAGGGTCTATTTGTGCTTTTAAGTCCAGTAGTGCTTCTTTAATGAAGTTGGGTATATTGGTATTTGGCACACATATGTTAATAATTTGTATTTCCTCTTGACAAATTGTACCCTTTATTAAAATGAAGTGACCTTCTTTGTCTCTTCTGGATAATTTTTGTTTGAAGTCTTTTTTAAAATCATATATGAAATAGCTATGCCTGCTTGCTTTTGGGGTCCATTTTCTTGGAAGATCTCTTCCCACCTTTTCATATTTCCTAAGCCAATATTTGGTTTTGTCAGTGAGATTCATTTCTTGTAAGCAACAGTCTGTTTGATTGGAGAATTGAGACTATATAATTTCAATGTTAATAATGAAAGGTATGTAGTTGTTCCTGCCATTTTGTTGTTTTATAGTAGATTCTTTTCCACTCTTTATTGACTTATGTACTCATGAGAGATTTATTTTTCCCATGTTTTCATGATTACATGTATCTTCCTCTTCTGTGTGTAGAATTACTTGAATATCTTCTCCAGTGCTGATTAAGTGGTCATAAATTGCTTTAGTTTTTTTTTTTGTGGAAGATTTTTATTTCTCCTTCAGTTATTAATGATAGCTTTGCTGACTATAGTAATCTAAGTTGGCTATTATTTTCTTTCAGGACTTGCAATACACCATTCCCTGCTGTCTTTGCTTTAAAGGCTTCTGTTGAGAAATCTGCTGTTATTCTGATGGATTTGCCTTTATATGTGAGTTGTCACTTCTGTCTTACAACTTTCAATATTCTTTCCTTGTTCTGCACACTTAATATTTTAACTATGATATGTCCTGGAGTAGTTCTTCTCTGGTCTGCTCTGTTGGGTGTCCTAAAAGCCTCCTATATCTAAATAGCTGTCTCTTTCTCAAGGTCTGGAAATTTTTCTCTTATTATTTTATTGAACATGTTTCCTCTCCCTTTAGTTTGAACCTGTTTTCCTTCTATGCCCATGATTCATAGGTTTGGTCTTTTAATAGTTGCCCAGAGCTCTTGTCTGTTCCATTTGTACTTCCTCATTTTTTTTCCTTTCTCTTCAGCAGACTGTTGTAGTATATCTTCCTTGTCTTTGAGACCTGATATTTTGTTTTCAATTTGACCCACTGTACTGGAGAGACTTTCTTCTGAATTTTTTACTTGACTTTTCATTTCCAGAACTTCAGCTTAATTCTTTTTCAGGATTTCCTAATCTTTATTGAATTCCTCTTTCATATTCTGCACTGTTTTCCTAATTTCATCAGCTGTTTATTTGTATTCTCTTTGAGTTCCTTCAGCTGTTCATTTGTATTCTCTTTGAATTAGTTCAATTTTTTATACATGTCTTCTTTCACTTTGTTGACCATTCTAATAATTAAGCTTTTAAATTCTTTCTCTGGGTTTTCTTCCTCTTCACTATCTTTAGTGTGTTTTTTACTACAGGGTTGCTGAACTTTGGAGATGCCATGTTGCATTGGGTTTTTTTCTTGTTTCTGTGATGAGATATATGCATCTGAAGCTAAATTCATTGGTTGGAAGTATTTTTAAAGTCATATATGTTTAGTGTAGAATATCAGAAAATGCAGAAAAAAAAAAATGAAAAAAGATAAAGATTATTATACCACATCCAGAGACAACACACACATATATTTACAAAAATAACTGGTACTATATATACTACTTTGCAACTTTCACTCAATGATATGTTCTGTTTGTGATACAGAGTTATTTCAACATTTACATAATATTCTATCAAATGCAAGTATTACAATATACTTATTCAATCCTCTACTATTTTGCCCATAAGCTGATTTTTTATTTGTTGTTGTTTGTTTTCCTTACAAAAATATTATAATAAAAGCTTGGGGTGGTGCAATCCAAGCTACTTGTGATGTAAAGGCTAACCCCAGGCAAAAGTAAGTGAGACTGCATCTCAAAAACAAAATATAAAGGACTAGAAGCATGGCTCAAAGGATAGAGTGATTGCCTAGCATGTGCAAGGTCCTGGGTTCAATCCCAAGTATCACCCAAAAAAAGCTGCAATAGATATACCTACTGGTAACTACTTCTTTTTCCTTATTCTTAATTAGTTCTCCAGACTTAATACCTGGAAGTCAAATTGCTGAGTCATTTTAAAGATCTTTAATATGTATTTTCAAATCACCCTCTAGGAATTTTGAATGAGATTTCATAACAAATGTGAATCCCTTAAATTGTACTTTCACTTATGCTCCAACTTATTTGATTTCCACAGTAACTCCATGAGCCTCCTTGTCCCTATTTCACAGGTGAAAAGAATTCCAAACCAGTTAGGAGCCTTTTCCAAGTTTATAGGGCATTAAAACCTAGCTCCCATTATGATGTTTTCCATGTCACCAGATAAAATGCCAACATGTCAATAAAAAACACCAGAACCCTGATCCACATTTTTCTCCAATACCAAAATACATAAACTCAAGTTTCTAATGAAGGTATTTCAAAATTAAACAATAGTTAGATATTGCCTATTTGACATTGGATTATCTTTTCTTGTAAAGAAGGCTTCCTAACAGCTTGCCAAATTACTAATTTTGCTCTTGAATAAATCCTTTGGTAAAAAAGTAGTTGCTTTTAACTGACACCTGGCTGCCACTATTTTTTATGGTATCTGAATATTTTTGGTTGTTTTTAAGCATAAAAAGGATCAGAGAAATACAGACCTCAAAAGAGCCTTGTTGATCACTTCAATCCCACTCCAACCAAGCCTGTCTGTGTCTAAATGGGAAGTATTATGATTTGAATTTCTCTACCAAAATTTTGCTGAAGTTTAGTCCCTATTATGAGATTTTTTTAAGTTGTTGTGCTGGGTGGGGGTACATTATGGCATTTAGAAAAGTTCTTTTTTTTTTTTGCAATTCCACTGTCACAAGTTCTTTATTTTTTTTTTCATTTTTCTTTTATTATTCATATGTGCATACAAGGCTTGGTTCATTTCTCCCCCCTGCCCCCACCCCCTCCCTTACCACCCACTCCACCCCCTCCCGCTCCTCCCCCCTCAATACCCAGCAGAAACTATTTTGCCCTTATGTCTAATTTTGTTGTAGAGAGAGTATAAGCAATAATAGGAAGGAACAAGGGTTTTTGCTGGTTGAGATAAGGATAGCTATACAGGGCATTGACTCACATTGATTTCCTGTGCATGGGTGTTACCTTCTAGGTTAATTCTTTTTGATCTAACCTTTTCTCTAGTACCTGTTCCCCTTTTCCTATTGGCCTCAGTTGCTTTAAGGTATCTGCTTTAGTTTCTCTGCGTTAAGGGCAACAAATGCTAGCTAGTTTTTTAGGTGTCTTACCTATCCTCACCCCTTCCTTGTGTGCTCTCGCTTTTATCATGTGCTCATAGTCCAATCCCCTTGTTGTGTTTGCCCTTGATCTAATGTCCACATATGAGGGAGAACATACGATTTTTGGTCTTTTGGGCCAGGCTAACCTCACTCAGAATGATGTTCTCCAATTCCATCCATTTACCAGCGAATGATAACATTTCGTTCTTCTTCATGGCTGCATAGAATTCCATTGTGTATAGATACCACATTTTCTTAATCCATTCATCAGTGCTGGGGCATCTTGGCTGTTTCCATAACTTGGCTATTGTGAATAGTGCCGCAATAAACATGGATGTGCAGGTGCCTCTGGAGTAACAGTCTTTTGGGTATATCCCCAAGAGTGGTATTAGAAAAGTTCTTACAGTGCATCAAATATATCATGCTTGATTGAATTCACCCCTCCACCTCTCTCCTTTATCTCCTTCTCCCCCCATTCCTGGAATAGTTTCAATAGGTATTATTTTTGCATTTACATTCATGTGTACACAGTTTTTGCACTGTATTGACCCTCTTACCCCCCTTCCCCACAACCACCCTTCTCCACTGATACCACCCCTACCATGGGCAGAATCTGTTCCACCCTCTTGTTTCCTGATTTTGTAGGAGAGGAAAAAGAACATTTTTACTCATTTAAGATAAAGATATTTACATAGGGAGTTTCCTTGTGATATTTCTATGTATATATGTATTATAAACCCAACTGGTTCATCTTGAAGTTTTAATCATCAGTAGTCTCGCAGTCAAAATATTCACAGTAGACAGGCAGGAGTGTGCACTGGCAGAATTGCAGTATAGTTTTTCACCACTGGACTGGGGTGAGAAAGTATGGCTCAGTAGTCAAACTTTTATCCACATCCCCAAGGTACCAAACATGGTCCCCAATACCACTCAGATAGAGAAGTAGCTGGAGTCTCTTGTGTTTCCTTGTGTGTGGGTTGAGTGCAGCACTGGTTAGGGGTCCGTTGTCCACTTCTGTGCTGCTCCCACCTTAAACACTTCCCTTCTTTGTATACTGGAGGCCACTGCTGACCATATGGTGCTTTTTAATCTACGGGCCAGGCAAGTTTCCACTTACTTCACAGGTCTTCTCATTTGTGTCCCCTTGGGGCAACATACATACAAACAACCCTCAGGGTGTCATCCAAATGTGCCTGATGTTGCATGGATCAAATAGTACACTGAGCTCTGCATCAGTGGTGGAGAGCTGAAGGACTTGGGTGTTCTCCCTACAGATCTCAGTTTTCAGATTCTGCCCAGCAGTTTACCACCTTGTGGTAGGGATGAAGCTGGAAGATACTACTTGAACCCAGGTCCTGTGCTCAGAACTCTCAGCTCTACCTGGCAGCAGATAGCTCCTGGATGCTGAGCATGGTGCCAATCACAGGCTTGGTGCTGTTTCTGCAATAATCCTCAGGCATTGGAACTTGCTATAGCCAGGGATGGGGCCACCAATCACCAGCTCCTTCACTCCTTGAGTTCCTGGTACCTCTTTAATTTCTCAGTTCACCTGCTTCAATGCCCTGCCTTCTGTATGACCATTCCTTATGGCTGTATCCCTCCCAACATTGCAACTGGTCTTCCAGATCTTCCTGAGCTGTGATTGTTCCTTAGTTGTCAAGTCCCCCAGTGGCTTAGTCTTGAAACCTGCCTGGCTACAAGCAGCTTGCAGGAAGCTCTTGTGATTTGAGCTCTCTGATGAGGAAGCTAGATCCTTTGTTTCTGAAATGGTCCCAGGCAATGGACCTGCTCCACCAAGTGGGGTTACCTTTCACCTCCCAAGCTCCTGATAACTTCTCTGCATATACAAGTCAAAGCATCTCCCTCTCCACAAGCCTCTCACGATCATTCCTGCTCATATACTGTGACCAGGTATCTTTAAACACCCTGAATTGTGATTTGATCCTTGTTTTCAAGGTATCCAAGTACCTCATTCTCAAACAGGAGGCTCTATCTCAAGATGGTGCCTCACCACAGCTCTCAGAGGTAAGGGGACGAAAACGGAGTCTTGTCTGATGCTGACCTATCATCCTGGGGAAGTCACCATTCCACCAAATCCCAACACTAGATTTAGAGTTTTCAGGGGGTGTAGTTGTTTTTTTTTTTTTAATCCCACAGCTAGGTCTGCCAGTCTGTCATGAAGACTACCTGGCTTATCTTGAGCTACCTCAAATTGTTTCTTAGTTTACTCTGTTACCTTTGTATTTTGCCGTACTTTTCAGCTGCCCTTTTCCTCTTTTGTGTTTCTCAATGCTCTTTCTTTCTTTTGCCCTTCTGTATGTGTCTCTTCTTTATCTAGACTCTATCTACTCATGGAGTCCAACAGAGAAAGCTTCTACTCTGTTATCTTGCTGGTTACCCTCTTTAGTGAATTTTTAAATAAATTCATTAGGTAAAACAGTAATCTTATTGCTTTATATTTAATAGCGGGGATACTTAATACACTATTTCAAGTGTAGATGTCTTTGTTGAAACCCAGTCATTCTCTTTCAAAACTCTATAACTATCTTTTATATGAAATACACCTTGATTTTTAAAAGGCAACTCACTGGTCACTAGTGAGTGTTTTATGAACACTTTTTTTCCCTCAAGATTCATAGTAGTCTAAAGGGAAGATGATGTCTCAATCCTCTTGCTATTGTTAAAGGTAGCTTAAAGAAATAAAATAAGGTGGCCATGGTACAACATAGAAATGAAGAGACCTGGGATTTGAACCAAGTCTTCTGTATATGTTCTTGGACTTTATGTTACAACTTCTTAGCATGATTTTCCTACCAGAAATAGTCTCTTTTCTCTATATTCCCTTAGTACAGTAATGTCTTTTGACCATTAATTTTACCCTACTTCATTATTGGAGTTTATTTCATTTATTCCACTATAGGTCTTGAAGTCAGAGACCACGCCTTATTCACAATTTTCCATGAGAAATTCTAAAAATAGACTTGGATGCAAACACCACTCTCATTTACTAGTTGACTTTGTATCTCTCTCCTCCCAGAGTGGAGTCTATAGCACTATTTAAGGTTGTGACTAAGACAATATACTACACTCAGTAAGAATCAGTGAGGTGGCATCTACTCTTCTTAAAGCTCCCTTGAAGCCCTTACTTATCTATCGCTACAAGTTTTCTCTCTTGTAATATCTTATTTAATCACAATGAAGTCACCAGCATCTCCATTTTCCAGAAAAGAAAACCAGTGTTTTGTGAGAGCAGTAGAGTTTCCATAACTGCTTCTGACTGCATGGCTTTCAACATGGTCATTGAGTGCCTCTTCAGACAGCAGATTCTTGCACTAATAAGGAGCGCCTGCCCACATTCCCCTTACACTGGGACAAGGTGAAAGGTTGGGTAACAGCTCTCAAATCAATCTTTGTCAGCATTCTCTGGTCTAATTGACTTCCCTGCAGTGAAACCTTTATTTTGAAACAAGACTCCAGAACCTCCACTGGCTAAAAAGACAAAAATAATGTCATTAACTCTGTTTGTTTTACTTGGGATAAAGTGTCCTGAACTCATAACAAATGTCTTCTTGTTAGCAAATGGAAAAGCATAATTAAAATGGCTTTTCCACCACTTTTAACGAGCTTTCAACTTCCTCTCTACCTCACTTTCTCATTTTTTTAATGAGATACCAATTTCCTCCTGCCCAGCACTCACGGATACTTAAAGCAATAAAACAGACAGCTTTGATTTTCATCTTAGTGTGAAGTTTTGGGTATTAATTTATTCATCTGCGACCTGTGCCACACTCTTCTCATGCTAAATGGCCTGTTAATCTTTAAAAATTAACAAGGTGTCTCAGGCCAAAAAAATGAAAGAGAAGAGGGAAAAAGGAATGTGAGAGAAAGAGGTTGGGGGAGAAAAGGTTTTTTTCCTTAGGTTGGTGTTTTCATACAGCTGCCTTTAACTTCCGCATCCTTTGGAGACACCAAAGGAGACATCATTTGGTCCACAATGAAGACTTTTTCCTGCTTCCCTACACCTCTCCAATTAGGATCTAAGTGCAGCCCAGTCTGTCCAGACTAGAAGCTGGTTGTGTGCTGTAGGGCCAGGATCAACACGAAAGTCCTGGAAGATGTGTAGGTGGCAAAGGGAAGATGTGAAACCTTTCTAAAAACTGTAGTTTCCTAATCCAACATACTGCCTGCCTTGTGAAGAGAGGTAGCTTTCACAGTTCTGGGCAAGCTGCTTATTTATGAAAATATACACCTATTAAAAATTTTAATAGCTCTGTAAGACTTTCAGAAGTTTTGGGACCCAATATAAAGATTATTTAAACTTGCACTCAGCAAAACACTACACTTTGTTCTGTGTATTTTGCACCTTTTTACCAAAAGCCCCACTTTGGAAGTAGCAGTTGGAAACCATGTGAACTCAGTGAGTCAAGTAAACTGTTTCTAACACGCAATGTGCTTATTTCCACCTTTGCCTGTGATTGCACTTTTCTTTGTTTATCCTGTGTGGACAGCCACTTTTTTAAAACCATGGTTATCAAGATATATAATTAATATACTTAAAATTCATTCATGCAAAATATCCAATTCAATGGTTTTAGGGTATTTTGAGGGTTGTACAAATATCAGCATGATCTAAGTCTAGAACTTTATCTTTGCCCTGAAAAGAAACCCTAATTCATTACCAGTTACTCTGCCATTTCCCTCCTTCCTACTACCCTAGCCTCAGCAACTACTCATCTCCTTTCTTTCTCTGCATATTTGCCTATTCTAAGACATTTCATATAAATTTAATTGCCAGGTGTGGTGGCTCATGTCTGTAATCCCAGCTCCCTGGAGGCTGAAGTGGGAGCATTGTAAGTTCAGCCTGAGCTACATAGCAAGTTCTAGGCTAGCCTGAACTATGTAACAAGACCCTGTCTCAAAAATAAAAACAAAAAACAAAAACAAAACCAAACAAAAAAACGAAGCAACAAATTTGAATCATGTGGTCTTTGGTCAGTATTTTTTTCAGTTGGTATAATGTATTCAACTTTTGCCCATGTTGTAGCATGTATTGGTTCTCCATTCTGTTTTTATAGTTGGATAAGATTCCAGTCTATGACTATACTCCACCTCATTCATCAGTTGCTGGACATTTGAGTTGTTTCTACTATTATAAATAAAATTGCATGAACATGCACATTTGGTGGGCATATATTTTCAATTCTTTTTCGGGTGTAATTGCTAGCACATTGGTTAAATTTTTAAGGAACTGTTTGTTTCCACTTTCCATTTCCACCGTCAGTGTCAGATTACAAATTTTCCCACCCTTGCTAACTCTTGTTATCTTCTGTCTTTGTGATCATAGCTATCCTAGCACATATTAAGTGGTATCTCATTGTGACTTTGATTTTCTAATGGCTAATGATGTTAGGAATTCTTTAAAATGTTCACTGGGCATCTGCATTCTTTCTTTGGAGAGAGGCTTATTCAGATAAGTTACCCATTTTTTAGTTGACTCATGTGTCTCTTTTAAGCTCTAAGAGTTCCTTTTCTTGGGAGGAGGTTATTGGATTTGTACCCAGGGCCTCACACATGCTACGCCATATACTCTACCACTGACTTACATCAACCTCAGCTACAACATTGTATATTCCAAATATTGGACCCTTATCAGATAAGTGCCTGAAAATATTTGCAAATATTTGTCCTCGTCTATAGATTGTCATTTTACTTTCTTGATGGCATCATGTACAGCACAAACATTTTTAATTTTGATGAAGTTCAATCATCTATTTTGTTGCGTTGCTATATGTTTGGTGATATTTATGTTCTAATCCAAGGTTATAGAGATTCATCTTTATATTTTTCTCTAAGAGATTTTTTATAGATTTAAGTCTTAAATTTGTGTTTATAATCTATTCTGAGCTCATTTTTAAAAGTATGTTTGGCCTTCTGTATCCTATGGTTCTGTATTCTTACACTCAATCAACTGCAGATTGAAAAATTTTTAAAGTATTACTTCTGTGCTGAACATGTACAGAGATTTTTTTTTTTACTGTCTAGACAGTACAGTATAACAACTATTTACATAGAATTTACATTGCTTTAGGTGTTATAAGTCATTTAGAAATGATTTAAAGTATAGGGAAGAATGCAGATAGGTTATATGCACATAATATTGCATTTTACATAACGGACTTAAACACCTACAGATTTTGGTATCTACAGGGCATCTTGGAACTAATCCCTGCAGATACTGAATGATGCTGGATTTGGTTTGCTGGTTGATCTATAGTTTTATTTTCTTGGTGTATCTTTGCTTGGTTTTAGATATCAGGGTAGTATTAGCTTCATAAAATTAGTTGGGAAGTGTTCCCTGCTCTTTTATTTTGGAAGAGTTTGTGAAGGATAGTTGGTTCTTCTTTAAATGTTTGGTATAACTCACTAGTAAAGTGAATCTGACCCCAGGCTTTCTTTTGAGAAGTTAAATTGCTAATCAAATCTCCTTTCTTCATTTTTTATAGGTCTCTCCATATTTTCTATCTCTTCCTGAATCAGTTTTGTTTATTTTGGTCTCTGAAAATTCTCCATTCCATCTCGATTATTTCCCTTATTAGCATAAATTTATTCATGGTATCTCCTAATAATCTTTTTATGATATCCTGTAATATAATCCTTGCCATTTTTAAAAGGTTGGCAGTCAGGTCCCTTTTTTTCATTTCTGACTTGGGTGCTTAGATTTTTCACAGTTCTACCAATTTTATCAATCTTTTTAAAGAGCTAACTTTGGAATTTTTGGTTTATTTCCTCCATTGTTTCTATATTAGTATTATTCTTTACTTTTAATATTAGTGCTTTTTAGTTTAAAATATCCATTCCTACCTTGTAACTTCCAGCTTTTTTGTTTGACACCAAGAGGTTGTCCCCTCCAGCTGTCTTCTTAATCACTCTCTTCTCTGATATCCTGAACTCATTTGCTAAAGTGGGTTATGTAGCAGCCATGCCCCATTACTTGTCAAACAACCACACAGTCCACCAACACTGGATGAAAGAGAAGAAAGGACTAAGGAAGAGGTCAGGGAAGCCAGAATCTTATTCTTGACAGTGCTGTCAGGGCTACATTTTTCATCAATTTTTCAGTGGCTTTTGATCTGTGACTGCTAATATTGCTTCTTCTGTCATGTTGCTTAACTTTATACTTGGAATAGCTTACATTCTGGGATAATTATACTGTTATTCAATACTGGGGAAACCAAATGCTTGGTCTGTGTGCCATTGCCTCACTCTCCCTTGTCCATGGCAAACACAAATAATCAATTGACCTGATCATTTTAAGTAAGATTGGATGCCTTTTCAGTACTTCTCAACATAGAACTCCATACAATTACTACAACACTCATTACTACAACACTCATAACCTGAAAATGCAATCCTAAACCTTTATGTAATATGAAATATATACATGTTAACAAAAGACATGTATTAGAATTTTGAGGTCATATAATAGCCCAAATCAGAAAACTATTAATTACTTATCAACATTGGACTAGTAGGGTACAGCATTTTTATATAGCAGGTTACTATACAGCAATAAGAATGAACTAAATTGAATAATAAGGACTATGCTTACAAACACAAGATTGAACAAAAGAAAACAAACATGAAAGAATAGATACTGTGGGATTCCATTTGCATATAGCTCAGAATTAATCTATGCCACTGGAAATGAGGACTGCGGTTAGATTTGGGAAGGAATTGGAAGGAATCATGAAGATGTTTGGGAGAGAAAAGTTATGGTCT
Organism: Castor canadensis; assembly: GCF_047511655.1. Lineage (NCBI taxonomy): Eukaryota > Metazoa > Chordata > Mammalia > Rodentia > Castoridae > Castor > Castor canadensis. Next base: position 105,491,337 of record NC_133397.1, on the reverse strand, counting down.
ATTTCTTGACCAGATGCTTAGTATAGCCGAGGGTATACCAAATTTGTGAAAAATCTTCAGCCTGTATGCTTATGATATATGCATTTCTCTGCATGTATTATTGCTCATTAATATACTTTTAACAGTTTGGTTTATTCACCTTCACAAAGAAATTATGAATGCCTCCAGACCGAGAATCATGTCTTTAATCCTTGAAATTCCCTTGGATTTGTGCCAATGATTGGAATATAACAGAAATATGTTTGCTATTGTTATTTGTTATTCATATTCTATTTCCTATTTCCACTGCCAGACCTTCACAAACTGGGGTTAGAACAACTCCTTGGTAATTCACATTGGGCACATTGACCTTAAATACATGGAAGAAAGAAATGTCTTAGCATAGGAGCTTCCGGTGCTAAGGTAGCTTCCAGAGCTACCTGGAAATTGTACTGGTCACATACAACTTAAAACAGGAAGTTTCTGAATAACTCCAAATGCTACAGATATAGCTATTAATATGAGTGAGAGGGCCACTCTCAATATCTTTTGGATTGAGCTGTCAATGTCTATGAAGGCTGTGAGTTTTCTTGGAGGCTGATATGAATATACAAAAATTTAGACCAAACTTTAAGTCACTGGATCAGGGGCTGTACATTGAGCTACACTGTAGTTATAAACAGTCCCCAAATCTCATTAACTTACAACAGGAATTTATTTCTTGCTGAAACTATATCCACTGCAGATCAACTGTGGCTCTGATCCACCTCATCTTCCTTCCCAGACTCATTCTAAAGGAACATTCCTTTTCAAAGTTACTTCTACTCTTATGGCAGAGAGAAAAGAACATTGTGTGATGGATTTAAAATTTTTTCACTCTAAGTGGCATGCATAACTTCTGTTCATATTTAATTGGCCAAACTTGATATCAACAAGGCAAGACTATATCCTGCTTTCATGGAGAGGAACACTGAGTTTTACAGTAACAATCTATAATAATAGTGAGGCTGAAAGGAAGACAGGGATGTAGCCCCTTCTTCATTGTCTCATAAACAAGTAGGGACAATAACTCAAACTCCATATTCTTTGAAATTCTTTGAAATTTAAGCTCTGATATTTTTAACCTGAGCAATTAGGGTGGAGGCAAAGAAAGTTCATAGAAGCCAGCTTTGATGCAACTTTACCTTGACCTTTTCAGTCATTCTTCCTACATTCAGGCAGGTGTCTTCCTCAAAGCCTCTCATTGATAGGAATGCAAAATAGAACTTGGAGGGTGTTTAAAGATGTACTTAGTACTGTTTATGGAGCTATATTCTTGGATCACAGGTATACTGTTTGAAGAATAAGAATGATAATAGAAGATACCCTACCAGGGCTATCTTGGACACTGTCCCAAGGTTAGTGATTAAATGAACAACCACTGCTTTCTGAAAATGTATAGAGGTTCCCATTGGGAAGAGACACTGAAATCTTTTCCTAATCCTTGAAAATCATGAACAGAAAAGTCACAAAATATCCAGAGAGAAGTTCCGTAAGTCAGAGGGTAGTTTTAACAAATGAGAGGAGTCCTCCGTCCTATGATAACAAAACTGGTCAGTCCCACATTGTCCTCCGGGGAGTGCTTACAGAGTAGATCACTGAGCAGATAACTGGAGTCCAGCACACAAACTTCTGATTGGTCTGAATAGATGAATTGAGATGCTATTGTCCTAACTAACCAGATCAGTCTCTACCCCAAAGCTGCAGACACAGCCCAGTGTCTAGACTGAAGGGTGCTGAGTGAATCAGTTGGATTTCGTTTCCCCTTTGGTTCCAAACACAGGAAAGGTCTGTCATGCTGGTCACTGTGGAAGGGAAGCAATGGGCGGGGTTGAAGAAGAAAAAGGGAGTCAGTGCAGCCTAAAGCCCATCCTTAAATTCTTTTCGAAAGAGGGTGGCGAATGAAGCTATGAGGAGGAGGAGGGGGAAATTACAAAAACAAATGTGTGCCCAGGATTCATCTGGAAGCCAGACACGTAGTGTGTGGGCAAAAAGCTCTCTTCTGTTCCAGGTGCTGTCTCTAGTGACTGTGTGTCTCCATCTGCCCCTCCTCACCAAACCACAAGCTAGTCTCACTCCTCTGTGAGTAACTCTCCCAGGGCACATTGCTTAATGTCTGAGAAATTAACTCTGTGAAGACCAATTGACACCATTTTTTTTGCTCAACTATCTCTTATCAGCAGTATTACAGAACATATATTCACGGGTTGTTGGAATTTGACTTTTAGAGAGTAACAGGAACAGAAAGGAATGTGAATTTTAATTCTGACTGCTGCTTATGAACTAAGTAAACAAATTCAATTTCACCAAAATTCAGTTTTCTTAATCTATAAAATTATATATGCACATATACATTTATAAAAATTATATATACACTTACATATATGCTTACATATACATATATACAGATATATTTACATACGCTTGTATATAATATTAATATACATATATTATATATATACATGCTAATATACATATATAATGCTTATTATGTATCAGAAAACATGCTGAGAGGCATTTGGTAAAGAATCAATTAGACATGGTTCTTGGTTTCTTGGTGCTTATAAGCTCTCTGCTGGAGGTCAGATATCAATAATTACACAGATAGATATAATTGCATGTTGTGAGAGGTGGTGAGAAGTGAAAAGGAGTTCTCAATATTGCACTGAGATAAGAAGAAAGAGTAGGAATTAGTGAAGTGAAGGGGAGACTGGCAATTGGACAAGTTAATGTTTAGTCCAGAGGAAACAATCTGATGGTGTGGAAGACTGACTTTAGTTTTTGATAACACAACCATATATTATGTTAAATCCAAAGAAAGCTATATAGCATGTGGATTTCCTTGATATAGGATGACAAGAATATCAGAGAACATCATTTCATTTTTAGGAGAAAAACTACAAATTTCTAGTTATAAAAAGAAAAGTCAAGTGAAATGAGAAAAAATTATTTTATGTTTTGGAGAAAACAAAATTTATTAGCAAAAAAACCTTGAGCTTCCAGGAACAAAAGACTACTATGAGGAACAAGAGCAAAATGAAGACAGTCCCACAAGGGAAGATGGAAAAAGGAGGGAGGGTAGATCACGTGCAGCCTTGTGGACCACTTCATGGGTGCTGTTCGTCTACCGTGAGTGAGAGGCCAAAACAGCACTTTAAGCAGGAGAGAGACTACTGAAGAGAGGAGGCACGTAAGACACCACTTTCTTAGCAGGTATTCAATACATTTTGTGTGCTTGTGCATATATGTGTGTATGCATGTGTGCGTGCATGCGTGTATGTGTGCGTGTGTGCATGTGTGCACGTGTATGTGTGTGCGTGCGTTTGTGTGTGCATATGTGTGTGTGCACGCGCATATGTGTGGTGGAACTACACAGCCATTTCTAAGAGTCGTAAGACATAGCACATAATTTCAGTGTGTCCAAACAGAGTAAGAATGCTGAGTCCTGAACAAAACTATTTGTTTAGTTGGATTGGGCTTTTAAATAATTAATGTTGTTTAAGTAAAATTCATCTACTTGACTTTGAGTCTAAAAATACTGACCTTAGAACCGAGGATCATAGCATTAGATCTATTGAGAAAACATAATCCTAGCTCAGGCCACATTTTGTCAGCCATTTGCTAGACAAACTACAGGTAACTGGTAAAATCTGAATTTCAGATAAACAATAATCTTTTAGTATAAGTATGTATCAAATGTCTCATGGAACATACTTACATAAAAATAGGTTTTTTTATTTCTCTGAGATGTAAATTGATCTGGGTATCCTGTGTTTTTATTTAGTAAGTCTGGAAACTCTACAGTTACAGGGATTATTAGTCACACACCCATAATGACATTATTTGTTGATTTTTCAACGTTTAGAATTGGTGCAACTCCAATATGAAATATGTATAGATTGGGATGTAAATTTAAAGACTTTTTGACATGAGAATAAATGCACAGATGTCTTTATCACAAGTAGATGAGAATTGAGATGTTGGTAAAAATTGATGGGTTTTGAATAATTCATTTCACCTAGCACGCTTTTTGCCAGAAAAAAGAAAATAACATCTCTTCTGAAATGCTATTATCCTGTCACAGCAAAGGCACAGATACTCTTCTACTTCACAGACACTGTTGGTCCCCTTACCTGATTTCTTTTTCAGATTCTTTCAAAGTCCGGTCTGTACCACCTTAAGATATGAGGAACACCCCCAAGTTTACTAACTGTTATATAACATAGTTCACAAAGAGTCATATTTATGTACCATAATTGGAAATAATACTTTGGTGATTAAAAGTAAACAGTTTAAACAGGAAATCCTTAAAAATGATACATATTCTGGCATGGTCGTACATACCTGTAATCCCAGCTACACGGGAGCCATATGCAGGATGATTACAAGTTTTAGGTCAGCTCAAGGAAGGTTAGAAAGACCCTGTCTCAAAAAACAAAGTAGAAACAAAAGGAATGAGTATATAGCATAAATGTAGCATGCTTGCCAAGCCTATTCTCCATGACCTGGTTTTAATCTCCATCACTTAAAACACATATTGCACCTTATACATTTTATTTTAAAAATATGAATAGCCATGTTATGCCAATTTTTGCTGTAGAGTCAAGGCCTTTTTTTTCTTTTTGGTGGTACTGTGGTTTGAACTTAGGGCTTTGCACTTGCTGCTGGGATGATGATAAGCATGTGTCATGATTGAGATGGGTCTCACAAACTTATTGGTCTGAACTGGCCTCAAACTGCAATCCTCCTGATTTCAGCCTCCTAAGTAGTTAGGAGTACAGGAGTAAGCCACCTGCACCCAGCTTGAATATTGAGGTCCGCGTCTCCATAAAGCAGCATCTCTCATTTCCATTTACAGTTTCTATAAAAGAGAGTGAGACTGCGGGGACATTTAAAAAGTAATCTAAGAGCAAAAGATTCTGTGCTTTTACAGAAGTTTCCCACATTGTACCTTGTCTAGCTGCAGCAGTATTTTTGTGTTTTAGCATTATTTAAGTCTTTTCTAAACACTCAATGCTATTTCTTGGAAAAAAATCATGTTTTCATGCATCTTCCATTAACAACAATCTTATTTTATCATATTATATAATTTATAACCAGTAAAACTGGGATATACTGGATCAGCTGTTATGGGATAGCATAAAATTCACATCCTGCTTCATATGTTCATCCCAAAAGTAGTTTCTGTTGTTTTGTTTGGGGTAGTGTAGGCGAACTCAGGGCTTCCTGCTGGCTAGGCAGGTGCTCTAACACCTGAGCCACTCTGCCCACCAAAGACTTCTTACAGCCTGTACTACTAGAAGTCAGGAGACTAAATTAAACAACATTTGATGGTTGTTTTCACTCAAAATTTTCATCATGATATGCATGCCAATGTCATAACTCAGTTTCTTAAAATGGGAGATTTCTGACTCCTCTAAATTTATATTGCTTTCATTGAAGGATTTTATATTTCCCTTGCATCTGATTCAGTTTTCCTGAGGGTAGAAATGGAGGAAGGAGGGATAATATATTTATTGAACAGCCCAAGAAAGTTTCTAGGAACATAAGTAGCAGGTTTCATTGGGGTAAATCCTTCAAATAAATTATTATATTCTCAGTCCTTTAAATAAATCTATTTTTATAAATATGTAATCTCACTTTCTGTGCTACATCCAACCAGATTGCTGCAATAAAGACATAAACACATTAATGAAAAATATTTTTTATTAGTTTTCCTTCACAGAATTGCAGTAATCTTGAGCTGGAGGTATGATTCAGGTGGTAGAACACCTGCTTAGTGAGCATGAGGCTCTCATTTAAAACCCTAGCATTGCAACAACAAAAAAAAAAGAATTGCAAAATTTTTTTTATCCTACCTCCTCCCTTCTCAATCAAGAAGGCCCATGTCTTAAAGTATAAAAGTCCTTTTTGCTTCAAATGTTAAATTTAGTTTTATATACCAGGTTTAGTCCCAATTTTGCTTTTTGTATAAATACAAAATTTTCCATTAATTTCTAGAACTGAAGGTCAAATTGATCTGTTTTCCTTATGACTAATATTCAGTAAAGCCAGTCTTGCAAGTAGCTGTTTTGTTTTGTTTTTTAAAGTTTCTTATGTAGACTTTCTGTTTTAAAATGTTCCTTCAGAACAAGAAAAGAGATTCATTGTTGGATGATAGATTTTGCTTCTTGTTCAGAAAGACAGAGTGCTCGGGGTGGGGTCTGGTCATTTCCTGCCCCAAAACACAACTGCAAAGATTAGTCCTAGTAAAGGCCTAAATAACCTGACAAGACCGTTTTAACCACAACAGCACATAAAGGTGATTCTCAGTAGGAGGTTTAAGGAAAGGTGACGGGGACACACACAGTTTCTCCAATTGGTACACTGCCTCCATAGAGGAGCCATCAGACCAGCTCACAACACTCGAGAGAGCGCGTTTCCTTCCCTAAAATAAATGGATCTTGGCGCAGACTTAAAGGGCTCCACGTCCGTTGAAATCTTATCCTTCCTTAAAGACCCAGATTAAAGGCCACCTCCTTTCTTATTAAATACGTCTGAGATCGCACTATATTTGTTTCTACTTATTTTAATCCACTTAGATTAGGCTTTCAATTATCATTATTGACTGACTGATTGATTTACTTATCTGATCTCTCCCACTAGATTATAAGCCAAGGATTCTGTCTTGTTACAATATCGCCAATGAACTATGCTAGGAACAAAAGGTACAGGCTAAGACAAAGATGAATTAGTTCTTTTTTATTTATTTATTTATTTATTTATTTTCTTTTATTATTCATATGTGCATACAAGGCTTGGGTCATTTCTCCCCCCTGCCCCCACCCCCTCCCTTACCACCCACTCTGCCCCCTCCTTTTCCCCCTCACCCCCTCAATACTCAGCAGAAACTATTTTGCCCTTATTTCTAATTTTGTTGTAGAAAGAGTATAAGCCATAATAGGAAGGAACAAGGGTTTTTGCTGGTTGAGATAAGGATAGCTATACAGGGAGTTGACTCACATTAATTTCCTGTGCATGTGTGTTACCTTCTAGGTTAATTCTTTTTGATCTAACCTTTTCTCTAGTTCTTGGCAGTACTTGGGTTGGAACTCAGGGCTTCGCACTTGCAAAGCAGGAACTCTACTGCTTGAGTCACACCTCCAGCCCTTTTACCACTGCTATTTTGGAGATAGGGTCTCCCTTTTTGCCCAGGCCAGACTAGACTGAGAGTCTCCTATTTTATACCTGTAGTCTCTAGGATGAGAGGCACGTGCCACCACACCCAGCTTGTTTCCAGTGAGTCTGTGACTGGTTTTCTTTGCCTGGGCTGGCCTGGAATCATGGTCCTCTAGCTCTCAACCTCTTGTGTAGCTTCAAATGACAGGAATGTGCCACTGTACCCAGCTACTGGTTGAGATGGGGTCTCATGAACTCTCTGTCTAGTATGGCCTTGAAATGTGATCCTCTCAATCTCAGCATCCCAAGTAGCCAGGATTGCAGGCACGAGCCACCAGTGCCTGGCTGAATTAGTTCTTGCTATTATAATCTAATGGGGAAAGCTGATTTGTAAATAAGTGTTTACAATACAATTTGCAAATAATTATATTTACAGAGGATGCAAGTCAAAGAGGAGAGAACTTATTTTTCCTAGAAAATTAGGAAATTTAATTGCATTAAAAAATATCATCATACACATAAACACACTTACATGAGCACATAATACACACCACACTTAAACAAATGGCATTAACTTCTAGTCCAAAGACCTGCATATTTATATATATATGTAAATTTGGGACACATTTTTGAGTTGCTGACAGAGCCATCACTATCATTCTCTGAAAGTATTTGTAATTCCTACTTTAGATCATGTTTATAACTCTCTGACCTTATCCCCTGGCCGTAGCTGATTGGCCCTTGCTGAGCCAATTCAACATTGAAAACTGAGTATTGTGGTAGATTGACCCATCGCTCCTAACAAAGTTCTAACCTCACTGTCAATGGGTGGATGATGGATTCTCTTCAGGAGTTTTCATGGTGGAGGTCAACAGAGTGCCTTTAAACCTGTAATGAGTAAAAGTCACAAGGCAATAACTTTGTTAAGTCAGTCATTGGGATCAATAACAAAACTTGTTAGAAAGTCCTTCTTGAATGTCTATTCCATGTTAGTGATACTTAAGCAAGAAAAGATGAACAAAGTATGTCCCATGAAGGATGGGAATACAGAGAAATAATTACAAAAATCATGAGTAGATGCTAAAATAAGGGCATGAATCAGGTGTCATTAGCAGAGGAAAGGTCTAGCTCTCTTAGATTGTGGCCCTCTGCCTTTATGCTACTCTGAGAATTGTAGACCTCCTAGATACAGTCTCAAACAGGAAGCATCTCTAAATAAAGATACTGTGTCTTTTCCCCTCACCAAAGCATAGTATAACACCTTACTTTTTTGCTAAGTGAGAATTAGATTTAATTTCATAATGTCTTTTTGTGGTTTAATTTTTCCCTTCTTTGTTTTGGGTTACTGAGTAGAAGCAGAATAACTCTGGCTTGTTTTTCCATATGGAATCCATGTCCGTGTGTGCTGCTAGATCTTCCAAGCGAAAACGTGTGAGAGTGGCATCATCCATCGAAAAGTCCCAAAATAAGAAACTCAGGGGTGACAAGGAGTTCTTTTTAGTCTCTGATCCTCCTTTTGCTATGTTTTGCTGGAATATGAGCCTCACTGAGGCAGCTGGTGTGTGTGTGTTAGCAGCTAACAGGGGTGAATGGCTGGCACTAAAAAGAGCTACTTCCAGAGAGGAGATCCTGTTTCCACCATTACCACTTTCCTATGCCTTATTCAGCACCCGGCTCCAGGAAGATTTATGAGCTGCTTAAAACATTCATTGGAAATTCAAGGGTGAGAACTGGATTGTTAGCAGTCAGGGAGGCCTCTGCCCAGACCCATGGGCTCTGGCTATCCTCTTAGATTTAGTTCTCTGTGCCTCCCTCACAGCTTCCCCCGAGGCACACACTACCTATTTCCTCCTGGGCTTCACTTGAATTTACTAAAATTCAGTGAGTATTCAAAAGATTGGGAGAATTAGAAATAACCATGCAACAGTTATAAGAGTTCACATTCATGAGTAGCTTATGGTTTACTAGGTACTTTTCACCTACATCAGCACTCATTCAATCATGTACCTGTGTACCATGTATTTTTTAGACATTCAGGGTGTGGTAGGAACTGGGTCTTGTCCTAGTATTTTATAAACAGAGAATATTGCTTTCTGTAGATCTGAGTTTAATTCTGTAAGATCTACTTAACATTTTTGAAACACTTATGAAAAGCATCATGAATAGTGTATGTGGGAAATATCAAAATTAATAAGTTAAGATAAAAATTATTAAGATCTTATGATTTAGTGAGGGAACTCAATTTGTACACAAACAAAACCAAAGAAATAGGGTGGAGAGAGGGGATAGGACTAAATAAGGAATGACTGCTTTGGCTTCCAAACTGGAACAAGCAAGATATTGTGCTGTAGTTGTTCCTCATTCTGACTAAGAAGCACAGACACCATTAATCCTACCCAAGTCTAGTGGGAAGGGGTTTTGTAAAAGAGTCTCTTTTGAGGGTGTTGGGGAAGAACAGTGGTTTTAAAAACTGGAATCTATAGAACCCAAAGGTTTTTTTTTTGCTGTGGTTACACACTAGAGAAGTTTTGCCTTTTTTCTCCTTCCACATTTATCTTCAGCAGTAAGCTTTAATTTGAATAAAGGGTTCTGGGGTTAACAAGGCAAGAGAAAAGCAAAACAAAGTAAGAAGGTGAGTGAGAGAGATGAGAGAGAGAGGGAAAAGGAAAAAAGTAAAATAACGGCAAGATAAATAAAAAGCCCTGTGGACTAGGTGGTCTTTATAATGTCTTGTGACTCTGTGGTTTAAGTAGCAGAATTGGAGAGAGATAATTATCACTATTACTCCATCTTTGGAAGATTTGAATTTTAATGATAAAGATTACATGAGGGAATTTTTTGAAATGAAATTCCACATACTATATAACACAGTATAACACAAGAGATGATATGAGGGTGGAAATAGATATTGTTGATAGCTCTAAATCCCTCCTTAAAACATCTAGGCCTGTTGTCTAAATGTATTCAATCTGATTCTCAATTAACACTTCGAGGGTTTCTAATGTTAACAAGAGATAGTAAGATGGTCAGGAGTGGCAGAGCACCCCTGTAATCCCAGCTAGGTATAGGCTGAGGTGAAAAGATAACAGTCCAAGTCTGGCCTGGGCAAAAGTGAGACCCTATCTGAAAAATAAACTATAAGCAAAAAGGCTAAGGGCACAGCTCATGTGGTAGAGCCCTAGCTTAGCACACTGGAGATCCTGAGTTAAAAAACCCAGTACCAATTGTAATAATAATAATAATATAAAAATATTAAAAAGATATAATAATATTATAGTAATATGTCTGTCTTGGTTGGGAATACAGTTATGACCATTGATTTCCAATATGCCTTAAGTCACCTGTTCTGTTTAGTACTTTTGGAAATTGGAAAACTGAAATCCCTGTCCCTTTTCCTTTGAGAACGACCCAGTTTCTGTAGCTAGGAACCCATCAAAGACTTACTGGAAGACAGGGGTTCCCAAGATGGCTGCCTCTGGCCACTGGCCTTTCTTGGCCCTGGTATGTTCTAAGAGAGGTACACAAGGGCAGCCTTCCAGCAGAAACCGGAAGGAAGATCTGATGTGTGTGTAGCTCCAGCCTTTGCACATCAGGAGGTACAAACAGTTCTTTCAGATATGTTAGTGGGGACTTGAGATCTGCTTCAGAGTGTGAGTGTGGACTCTTCCTTCTGCAGAGAAGGGAGTCTCTATGCTCAGCAAGTATAAGTTGGGTTGTGTGCTGACTACCTGCTGGTTAAGTTCCAGCACGATCCTTCCAGACAGTACCTAAAATAAAATATAAACCACACTAAAAACTCAGACCCAGTACAGGTACAAGTGCAGAATTCCCATTTATCAAGTGCATTCTAGGTCAAAAAGAGAGGAACCCCAAAGATGGCTGGAAACATTTATTTTCTTGTTCCAAATCCTCTAGAGTCCATTTAACCTCAGTTTCTTGTTCTTTATGCAATATTGGGGGGAACTTGTGTATTTTTTGTCTTCAGCTACATTCTGAACCTGTGACAACCAATATACATTTTCATCTGGATGTCCTGAAAGTATGCAACCTCATATGTTCAAACCAAATTTAATATCAACCCTTCCACAACCCAAACTGCTTGTCACTCTCATTTGGAGATCAAATATCAGTCAACATGATTAGGGAGATTTGTGAAGGACCCAAAGCCTCCACTTAACCTTACTAGTTTAGATGTTGAGCCAGAGGGAGGTTTGGCATTCTGAGTTCTTGCCTCACAAAGCCAAAGAATGAACTTTGTAATAATGAAGGGTGAGCATAGAGGTGGGAAGATTTAAGGGAAAGAATGAAAGCCCCTGCAGGAAGGGTGGGGTCCCAAGGGGTTTGCCATGGTCTGAGGTTTTATCCATTTTCTCAGGTCATAGCTCAATCTCTATGCTAATTAGGTGTGCAGAAAGCAGCATTCTGGTTGGCTGTGCCTACAACGCTCTTATTGGTCATGTCCTAATCCTTACACTGTCCTTATTCTGGTCCATCCTTCTTTTTCTTCTTTCCACCCTTCAAGATCACACAGAGGTCAGAGTGAAGGGTTCGAGGGCCCTTTCTGTTTCATCTAGAGGCAGAGAGGTAGAAACATCTTTGTTTTCTCCACCACAGCCATCTTCAGTTTAGGCACTTAAGACCTGCCCAGTCTACCTCAGAAACATCTCTGAAATCTCCGTACTTACTTCATTAATTTGTATTGAGCAGCAAAGAGCTCAGAAAAGACCCAACCCTCCACTTTTCTTTTTTTAAGTACTTAAGGTGTGAGACAAATAGTAATCAATCCAGTGTAAGAAATAATTTAATAGAGGTGTGCACAGGGTTCTCTAAGCACACAAAGGAAGGGCACTCTGTTCCTGGTTTTGTTTTCCTGGTTGCAATCTCAGAATATTACATTCATTAAATCAAACTAAAGTGAAGTGAGTGATCCATGTTCTCAGTTGCTTTTTTTTTTTTTTTTTTTTTTTCCTTTCTGTAAGCTGTGCTTTTCTTATTTGGTCCCAGACAATGAAATTGTAGGAACTAAGAGAAACAGCCTTTGGGGGAGGAATAATCTTCAAATAGGAATGTGCATGTCCCCAACAGGTACTGTTCAATGGAAAGAAAATCCAGGGAGTCCCAGGACAGATAAGAGATTACTGAGAAACATAGCAGAAACTCAGTGGTTTTGTCCCTTAAGGCCCCACTACTTATGTTGCTTGTGTTACTGCAGTTACTCCATTTGGAGGAGGCTCAGAGTTCAGCCCAACCTTAGCTTCAGATTCTCTTGATCTTAGTCTTGAAGGATGAACTTGTCAGGTAGGCAGCCAAAAGGATGCCATCTAGGCTAAAGAAATAGCATGTGGAAGCAGAAAGGACCAGGAGAGACTGTGTGAAATTAGAGAGAAAGGGCAAAATGATTTATATAATTAGAGGCTCAGTTGTTAGAAATGAGGCTGTAAAAACAAGGAAGGGTCTTACGTTTTTTGTTGATAGGTTTGGACTTTAAGACGAGAGGATACCACATAATAATTTAAGGATGAAACAGAAGTGACAAAATTAGTCTTGATGAGGGAGGAAGTTGAAATAAGATGTCAAAGACATACTGTTTAGGAGAATTTGTGACTTTGTCTCATTTAGACATTATAAATAAATATAAAGGAGGGGTTGGCAAGTGCCAAAGAAAGATACATGGAGTGTGCAGTGGTTTACATCTATAATTCCAACTGCTACAGAGGCAGAGGTTAGGAGGCTAGTTGTTCAAGACCAGCCAGTGTAAAAAGTAGGGAAAGTCCATCTCAACAAATAAGTTTGGCATGGTGGTCACTCCTTAACTCCAGCTATGTGGAAGACACAGGCAGGAGGCTTGCAGTCCAAGGCCAGCCCCTAGGAAAAAAGCACAAGAACATATCCAAGAAATGAAAAAAGAAAAAAAAAAAAAGGGCTGGAGTCATGATGGGCCAAGTGGTAGAATACCTGCCTAGCAAGTGCAAGGCTCTGATTTCAAATTCCAGTTCCACCAATAAAGAAGGGAGAAAGAGAAAGAAGAAGAAGGATGATGATGATTATAATAATAATTTGGGGGAGACTCTTGAGTTTCTGACTTAAATATATGAGTAAGGGGATCACTGACTTAGCACATGCTATTCTCTTTCTCTAGTATCATGGCAGTTATCCTCTTAACCTGTCTCTTGCATTTCGTCTCTCTATTGTTGGAAAAATCCCTGGATTAGTGAGTAAGACTCAGGAGTCAGTCAGCAAGGCAAACAGTTTTTATCTCTGCAGAAGTGGTATGCAACCAACAAAGGTCTGGTAAGTAAGCACGCTGAGCAGGAAGTCCGCTAGGGTTTTATCCCTGATAAAACACTGCCCTCTTCTCCTATTGGTAGGAGTGAGGGTTCACAGTCTTTCTAGATTAACTAAAGATGAGGTGAAGGGCAAGGTTAACATTTAACATTCTGGGAAGCTGCAAGTTAAGCGAGTATAATGGGGGTTCTGCTTTAAAGTGGATTTACCTTGATTGAATATATAATTCTATTTCTTTAAAAGAAGAGATAAGTTATCCCCCATGCTAGCTTCCTCATTGAAAGGAGCTATCTTTTCTAAACTATAATCTGATTTTAGCACCCTCCTGCATAAAGCCCTAGATAATCTCTCATAGCATGCAAAATCCAAACTCTTTAACCATTGCTTTCTGGTGTCAACTCTAGTCTCATCCCTTGTTACAAACTCTGAAACTCTCATCCCACAACTGCATCCACACTTAGCAGCTCCCTTTGCCACAAGGTCTAATCTACATTTCCTTCCTCTGTGCTAGCAAGCACTGCTGTTTGGTTTGCTAGTTCTCTCTTGGTAATAGCTGCTGGTACTGTAAGACTCATTTTAAGTTCTGCTTATTCTGTGAAGAACTTCCTGCTTCCCCCAGGCAAAGCAGCTCAGTTCACACCCTCTCTTATCTATTCTCTCTCTCTCTCCTTGCTACATCTCTATTAAATGAACTTTGCATTACACTGAATCATTGTATTGTCTTTGGATCCGTTTTTCCCACTATCCTCTGAAGTTTGAAAGCACTATTGTCACCATGGTTTATAGAATGTGGTTTATGAAGTTTTTATTCTGAGTACACTTAATATCTATCTGTTTAAAGTGTCCATCGCTAAAAAGGGAAGAGGAGAAGAGAAGAAGGAAGAAGAAGAGGAGGAGGAGAAAAAGCAAGATTTTTCTTTTGGCTATACATTGCCTTAGATAATAGGTAATAGAATTTAGAAAAGATTTTTAAAGGTCTAGAGTGAATAGAATTTCCTTATGAAAATATGATTATTACAGTTGAGGATTCTTATAGCATGAATGAAATGGTCAGGGAGTTCACTTGTGAAAAGACTTAGTCTTCATAAATGCTCTTCATCTATTGTGGTCTCTGCATCTGTGAATTCAACCAACTGTAATTAGAAAATATTCTAAAAAATTGCATCTGTATGGAATATAGATAGACATTTTCCCTTGTCATTGTTCTGTAAACCATACAGTACAAAAACAGTTGATATAACCTTGTTTTTGCAGGTAGCATAAGTAATCTAGAGCTGATTTGAAGTACATGGGAGGATGCACACTGATGTTATGCAAATACTACACCATTTTATATAAGGGACTTGAGCATCTGCAACAGATTTTGACAGATGAGCAGAGGGAGAGGGGAGTACTCTGGATCAGCTCCCACCCCCCACTTCGCTAAGACATGATGACTTTATTTTGAATCAAATTTTTCTCCTGCTCAACATTTCAACTTGAAAAAGGCTATTAATTTAATTAATTTGATGTAGGGGGTGTTGGTGGAGAGAAGAAAGAAGGAGATGAAAAAGAGGGAGAGAGATGTGTGAATGAGCATTTGATTTTTCCATATTTTTTGCAGATTTGTTTGTGAGTATTTTTGCAAATTGCCTTGCAAGTGTTTGCATATTATTCCCATGTGTTTATGTGGGTGTGTTTGTTTATGAGAAAGTGAGCTGTACAAAAATGTGTGGTTTTCTTATGTGCAACTATTTCAATAGTGTAATATGTGCATGTAAGTAACATACCAGTGTGCAGGGTGTATCTGTGGGATATTGTGCATTTTGAAAGCACAGTTATAAACATAGATTAATTTCTATCATGACATTAAATTTCAACATGAAGTAATTTTCTCAACAATTTACAAATGAACAAGTGTTTGAAGTACCAAATGTTAAATCCTTATAAAAATCCATATATATTTCTTCAGTTTTCAATTTCAAAATTGTAATGTTTACAGAAAAGTCTCTGACAAAAAGTAAGGTACAAAAGAGGATGAGTTTTCTCCACTCTTGAGTCTTAAGTTGGGATTTAAGCAGGATGGTTTATAGAAATCAATGACTGTTTTCCTAGACTTGTATCAGTGACCCCTGCCCATCTCTTTGGTCACCTTTGTACTTCTCAGATGAAGTAGTAACAGAGAAGAAGAGCTGGAGCCAGTGGCCATTCAGGACAGGAGGTTTCATCAATAGCTAAATGAATGAAGGTGGGTGTGCTCGCAAAGACATGGGCTATACAGTCACTTGGAACAGGGTCTGAAACACAGTCCTATCACTACCAGCTGTGTGCCTTAGAACTTGGACTCCTCCTCTTCGAAGCTCAGTTTCCTCACCAATTGAATGAAGTTAGTGATACCTATCTTATCTTTAAGGGTGGTTGTGAGAACCAAGTCAACTAGTGTAAGTAAAAATGCCCTCTGTGTAATCTGGTAAAGAAGTATGAGTTTAGCAGATATTAATGGCTTTATCAGAAAAAGTGACCAATGGGAAATAATGATGCTGAAGGAGAAGCTTCACTTTTCATGTCTGAGGTCTGCTAGTTAAGAAGGAAAGTGTGAAGATTCTGAACTAGGCTGACTGGGAGGTGACTGAGAAATGTATTAAGTCACTTTGCAGAGAATAATATACTCAAGGGTCTATATATATATATAGATAGATAGATATGCACATATATCTGTAACTATATATATATACATATATATATATATATATATATATATATATGCATGATAATCATATTTACTCATCTTCCCAGATCCTAGGCTTCTGCCTTTGTTCACAAGCTCAGCTCAATTAGGATTCAGATGTGGACAGGAACAAAAGAACACTGGTCTAAGAGGTAAATAGGAATGTGTATGAGCTGCCTGAGTTTGGGATTCAGCTGGGATCTTGGTTCCTAAACTGGGCTGTGCTCATTCTCTGCAGTTATCTGCAAAATGCAGCCAGAGCAAGCTCAGCATGGTGATTAAGGCCAGTATCATATTTAAACAATTGTCTCATTAATTATTTTGGAGGGAATGAAGACTTAATTTCTAATTCATGTGTAATTTAAAAGGGGAGTGTAATCCATATGGTTCTTATTCAATTACACTTATATCATCAAATTTGTCTGTCTTTTTTATAGCTGTATCATGGCCAAGAAATCCAATGAGCCTTTAAAACAGGCATTTTAAGACTTATTTCATAACAAAAAGTCATGTTTGACTTTGAGTAAATCAATTCTCTCTGGACAAGTCTTAGGAGTGGCTAAGTTTTGGATACCTGCAAATCCTAAGTTTGTTTCAATCATGTGGAAACCAGTTCTTTAACCTTAGAGCATACTATCCAGAGCGGGAGAGTGACTACATTGCTCACTGTTATGATCTTTGCAAAATAACCCCCTCTTGGGTACAGCAATGTGTTCAAAACAGTTCTGACTTTCTGCTGCTGCCTACTTTCTATGCAGACTTGGAAAAATCCCTTACAGGCAGAAATTTTTAATTTATTAGTCACTTGAAATTCTGGGAATCCCAAATTTTCAGTGCTCTGTTCCTAACATGTTTTTCAGTTTGAAAATACAACGGTCCTGTGACTCTGTCTATAATCAGCACACCATTATAAATCTAAGCTAAAATCCTGTATTAGAACTTATTAGCTATTTGGCATTGGGAAAATTGTTAAAACTCTAGCCCCTCTTTTATCAGCCATAATTGTATGAGATAATATGTGTTACTATGAACCTAGCTTGGAGTAATCACTCCCTATAGTATCCTTTTTTCTTTTGTTTTTCCCTTCCCCCTTACCTTTCCTTCTTTTCTCTTCCTTCCCCTTCTTTTCATTTTCTTCTTCCTTTGGTTATTTTCTCACATTTTTCCCCTTTTCTAATATAGTTATGCTTTTTATTGGCTTACACAATTTCTTCTCAAAAGACTCATCTGTACAATTCATCTCCTATAGTTGATGAGCTATTAGAGAACACAATTGCTTTTATTCAAAGCTCTCCACACGCCCTCACAAGAACACCCAAAATGGGAGTTCCTGAGTGAATGCTATGGCTTGCCTGGCCTTCATGTTTTTTACAGTTATTTACAGTTACAGATAAATTCTATAAAAAGGATTCACTTTTTTTTTACCCCATGTGATTCACCTTATAGCTTCTAAGTTATCAAATCACTTTAAATATAAAATATGGATTTAGAGTGCTGGTTAAATTATGTGCTTATTTGTCTTTGGCTATTTTTATATTCCTTGGGGAAAAGTCATGCAAAAACTTTCATATGTTTCTAAAAATAACACCACTAACAAAATTTAAATCCTTAGAATTGGGAAATTCAGGGTCAGAAATGAGACCACTGAAGTAAGACTTAGTGCCCTTCCACTGATACTCTACAAATCATTTTGAGAGTATAATTGAGCTGTAAAATTTAGAGTTTCTGATGCCTGAACCATGTCAAGAGTTTTTGGTCCTTACAAAATGTGAGGCAAGACATTGTTCAGGGGCAAACATTGCAGAAAATGCCCTTTTGCTCTTTTAGCAGTTCTTTAACCTATAAACTATAAAATACATTTCACTGGTATTTTCCTAAGAGCCTATAACCTGTCAGTCAGAGTTCAGCATTTTAGCTCTTCATGGAGAGCTGCTTCGATTTGTAAGTAAATACTGTGGGGATCTTGGTAAAAATACATCTGATGCAGCTGGTCTGGGGTAGAGCCTGACAAGTTCCCAGATGGAGTGACACTGTGAGTGTATGCATGGATCACACTAAACAACCAGGTATTAGATAACCAAACCCCTGGATCCCAGACCACATACTGCATGCCAAGTGTGACGTTGAGCTTTTACAACATGGTCCTAATATCTCTCTCTGTAGACTGAAAAGGATATTTTGTCTTTGTTTCAGGAGAATTTGTTGAACATCTATAAGTTCATTAGCTGCCCAACGAACCTTTTTCTTTGAACAAATTTCACCACTGGCCTTTGTTCATGCAAATTAGGATGAGAAGCAAACAGAATGTTTGCATATACCTGGGTCTTAGGAAAAGGTCATGGCTGCCAAAGTGTTGCCACCTCCTTCTCTACAATATTTATGGTGGTCCAGCTGAGGGCTTTTTGGCTTATTTAAGGGTCATGTGGTCCATACTTTTTCTATATATTAGGTAACCAACTTTGCCTAATGGTTCTGGTGCACAAATCCTATTTAGACTGTGTTTTTATAAAGTAAATTTTAGTAGGGGATGAAGAGAGAAATATAGCATGAGTATGGCTCAATTTACTGGCTATGTGACCTTGGTGGAAGAACTTTACCTCTCTATGTTTCAGTATTCCTCTTTGCCAAGTGCGTGATAGCAATTTGAAGAGTAGTTGTTAGACTTAGAGTTAACTTTAAAGTGCCTGCCAGTATAAATGGTAGATATTACTGTTAGCCTTAATTATATTTGTCATTTAATACATTCCAGGTAAGCAGTGACATGGATGAAGCAGTTTTGCTAATCAGAATAATTGGCTGTAGAGATTTAGCCAGATTAAACATTAATAATTCTGGTATTGAAACTTTTAAACGAGTCATTATTTCAGCATTCTCAACATAATTGCATGGAGGCTTACTGAGTATAATATGTTAACTTAGGCTTTTAAAAGGCAAAGGCACTTAAAAATTAAACGATAAGCATTAGAATAGTTTATATAATTGTGGATGTTATGGTTGGTGAATATGCTTCTAATATCCTACCAAGTAAGAACAGGTAAGGGCTTTGTAATTTGCACTTCACTCCTTCCCCAGTACATACTTTCAAGTAGGGAATAAGCAGGCATCTTGGGCAGTTGACATAATGCTTTTTAATAACAGCTGGAAGTACAGCATAGTTTGCTAAGCATTTGCTCTATTAACTCTACCTTGTTTATCTTACCCAAAAGTCCTCTGGGGTAAGAGAGACATCCAGGTATCTTCCCTCACTCTCCTAACTAGGCCATACTACAAATGCTTCAATTTTGTCCACAGTGGTAATCTATTTGCTTTACATTCCTTTTTCTTCCCTAATTTTCTTCCCACTTTCTTCCCCATCTGATGCAGGAAAAAAGTGAATGCTCCCTCACTGATCCATGCTAGTGTGGTCTCTGGGCTCATGTAAAGACAATAAGAGGTAGTAAATAAAGGCATTAAATCATTTGATACCTAGCAGGAGCAGATGCATTAGAGGATTGGACTGAAGTAGGGTTTCATGTCTGTGTTCATAAGTCAACTCAGTGCCTTGGCCCTAATCAGGAAAGTCTTCTCTGTGGTCAGCCCCTTTCCTTGTTTCCTCCTGTGTTTTCACAAGTACAGTTGTTTTTTGAAAAATAAAACATGCTATTCCACACCCTATACTTACCAAACTTTCCTTCGCAACCTTCTAAGCTTTCCTTTATTTTTTCCAAGGACTATTTTATATAGGGGGCCCTCCTCATTTTCCAGTTCACCAAAACAAAGAGGATTGTAAAAATGATGTTTTTGTATCTTTTGCTTTAGTAGTTATTAAATCACTTAAGCAACAGCATGAAGACTGCCAGGCTCTTCGGGCATCTTATTTTTTTTTGCATGTGTACCTTTGTACACAAAGAAGTTAGTTTATGCAAAAATGTGTAATTGAGTTCCGTGCTTCTTAATTTTTTTGTGCTTGTTTATCTGTATTATTTAGTTGATGCACAAAAGTGAGAAGGCATGTGGCATATACTCATAATTGGGTTGATATACAAATTTGCGTGTATGTATATCGATGCCTATGCACTTAGGAAGTGTTGTTGGTTGAAGAAAGAATACACTAAGAAATCCAAAAGTTGAAGTGTCCTCCAACACAGTCTTTAAGTTATTCTCTGATGTTTGCACTGTATACAACTTCCTCATCCTAGGGTCTACTAGCCAAGGTTTGAATTCCACAAATGTCAGAAACTCTTTGCCTTTCTAAGCTGTCTGTTGCATCTTTGCATCTCTTCACTTGAATTATGTGTTCCGTGTGTGGCTATATTTCACAGCTGCTGATTCCTATGCAGGGGGCCTACCTGCAACATCATGCATAGTTGTGAGTAGGTCAGGGTGTTGTGCCTCTGAGAATCTGGATACTGCAGACAGGCTGCACACAGGACAGTCACCTATATCCATGCAGAGAACACTTTTGAGTTGTGTGCCCAGTGTATAGAGCTGAGACTCTGAAGACTCTCTGCGCCTATAGGTTTCTCTCAGCTCCTTGAGACACTCTTTTAACTATCCACTTCAAACAATTCTCTGCCCACCTGCAGCACTCTGTCAACAAGTAAAGATAGCTGTAGGACAGAAGCCCCAGACATAGTCAGGCTCTTGAAATCCTTTGCTGGGCCTTAGGGTGAGTCCTCGCTTACAGACGGGCTGTCTGCCAAACATTAACCAAAATACTCACACTTGTTTTTGACAACAGAACTCAGTTTCAATTTCACCAACTGCTATTTTGGGTAGGGAGCTATGGCAGAAATGTTTCCAGATTCCAGGTGGCTGTAATGCCTCTGTAAAGCCACCTTTCAGCATGTTCCATCTGCTGTGCTTTCAAGGACTCAGCTGTGTTGGTGCCTTCACAAGACTCAGTCCCAAAAGGTGAGTGGGGAGGCCTAAAAAGAGCTTCTGAGGAGAAGCCCTTGGGACAGGCCATTCCAGGAGTCTCCCTGCTTGAGCTGACTCTTTGATAATGTGAAAGCAACAGCAATAGGTGGCTTCCAAGTGCCTGTCCTTGATGATGGATGAGTTTGGCCCTACAGCCTGAGGTATAGATAGGAGTCAGCAGAACACAGATGTTTCAAGACAACCAAGTTAATCTTTAATGGGAATGTGCAAGTTGGACCCTAACTATAATGTCTAAGCCTATTCTCATTGCAAAGCAAGCACTAACCTTACAGAGTGGACCCTGCCCTGAAATAGTCCAGTTCTTGCTAAAGTTGAGACAGTAACTGAATCATATGTGTGAGGCTTTCTTAAAAATCTCTCAACCACGAGAGAAGAATTTCACAGCCAAGAGAGAAACAGTTTGAAATGCACTTTCTGTCATCGTTCTTCTGGGGAGTTGAAGCTCACTCACGCATCATTGTATACACTTGAGCTTGAACCACATATATTTATGCACCAGGTACAGGACATAGCGAGAATATAATCCTGTGAGAGTCCTGGGGTGAGAAATGTTAATGCTATGAATTCTTTGTATACGTGTTTCTTCTTCTCCTAGGGAGAATCTACTTACAAGGAGAAAAAGTTAATTTTGGCTCATAGTTTCAAAGATTTAAGTCCATGGGTGCTTGGCTCTGCTGCTTTGGGCCTGACAGGACGTATATTATGAAGAGAGCATGTGGTGGAGGAGGCTGCTAAACCCTTGGTAGTTGGGAATCAGAGCAGAGAGAGAGAGAGAGAGAGAGAGAGAGAGAGAGAGGAAGGAGAGAGTCCTAAAATCCTTAAAGTGCACATCCCAATCACTGAACTTCCTTCCACTAGCCTTCACTTTCTAAAGGTTCCACCTCCTCCAAATGGCACCTTGGGGCTCAGACCCAGGCCACCAATGCATGAGACTTTGCAGAATAGTCAAGACCCAAACTATAGCAGATGACCTGACTATACTACTAGTATACAAAATCGACCTAAAAACAAATAGTATTACTAGAGATGAAAAAGAATCACTCATGGTGGTAAAACTGTCAATTCATCTAGGAAAAAAGTATAATGTGACAAATTAAGTTTAATTCCTGGTTGATTTTAGTCCATTAAATTAATTTAATATAAAAAATTAGGCAGTGATAGAAGAGATAAAGAGTAAGATATTCAAGGAATGGTAAATAGTACCCTACGGCTAAGGGAAACATTCCAAGTCTATAACATAAGTGAAAAACAAACTGAAGCTCAATTTCTCCTACTATACATTCCCTACACAGATCACTCCTATGATCCAAAAAGTTATGGGAATTTCTCACTAACAGTATGCAAGCAATTAGTTCTGCAGCAGACACTAGCTCAGTATCTCCTCTAATTTATCTTAGTTCTGATGCCATGTACCTGGAGATACCATAAAAACACACGGGATGAGGACTCTGTCCTTAAGACTGATCCCCCAACAACTTTAGATGCTGATTGCAAGCTTCAGAATGTTTTACATGTGGTTCTGGAGAACCAGTTATAAATCAGGATTGCTACTATGACTTCCTGCTATTCAATTAATTTTCTCAAGAAGCTCACAGATCTGAGGGAAACACTTTACATTTGTTGGCTTATTGTAAAGGATCTTACAAAGGATAAAGATGAAGAGATGGGGTATAGGGTAGGCTGTGATGCTTCCATACCATTTTCAAAGGCCCACTCTCCAGAAACATCCATGTGCTCAGCTATTTGGAAGCTCTCAAAACCTGTGCCTCCAATGCAAACACACTATAGAAGGAGAGAAAAAAAATATTCTTCCCATTCTGAAAGGGATAAAAATCATTTTAGTAAAATAAGAAATTTGTACATAAGAAATTAAATTGCCATACATAGAAAAAATACCATTTTGTTAAATATATTTGTTATGGAAATATATGGGAACATTTCCCAAGTTTAAATTCTAGATCTTCCACAGACTGGAATAATATATGGCATAAATTTAAGTTCTATTTAAGAATTTGATTTTAAAATAATCTTTAATCTGCAAAGCAGTTCTATCAAATACGATTTTAATGGATAAGAGATTTAAACATTATATAATAGATTATAAAATAATCCCTCATTTATATGTGAAGAACAAGAATTAGTAAGTGAAAGAACTGAGGTTTATTTTTCTGTGAAATAATAAGGGAAATGCAAGGGCCATTGTAAAATTTTATCTGCACCGTGAAAGATTTTAACAGATGGAGAAGACAAAGAAGGCAGAATAAGCAAAGGAATAGAGGCAGGAGAAATTTGAGGACAAGCAATCCAAATTAGATTTACATTTTTCTGTAGAGTAGGGGTAGAGGTAGTAAAAACAAAATATGAAAAGTATATGGAATTTAATGTGTAGAAGGATCTGGATACAAACTCAAGGAGATTAAAATTTGCTCTGCAGGATTCCTTAAAAGCAACTGAGGCCAATAAGAGAAGAGGACCAGAAACTAGAGAAAAGGTTAGATCAAAAGGAATTAACCTAGAAGGTAACACACATGCATGGAAATTAATGTGAGTCACCTCCCTGTATAGCTATCCTTATCTTAACCAGCAAAAACACTTGTTCCTTCCTATTATTGCTTATACTCTCTCTACAACAAAATTAGAGATAAGGGCAAAATAGTTTCTGCCGGGTATTGAGGGGGTTGGGGGAGAGGGAAGGAGCGGAGTGAGTGGTAAGGGAGGGGGTGGAGGCAGGGGGGAGAAATGACCCAAGCCTTGTATGCACATATGAATAATAAAACAATAAAAAAAATTTTGTCTGCAGAAAGCACAAAGCCATTGAATGTCAACTTAGAATGACCTTAAATGCCATCTAGTTATTTTCTTTTCTCTTTATTATCATAATCAGCTTCATTCACTAGAGCAAGGGTTGAGTAAGGATTCCCTTAGCTTTATCCACCAGAGCAAGGTCCTTAACTTTTGGTTGATATTGACAGTATCAGTGCTTAATACTTTCCAATATCTCATGATTTGGAGACAATGTTGAAACTAATCACAGAAATAATGAAACTTCAAGCCAGTCCTGTCAGATTGAGGTTACTTATTTGGGGGCCTTTACCTTTATGAAAGCTTGCTGTACTACTAAGAATAGGTTTTGAAGGAAGAGGAGAAAAGAAAGGTGGACAGGGGTAGAGACACACCGAGGACCTATTGGAGGTCTACATGTAATAAGAAAGTCAAATAAGTTTTGGTTTTAAAAGTAAGATGAATACTGGACCATTAAAACTGAGTCAAACATTGTTTTTAAGAAGATTTTATGAGGAAGGGATTCTAAGCTAAATTATACTTCCTTCCATTCATATTTTGAAACCCGAATCCCCTTTATCTCAGAATATTTGGAGATGAGGTCTCTAAAGCAGCAATTAAGTTAAAATGAGGGCATTAACATTCTCTCTAATCCAATCTAACATGTCTTTATAACAAGAAGACACAGAGAAGGACATAAGTTATGCATGTGCACCAAGAAAAGACCAAGAAAAGACACAGCAAGAAGGAAGCCCTCTGTAAGCAAAGGAGGGAGGCCTTAGAAGAAACCAGGCCTGCTGACACCTTCATCTTGGACTTCAGCCTCCAGAACTGTGAAGAAATAACTGTGTTTAAGTCACCCAGTCAATGGCATATTGTAATGACCCCCTTCACAGACTAAGACAAAAATCATGAGATCCTAGCACCAGTGATGATGCTGACTCTTACCTAAATATGTACCCTGGACAAAGCATTTGCTGAGGCAAAATGGGAAATAAGGAGGGCAACAGTAGAGGGAGGAGAGTGAGGAAAGAAAAAACTAGAGCTCCTCTATAGAGAGACACAAATTATGATGACTGAATAGCTCCCATTAGAAAAATTCCCCAGAGATAGCTAGTATAAGTTATGGAAATAAAAGCTATCTGAAGGAACTAAAGAGAGATGCTGAACAGGTTGCAATACCCGGAAGAAAGAGATGGTACTGGACAGTCAAAATCTGATAGAAAATCCACAGCCTTATTAGGTTGAACGACCAGACTACAGAATTTGAAGGAACCACAAGAGCTGGAGATGTAGCTCAGTGGTAGAGCACTTGCCTGGCATTACCAAGGCCCTGGGTTCCATCCCCAGCACCACCAAAATGAATGAGTGACTAAATAAATAGAGCTGAAAAAGGCACATAAAATAAACGAACAAAAACTAATAAAAAAAATAAAATTCTGAAGGAACCACAGTGGCTGAAAAGTGAAAGGGGCAGGATTCTAGGAAGGAGAAATTCAGAAACAGTATCTTTAATTTTCTGATTAACTCCTGGACTGTGCATTTGAGGAGAAATTCTAAGCAGTTTAGAGGAAAATGAACTAAACTGACATGATTTGAGCTGCCATTCACCACAAGGAGAAAGAATTCTCGCTCTGAGCTTCCCCAAGTTAATGTGCTGCTAACACACACACAGTCTGTACTCTTCAGAGGAATATAAAACAATGTAGAGTCTCTAAAACACACTATTCACGGTCTGTAAAATATAATAAAAAACTGACTGAAATATAAAGGATCAGGAAAATCTGACCAATTCTCAAGATAAAGACATCAGTTGGGACCTATACTGAGATGACCCAGATGTTGGAATTAGTAGGTAGGATTTCAAAGCAACTATCACTATTATTAAGAATGTAAATGATAATATTCTCATAGTGTATAAATGATAAAAGTCTTAGCAGAGAAATAAGAAAGTAAGTAGAACTGGTAAATGTGAAACCAGAAATAAGAAAAATTTACTGAATGGGTTTAGTAGAATGGAGATGATGCAAGAGTCAGTGAACTTGAACATAAATAAAGTATCCAATCTGAAGGACAGGCAGAAAACATTTGGGGTAGGGGAAATGAGTAGTCCTGTGGAATAATACCAAGAAGTCTATCATATATGTATTTTGAGTTCCAAGTGGAGAATAGAGAGATATGTGACAGAAAAATAGTTGAAAGAAAGTAGACATGAATTCAATAAGTAATTCAAATATTATTCATTAGTAGTGGCATACGTATGTAGTGTGGGGAATTGGGAGCATCTATCCTGGGTACAGCCAACAGGGGATTTTTCTTTTTGAAGATAACTGACTCAAAGTTCATCTGCTTTTTATTTTCACCATATGCTGGCAATTTTAACGAGTACCAGAGGTAAATACTTCTTTCCCAAAACAATCTCTGGTTGGTTTAATTTCGAAGCAATTGCTTTGGTTAATGATGATTTTTGTTAATGCACACTTGAGTTTCAAATAACAATTTTTACTTATCCTTTGATAAATATTGTATTCTTTACAATACTTAGGAGTTAATTAGCAGTGTTCTCAGTTATATAATTGTCCCTGTCACAGAGGCATGTATTCATTCTAAAAGTAAGTTAATGAAATTTGTAAAGGACTGTATAGTAACGTTTTCTACACCCCTCCCCCCCCCCATAGTGCTGTATAATCCTGCAGTGGAACCATAGCTTCAAAATAAGTAATGATGGCTGGGTGCAGTGGCTCAAGCCTGTAATTCTAGTAATAAGGAGGTGGAGATCAGGAGGATTGTGGTTCAAGGCCAGCCAGGGAAAAAATTCACAAAATCTCATCTCAACCAACAGCTGGGAACAGTAGCAAATGCTTGTCATCCCAAGTTACATGCAGAAGCACGAATAGGAGAATCACGGTCCAGGCCAACCCAGAATAATGAGAGCTATCTCAAAAATAACCAAGGCAAAAGGGCTGGTAGAATGGCTCAAGTGGTACAGCACCTGCATAGCAAGG
Source organism: Castor canadensis (assembly GCF_047511655.1). Classification (NCBI taxonomy): domain Eukaryota; kingdom Metazoa; phylum Chordata; class Mammalia; order Rodentia; family Castoridae; genus Castor; species Castor canadensis. The sequence continues at coordinate 105,464,463 of NC_133397.1, read as the reverse complement.
GTGAGGCCCTACGTTCAACCTCCAGAACCACAAAAAAAAAGGCAATGATAGCACTCTGATTGTAAAGTGAAATAGAATTTTAGTTGCTTCAATTTTGTCATTCTGCATTATCACATGGAATTATTATTTGTGCTGGAAAATTAAACAGTGGAAGAGTTAAAAATGAATTATAGCATTTTTCTTTCTAAAGTAAAAAATTTCTGTTTCATATTGCAAAGTTCTCATAAGATCTTGAACATATTTTTAAATACAAATGTATTCCTCCTTAAGTTGTCAACCATTTCTTTTTAGACTAAAGAATAAATGAAGAAAATAAATCATTCCTATTAGTATAGTTTAGTCATTGTATTAATTAACTATATTGAAATTCAATAGTTATTAGGTAATTTTTGCTTAAGTATTTTATACAAGATTCTGATTAAAGCATCAAAGTTGAGACCTCTAGGCTGATGTAAAAGGAACTGAATTGTACATTTTTGTCCTACAGGTACTTGAAGGACATTCAGTCTTTTGGATTATTTTTTTCCAATATCAACAACTATTTAATGATTGTTCTGATTTTTGTAAAGAAATTTGAAGTGAAAAACCCATGTGAACATGAAAGGGCAACAACCCAGTAGAGCTCAGCAAAGAAATTTTTTTAAAAAGCAAAAATAAAGGGAAAGAGTCAAAGCCATAATGTCTGGATCTATTTTGAAACATGTAATGCCTTCAACATTGCATAAAGCTTATGAAAATTGTGAAGGAGTACAAGTTGGCACATCCAAAGCATGGGTGCTAGAAACAATCCAATATTCAGATGACACCAGGATAAAAGACAACATTGAATCAGCCTCTATGAGCATTGACAAGGAAGAGAAAGTAAATGTTAGCAAGTGTCAACACTGACAGGGTTGAAAAAAAATGGAGGGAAAATGTCACTAGGAAAGCCAGGATTTTGATGAAGAAGAGACAGCGAATGACAGTTTAATCTATTTTGATATTGCTGCTGGTCGATACCATTTCCAGATGGCCAGAGTTAATCCAGTTAAGAGAGGAAGTGAACCTTTTCAGAAAAAGGATGGATGCTTCTCTGCAATTCAAAGAAAAGTAGAAAGAGCAAAGGAAGCACTTGACACTTGAAAACCTGATGATTTTATAAATTCTTACCAAGCAGTGAAAAAACATGGCAGGATTTTCAAAGTTGAAATAATAATTTTGTTTGGTGGTAGACTGGATATTGGGTGAACATCCAGCGTTAGAACTCTGACTTTAAACCTGGTTGAAATTAAATACTAAGGCCTGTGAAATATCTGAACAATATCTTATATGCTTTTAGGACCATTAGTGTTTTATTTCATGACTATTAACTGAAAATGATTTTGTCACATAGAATAAAGAGCATATTTGACCAGGTGTCAGATATGGTAGGTGTGTCACTGTTTATTAATAACAATATAACCAACAATTCTTCCAAAGGGATCATTTTAATTACAGAGATATAGCCGAGTGACAGGCTGAAAACATTTTATCGTTGGTGACTTTTTTCTTAGTTGATCTCTAAAAATTCACATCTGAGCAACAAGGAGTCACATATAGAAATTGCTGACACTTTAGTAGTATAAATTAAAAAAAACTAATGTTTTATATGAATGTTCTATATGAAACTAGATTTTCCAAATTATTAAATTGCTCAATATTGAGAAGACCAGCACATCTATATACTGCTAATAGTAGTGGAAATTTGGTTGGTCATATGGCAACAAATGGGGAAAAAAAACTACTGAAATGTTGACACACTAGGGCCTAAGAATCTTAACTCTTAAATCTGGAAATAGTGTGCATATACATGTGTGTATATGTATGTGTGGATGTGTGTATGTATTTTTCTATCTATCATCTATCCATCTATCATCTATCATCCATGAGTAGTGCATGTACAAATTATAGCATATAATATACAGAGTATGATGGTTTGTGCTATGACTCATTTATGTATGAAAATTTAGGACATACTGAGCCCTCATATCTTCAGGGGATTTGGACCCTTAGCACCTCTGGATATTAAAATTCATGAATGCTCAAGATCCTTATATAAATGAAACAGTATTTGCATAGAACCTACACACATCCTCTCACATACTTCAACTCATCTCTGAATTACTTATAATCCTAGTACAGTGCAAATGCTGTTTAAATAGTTATTACTATATTGTTTGGAAATACTGAAAGTGAAATGTGTTCAGTACAGGTGTTTTTATTTTTATTTATTTATTTATTCATTCATTTTTTATTCATATGTGCATACAATGTTTGGGTCATTTCTCCCCCCTTTTCCACCCCCTCCCTTACCACTCCCTCTCTCTCCCCCACATGCCCTTGATACCTGGTAGAAACTATTTTGCCTGATCTCTAATTTTGTTGAAGAGAGAGTATAAGCAATAATAGGAAGGAACAAGGGTTTTTGCTGATTGAGATGAGGATAGCTATACAGGGAGTTGACTCGCATTGATTTCCTGTGCATGTGTGTTACCTTCTAGGTTAATTCTTTTTGATCTAACCTTTTCTCTAGTTCCTGGTCCCCTTCTCCTATTGGCCTCAGTTGCTTTTAAGGTATCTGCTTTAGTTTCTCTGTGTTGAGGGCAACAAATGCTAGCTAGTTTTTTAGGTGTCTTACCTATCCTCATACCTCCCTTGTGTGCTCTCGCTTTTATCATGTGCTCAAAGTCCAATCACCTTGTTGTGTTTGCCCTTGATCTAATGTCCACATATGAGGGAGAACATACGATTTTTGGTCTTTTGGTCCAGGCTAACCTCACTCAGAATGATGTTCTCCAATTCCATCCATTTACCAGCAAATGATAACATTTCGTTCTTCTTCATGGCTGCATAAAATTCCATTGTGTATAGATACCACATTTTCTTAATCCATTCCTCAGTGGTGGGGCATCTTGGCTGTTTCCATATCTTGGCTATTGTGAATAGTGCTGCAATAAACATGGGTGTGCAGGTGCCTCTGGAGTAACCTGTGTCACAGTCTTTTGGGTATATCCCCAAAAGTGGTATTGCTGGATCATATGGTAGATCAATGTTTAGCATTTTAAGTAGCCTCCAAATTTTTTTCCAGAGTGGTTGTACTAGTTTACATTCCCACCAGCAGTGTAAGAGAGTTCCTTTTCCCCCCACATCCTCGCCAACACCTGTTGTTGGTGGTGTTGCAAATGATGGCTATTCTAACAGGGATGAGGTGGAATCTTAGTGTGGTTTTAATTTGCATTTCCTTTATTGCTAGAGATGGTGAGCATTTTTTCATGTGTTCTTTGGCCATTTGAATTTCTTCTTTTGAGAAAGTTCTGTTTAGTTCACTTGCCCATTTCTTTATTGGTTCATTAGTTTTGGGAGAACTTAGTTTTTTAAGTTCCCTATATATTCTGGTTATCAATCATTTGTCTGATGTGTAGCTGGCAAATATTTTCTCCCACTCTGTGCATGGTCTCTTCAGTTTAGAGACCATTTCTTTTGTTGAGCAGAAGCTTTTTAGTTTTATGAAGTCCCATTTATCTATGATGTCTCTTAGTTGCTATGCTGCTGGGGTTCCATTGAGAAAGTTCTTGCCTATACCTATTAATTCCAGAGTATTTCCTACTCTTTCCTGTATCAACTTTAGAGTTTGTGGTCTGATATTAAGTTCTTTAATCCATTTTGAGTTAATATTGGTATAGGGTGATATACATAGATCTAGTTTCAGTTTTTTACAGACTGCTAACCAGTTTTCACAGCAGTTTTTGTTGAAGAGGCTGTCTTTTCTCCATCATATATTTTTAGCACCTTTGTCAAAGACAAGTTGGTTATAGTTGTGTGGCTTCATATCTGGGTCCCCTATTCTGTTCCACTGGTCTTCATGTCTGTTTTTGTGCCAGTACCATGCTGTTTTTATTGTTATTGCTTTGTAATATAGTTTGAAGTCAGGTATTGTGATACCTCCAGCATTGTTCTTTTGACTGAGTATTGCCTTACGTGGCCTCTTGTGTTTCCATATAAATTTAATGGTAGATTTTTCAATCTCTTTAATGAATGTCATTGGAATTTTGATGGGAATTGTATTAAACATGTAGATTACTTTTGGGAGTATAGACATTTTTACTATGTTGATTCTATCAATCCATGAGTATGTGAGATCTCTCCACTTTCTATAGTCTTCCTCAATCTCTTTCTTCAGAAGTTTATAGTTTTCCTTGTAGAGGTCATTCACATCCTTTGTTAGGTTTACACATATGTATTTGATTTTTTTTTGAGGTTATCAGTTTGTTCATTATTAGTGTATAGAAATGCTAATGATTTTTCTGTGTTGATTTTATATCCTGCTACCTTGCTATAGCTATTGATGGTGTCCAGGAGCTTTTGAATAGAGTTTTTGGGTCTTTAAGGTATAGGATCATATCGTCTGCAAATAGGGATATTTTGACAGTTTCTTTACCTATTTGTATTCCTTTTATTCCTTCTTCTTGCCTAATTGCTCTGGCTAGGAATTCCAGTACTATGTTGAATAGGAGTGGAGATAGTGGGCATCCTTGTCTAGTTCCTGATTTTAGATGGAATGGTTTCAGTTTTTCTTCATTAAGAATAATGCTGGCTGTAGGTTTGTCATATATAGCTTTTATAATGTTGAGGTACTTTCCTTCTATTCGTGGTTTTCTTAGAGCTTTTATCATGAAATGATGTTGGATCTTATCAAAGGCTTTTTCTGCATCTATTGAGATGATCAAGTGGTTTTTGTCTTTGCTTCTGTTAATGTGGTTTACTACATTTATTGATTTTTCATATGTTGAACCACCCCTGCCATTCCTGGGATGACTCCTACTTCGTCATGGTGAATAATCTTTTTGATGTGTTGTTGCATTCAGTTTGCCATTATTTTATTGAGGATTTTTGCATCAATGTTCATTAAGGAGATTGGCCTATAGTTCTCCTTTTTGGAGGTCCCTTTGCCTGGTTTTGGGATAAGTGTAATACTGGCTTCATAAAATGTGTTAGGCAGTTTTCCTTCCCTTTATATTTCATGGAACAGTTTAAGGAAGGTTGGTATCAGTTCTTCTTTAAAGGTTGATAGCATTCAGCAGAGATTCTATCAGGTCCTGGACTTTTCTTTGTGGGGAGACTCTTGATTGCTGCTTCAATTTCATTTTGTGTTATAGATCTATTTAGGTAATTAATATCCTCTTGGTTCAGTTTTCTCTCCTTCTATTTCTTTTGGGATTTGCTTGTTCTTGTTTTTCTAGGAGTTTGAGATGCATTATTAGGTCATTGATTTGGGATCTTTCAGTCTTTTAAATATATGCACTCATGGCTGTAAACTTTCCTCTCAGGACTGCCTTTGCTTTTTCCCATAGGTTCCCGTAAGTTGTGTTTTCATTTTCATTGACTTCCAAGAACTTTTTAATTTCCTCTTTTATTTCATCAATGACCCATTGTTCATTAAGCAATGAGTTATTCAGTTTCCAGCTGTTTGCATGTTTTTTGTCTTTACTTTTGTTGTTGAGTTCTAGTTTTATTGCATTGTGATCAGATAGAATGCATGGTATAATTTCTATTGTCTTATATTTGCTGAGGCTTGCTTTGCTCTATTTTGGAGAAGGTCCATGGGCTGCTGAGAAGAATGTATATTGTGTAGAAGTTGGATGAAATGTTCTGTAGACATCAACTAAGTCCATTTGATCTATTGTATATTTTAGATATAGGATTTCTTTATTGACTTTTTGTTTGGATGACCTATCTATTGATGATAATGGGGTGTTAAAGTCTCCCACAACCGCTGTGTTGGAGTTAATATATGCTTTTAGGTCCTTCAGGGTATGTTTCATGAAATTGGGTGTGTTGACATTGGGTGCATAATTGTTATTTCCTTTTGGTCTATTTCACCTTTTATTAGTATGGAATGTCCTTCTTTATCTTGTTTGATCAATGCAGGTTTGAAGTCTGTTTTGTCAGAGATAAGTATTGCTACTCCTGCCTGTTTTCAGGAGCCATTGGCTTGGTAAATCTTCTTCCAGCCTTTCATCCTAAGCCTATACTTATTTGTCTCAGTGAGATGGATCTCCTATAAGCAACAAATTGTTGGATCTTCCTTTTTAATCCATTTCATCAAATGGTGCCTTTTGATGGGGAAATTAAGCCCATTAACATTAAGTGTTAGTACTGATAGGTATGTGGTGATTCCTGTCATTTAGTTGCTTAGTTGTTTGAAGGTTTGATTGTGTGTACCTAAGTTGAGGTTACTCTCTACTTTCTTGCTTTTTCTTTTCCTTTAGTTTGGTGCTGCCTGCCCTTTCATGGTTATGTTGGGTTTCACTTTCTGTGTGCAGAATCCCTTGAGGAATCTTTTGTAGTGGTGGGTTTGTGGTCACATATTATTTTAGTTTCTGCTTATCATGGAAGACTTTTATTGCTCCATCTATTTTGAATGATAGTTTTGCTGGGCAGAGTAATCTAAGGTTGAAGTTATTTTCATTCAGTGCCCAGATCTCACCCCAAGCTCTTCTTGCTTTTAATGTTTCTGTTGAGAAGTCTGCTGTGATTTTGATGGGTTTACCTTTGTATGTTATTTGTTTTTTCTCTCTTACAGCTTTCAATATTCTTTCCCTAGTTTCTGTACTTGTTGTTTTAATGATGATATGCCATGGGGTAGTTCTATTTTGATATGGTCTGTTTGGTGTTCTGGAGTCCTCTTGCATCTGTATGGGAATAGATTTTTCTAGATTCGGGAAATTTTCTATTATTTTATTGAATATATCATGCATTCTATTTGCTTGCACCTCTTCTCCTTCTTCAATGCCCATAATTCTCAGGTTTGGTTTTTTGATGGAGTCGGTGAGTTCTTGCATTTTCTTTTCACAGGTCTTGAGTTGTTTAACTAATAGTTCTTTGGTTTTTCCTTTGATTACCATTTCATCTTCGAGTTCTGAAATTCTGTCTTCTCTTTGTTGTACTCTGCTGGATTGGCCTTCCATTTTGTTTTGCAATTCTGTTTCATTCTTTTTCTGAGGTTTTCCATATCCTGAGTCCTTTACTCTTTAATGTTGTCTATTTTTGTCCTGAGTTCATTTATCTCTTTATTAATCGTGTTCTCTGTTTCACTTTGGTGTTTATACAGTGCTTATATGGTTTCCTTTATTTCTTCTTGTGCTTTTTCAAATTCTCTATTTTTGTTGTCTTGGAATTCTTGAGTGTCTCCTGTACATTTTGATTGATGATATCCAGTATCAGCTCTATAAAATTCTCATTGATTACCTGCAGGATTTCTTCTTTTAGATTGTTCTTGTGTGCTTCATTGTGTTCTTTGGCATAGTTTATCTTCATTTTGTTAGAGTCTGAATCTGAGTATCTGTTTTCTTCACTTCCCTCTGGTTCCTGTACTAGTTTTTTGCTGTAGGGAAACTGGTTTCCCTGTGTTTTCTGTCTTCCCATCATTGCCCTTGGTGTTGTTATTGTCCCTGTACTGTGTGCAGTTAAGTATTTTCTAGCTTGACAATAGTGATATTTAGAATGAAAGGGTGAGAGGAGATGGGAAGCAAAGAAATTAAAGAAAAAGGGAAAATCAAATAAACAAACAAGTAGAGAAAAGAAAACAAACAAACAAACAATAAGTTTCAGAGATATAAACAGGGAGAAATAGTGTACTAATCAACAGTAAGCTGAACAGGCATTAGAGAGACATAGAGAGGATTGAAAAAAATTAATAAAACATAAATAAATGAAAAAAAATCTCCAAGTTCAAATGCAATACAGTTTCAGTAAGTTTTTCAGCATGCAGGTGTAGTTCGGTTGTTGTCTCATCAAAGGAAGGGAGAAAAAAAACAAGAGTCTGGAGACAGTTCTGTGATGGCCATCTGGGGCTGTGGCTCACCTGCCTGCTGCTGTCAGTCTGCTGTTGCTGGAGGCTTTATTTATGCAGATCTCAGGCGTGAGCTTAACACTCACCTGGCCTCTCAGGCTTTGTTTACTCAGAGTTCTCCTGTGTAGGAGCTGCTGCTACAAGCTTTCCCCTTTCCAAGCACACTGGGGGAGGTGACACTGCATCCACTTTCTCAGGCCAGCGTGTTTATTTATAGTTCATGTGGGAAGTGGGTCTTCCCCCCTCTCCTGTGGAGTTTTCCTCCCTCCACCAATTTTACAAGCTTTTCCGCTCCTGATTGCTGGGTGTGTGCCACCGCTCCTGCCTTCTCCAGCCAGCTTGTTGTGAGGGATTTCCCCACCCTCACTCTTCAGTGCTCAGAGCACCCCGCCCTCTTTGCTATGTGTCTTTTTTGTTGTTATTGCTTATTATTCAGTTTCTCTTTTTTCCCTGGGTGGAGGTTGGTCTGTGCAGGGGGCTATGCTGATCTGGCCCAGGGTTGTCTGTACTGCATACCACTTAACTCACTCTGTGGTCCACATCTTTCCAAGCCATCTGGGTGCTGGCATCTGGCAGCGGTGTGGGAACCCTCTTGGTTTCTCCATTTAACGTGAAGTGGAGATGCTATGCATGGGCTGGAGGTGTGGAGGAGTCAAAGTTCTGCTTCTTCTCAGTGTTTTTTCCTGTAAGATGTATCTCCAGCATCTCTCCAAGATTTTACTTTAGGAGGCACGCTTTCTGCTTCCTCCCTCTAGCTGCCATCTTGGAATCTGGTGTTTTTCATAGTATTTTTGATCTGTGGTTTGTTGAATTTGTGGATTTAAAACTTGTGGATAAAGAGGACTGACTATATTTCTAACATTTTGTAATTGTAAACAGTGCTGTAAGGTGCCCATTTATTTTTATATTGGTGGAGGGATATCTGAGTGTAAGTTTCTAGAGGCAGAATTACTGAGTAAAGAAGAAAACACAAGTAATTTGGGCAGGTATTTCCAAACTTCCTGTGAAAAAGGTTTTATTCCAATTTGCTTTCCCAACACCAGTGTTGTGACTGTTCTTATTTTCAAAAACCACTATCAAAGGAATGTGTCACTATATCTTTCATTTTTGACAGCATTATCAGTGAATAATAGTATCTTGGTCTAGTTTTTAATTACTTTTGAGCTATCAGATACATTGATAGTTTGACCATATACAGAGACAATTTAAGTTTAAAAGGTAGCATTAGATTTTTAAATTGTGGTAGAATATATATAGCATAAAATTTGCCGTCTTAAATATGTCAAATATCTAGTTCAGTTGGGTCCAGTATTTTGTTCGCATTGCTTGGCAGGCAATCCCGCTCTACACAGCTTCTAAACCCAAACTCCATGTCCATTACACAACTACCCATTTTCCCCTACCCCATCCCTATCCCTTGGCAACCACGATTCTCCTTCAGATTTTTCTGAACTTGATGATGCTACCTATCTCCTGTAAGTAGTACTTGTCTTTGAAACTAGCTTACTTCACTTACCCTAATATCCTCAAGATTCAGCCTATTAAAACAGGTGTCAGAATTTTTTTCCTTTCAAAGACTGTAGAATGGTCTGTTGTGTGTATATGCTACATTTCGTGTATCTGTTCTGGGACTGCTTCTACCTTTTGGCTTTTGTGAACAGTGCTGCTGTGACCAAAGGTACACGGATCTCTCTCTAGGATTGGCTCTCAGTTTTTAGGTATATATATCCAGAAGTGGGATCGCTAGATAGCATGGTGGTTATATTTTTAATATGAGAAACTCCTCAAAATATGTTCTCCACGTGTTGATACATTTTTACATTCCCACCAATAATCTATCATTGCCGAACACTTGTTACTTTCTGTTTTTTTATAATAGTCATTTTAATAGCTATTAAGTGGTATCTGACTTGCATTTCCCTAGTGATTAGGGATGTTGTCTATATTTTCATATGTCTGCTAGTTATTCATAAATCTTTTTTCAGAAAAATGTTAAAATCAGGTTATATATTTTGGTTGTTGACTTGGAGTAGTCCTTTAATATATTCTGGATCTTAGGTTATCAGACATATGACTTGCAAATATATTCTCCATTTCTGTAGGTTTATTTTATACACTGTTTATTGATCCCTTGATTCACAGAAGCTTTTAATTTTATTTTTCAGTACTGGGGTTTTAAACTCAGTGCCTCATGCTTACTTGGCAATAGCTCTACCATTTGAGCCACACCTCCAGCCTTTTCTGCTTTAGTTATTTTAAGATCAGGTCTTTTATTTTTTCTCAAGCATACCTGGGGCCACAATCTTCCTGCATATGCCTCCCACATAACTGGGATTATAGATGTGAACCACCATGCCTGCCTTGTTCTTTGAGATAGAGCCTCACTAATTTTTTTTTTTTGCCCAGTCTGATCTTGAACCATAATTCTCCTATCTTTGCCTCTCAAGAAGCTAGGATTACAGGCATAAGCTACTTTGCCCAGAAGAAGTTTTTAATTTTATGTAATGTGATTTTTCTTTTTATTTATTTATTTATTAGCTGGCGCTTTTGGTATCATACCCCGGAAATCACTGCCAAAGTCAAGGCCACACTGATTTCCCCTATGCTTTCTTTTAAGAGTTTACACTTTCTTCTAATTATTTTACCTCTTGCATTTAGGTCTTTTATCCATTTTAAGTAATTTTTGTGTATGGTATAAAGTAGAATTTCAAGTTCATAACTTTGTATCTGATTTCCAGTTTTCCCAAGACAATTTTTAAAAGTGATTGTCCTTCCCATAAATGTTCTCCATACTTTTGCAAAGAATCACTTGAGCATTTATGCAAGGATTTATTTCTGGGCTTGCTGTTTTGTCCCATTGGTCTAAATGTCTGTTTTCATGCCATGCCATACTGTTTTGGTTGCTGTATTCACACTCAGGAAGTGAGTATTTGAAAATTAAAAAAAGACTCTCCCACTGGGAGTTTTTAAACAAATGAAAACTAAAAACATTTTTTAAATTAATTTTTAAAACTATCCTCAATAAATAGCATAACCACACTGAAAGATAGTTTAAAAAGTAATCAAGGTGCATTTTCATATGTTATAAAAACAATAACTGTATTATTGATCATAGTAACCAGCCATAGGTTTGTGCAGTAGAACCCCTGTAAGCCATCTCCTATGTCCTTTGAAAATGACCATCATTTTTAAAATACTACTTTTCTGGGCAGTAAGATGACCCAAACACATCTTGTACTTCCCCAGCCAAAGCCTAGGACAAACCATTTCTCCACAAACCTCTAGCTCTTGTTTAGTGGAGAAAGGTATATTTAAAAACAATGATTGGGTGCTATCTGTGCTTATGTCTAATGGGGTTCATTTCCTTATCAGCAGACAGAGCTAAAAAATATAAATATATAAGTATAAACATGCATACACACACATTCATATCTGTGTGTATACCTGATCTTACACCTGCAGCAATTATGAACTCATACTGATACTTTCAATTCCAGTCTAACACCAAAGAATTTATTATTTTTTCCTCTTTTCTTGTGTACAACTTTATTCTCCAACTGCAAAAATCTGGTTACTGTGTTCAATAATATATTTAATTATTCATAGAATTCAATATTTACTTGCATTTCTGTTTCTATGACATATAAAAATGTACTTTGATTACTTTTTTAAGCACCCGTCAGTATGCTTATGCTATTTACTAAGAACAGGTTTAAATATTAATTTTAAAAATCTTTTTAGTTTTATTTATTTAAAAAACCCAAGTGAGAGAGTCTTTTTGTTTGTTTTAATGTTAGAATTGTAAAATACATTTCTAGATGTCTTATTATATAAAAAATAAATCATAATGAAAAGTTTTAGAACTACAACTAAGAAGAACAACATCTATAAAAATTTGTGGGATATGACTAACATAATGATTAAAAGGAATTGATAGATTTATCTGCTTATATTTGAAGAGAAGGAAACGTGAAAATTAATGCACCATGAACACAATAAGTGAGAACAAAGAACAGCAGAAAACAACCATATAGTCAAAAAAATGAAGCAATTTTGCTAAGGTTAAAAAAAAAAGAAGATACAGATATGAGGTTTGAAACAATATAATCCAACTGCATTCATAACTGAAGTGGAAGGATAATATAAGAAAGTTACGAATAACATTATGAAATCCATTTGAAAATATAATAAACTCTGTGGATAAAGTGCTTAATTTCTAGAAGAAATATAGATTGCCAACTGGATTTGATAAGAGATAGGAAAATTTTCTTAGTGCTATAATCATCAAAGAAAACAATTTGAAAACACCTTTTACCAAGCTTTCAGGGGTTAGAAAATATAAATAGTCCCAAACATTTTCCAGATTATAGTGAGTAAATAAATATAATCATAGCCTAGTATATGTTCAATGTCAAAATAGAAAAATGGGAAATATTACAAGTCAAAGAATTCATATCATGTGTGTCAAAATCTTAAAAAAATTGTTAGCAATTGAATTGAGTAGTGCATAGAAAAAACACAGACTCAGGCAGCACAGTTGTTGCCAAGAAGAGTTCGTGGACAAGGTCCTAGAACTTTCTCAGCACCAACCAGGGACCTGTATACAGATGGGACAATTCTTAAACAAGAACTGATGACAACTCTCCTTAGGTTTTCCCAAAGAAGAGGAAAGAATTATTCCAAACACATTCTGTGAGGCCAGAATTACCGATACCAAAAACAAAACAAAAGTACAGACCAATATCCTTGGTGAATATGAATGCAAAAATTGTCAACAAAGAATGGGCAAACAAAATTTAATGTCGCTTTAAAAAGATTATTCACCATGACCAAGTAGGATCCATCACAGGAGTACAGGGATGGTTCAAGATCCACAAGTCAGTTAACATGTTATTGCATATCAGCAGAAAAAAGAGAAAAAAACCACATGGTCATCTCATTAGGTGCATAAAAGGCATTCAGTAAAATTCAATGCCATATCATGGATAAAAATGCTGAGCAAAATAGACATACAAAGAACACACCTCACATAATAAAGGACTTTTATAATAAGTTAGCAGCTAACATTATATTAAATGGTAGACATTTTTTTGCTAAGTTCTAAAACAAAGCAAGGATGCCTACTTTCACCGCTTTTATTCAACATAGTACTGTAAATCCTAGTTAGAATAATTAGGGAAAAGAAAGAGTATCAAAATTAGAAAAGAAATCAAATTCTCACTGATTATAATGATATGATTTTATATTTAGAAAAACCTCCCAAACTCTACAATAAAACTATTTGGACTAATACATGAGTTCAGCAAAGTTGCAGAATGCAAAATCAGCATACAAAAATCAGTACTGTTGCTATATGCCCATACTGGGTTACCAGAATGGAAATTAATAAAGCAATTCCATTTACAGTAGTTACAAAGAAGAAAATACCAAGGAGTAAATTTAACCAAAGTTTGAAATATCTCTAGGATGAAGATTATAAAACCTTGATGAAAGAAATTGAAGTTGGCACCAAAAAGTAGAAAGATGCCCCATGTTTATGGATTAAAAGAATCAGCATTGTTAAAATACTCATATTACTCAAAGTGATTTAAAGATTTAAGGCAGTCTTTACCAAAATATTAATGACATTCTTCATGGAATAAAAACAGACATGTGGACCCAATGAAACAGAATAAAGAGCCTAGAAGAAAACTGACACATCTACAGTCAATTCATTTTCAATAAAGGTGCTAAGAACACACATTGGAGAAAGGACATGTCATCTTTTTAACAAATGGAGCTGGGAAAGTTGAATATCCACAAGTGGAAGAGTGAACTAAACTCATATTGCTCACAAGTTATAAGAATCAACTTAAAACTTATTAAAGACTTAAGTGTAAGATCTGAAACCATAAAACCACTTGAAGAAAATGTAGGGTAAATGCTTCAGGACACTAGCAAGGATTTTTTGGAAGAGCCCCCAAAGCACAAGAAGCAAAGACAAAAATAGACAAATGGGATTATGTGAAACTAAAAGACTTCTTCACAGCAAAGGAAACACTCAAAGAGTGCAGTGACAACTTGCAGAATGGGAGAAAACATTTGCATCCCACACATTTGACAAGAAGTTGATATCCAGTACCTATAGGGAACTCACGAAAACTCAATACCAAAAAAACAGCCCAGTTAAACAATGGGCAGTAGATCTAAATAACATTCTCAAAAGAAGACACACAGAAGACAGAACATATGAAAATGTTCAGCATCACTAATCATCAGGAAAATGCAAGTCCAAACTACAATTACTATGACATCACTTCAGTAACAATGTTAAATATCAAGTGGGTTAAAGCTAACAAGTGCTAGCAAGGATGTAAAAAGAAGGGAACACTTGTGCACTTGGTCAAGATGTAAATTAGTATAGCCATTGTGGAAAACAGTATGGAGGCTCCTTAAGAAGTTGAAAGTAGAACTACTAGATGAAGAAGCAATTGCACCACTGAAAATGAAATCCGTAATATGAAAGAGACACCTGTAACACTATCCACGGTAGTCAAGAAATGGAGTTAACCTAAGTTTTCATCAACAAATGCAGAGATAAAGAAAACATGGCACATACACATGATGGAATAGTATTTAGACATAGAAAATGATATTTTGACATTTTCAACCACATCGATGAAACTAGAGATCATTATTTTAAGTGAAGTAAGTCTGACACAGAAAGACAAGTAATGAATGATCTCACTCATGTGTGGAATCTGAAAAAAAGTTAATCTCCTAGAAGTTGATGGTAGAAAGATGGCCAGCAGAGGAAGTGGACAATAGCTAGAGGGGAGGAATGGGGGAAGATTGGTCAGGGAGAAGCTCTGGATCCTATTGCACAGATTTCAAAAAGCTAGAGGAAAAGATTTTAAAATTTTTTACTCATAGAGATGATATATGTTTGAGGACATAAACTTAACCTGACTTAACATTATGCAATGTATATATACACTGAACAATAACATTGGTTGGCATAGATGTGCCCTACTCTCATACACTATGGGTGAAATTGTCACAGTCATTTCACAAAACTAGCAGTGTATTCATGTTTTATTATCCAGAAGCTCCTTGGTATATACCGAGCAGAAATCTGATACATGGTTTGCAAAGGACATATAAAAATGTTCGTTAGTAGTAACTCAAAATGTATACAATACAGATGTCCATCAATGGTGGAGTTGCCTTACAATTCATAAAACAATAAACATATTCAATGAAAGAAGCCAAATAGAAATGTAGGTATCTTATAACTTAATTTATCTAAACTTTGAAAACAAATAAAACCAAATTATTGCATTAAAAATCAAAGTAATTGTACTTGGCAGAGAGGCAGGTGACAGGATTTGGGTGGGGACATGGTGGGTACAGAGAAGGGAACTCTATGGCTCTGTAGCTTTTTTGGGTGGTGAGTACTGAGGCAACCACTTGGTGGTAATTAATCCAGGCACTTCACCTAGTATACTTTGCAGTGGAAATATTTTTTTAAATATCTAGATGAAATTAGGACAAACCTGGCACAAAACTTGTAAATATTTAGAATTGATATAATTGAATTTTTTATGACTTTAAGATAGGAAAGATCTGTTGTACAAGATTCAAGATACCACAAAAGAAAATATCTGATAACTAGTTGAGAAATTTTATACTAAAATTAAGACTTACCTTTCATTAAATGAAGTCATACGATGAAAAGATAAGCCATGAAGCTGACAAATATATTTGAAGCACATATAACTAAAAATTGGTTCATTTTCAGAAGATAAAAAATAAGAAAATAGTAAAATACATCAATATAAAAATAAAAGATAAGATCACATAGTTAAAAACCAGTGATACATGAATGGCCAATACATAATGTTCGAAGATATCCAGTGCATTAATAATCAGTACAAATTAGCATACTGGCCAGAACTATAAAATCTGACAAGTCCACATTCTGGTATAGATACAGAGTAACAGGAACACATATACTGGTGGTAAAATCTTAAACTGATAAAATCACTATTAGAAGGCACTTTTGCATTTCTGATAAAGTACAAACACACTCCATGACCAGAATTCTACTCCTGGGGATATTCTCTGAGAAACTGCAATGCATACCAAAGAACATATACAAGAAAATCATAGTGTTATTACTTTTAATAGTAAAACACTGGAAATAGCCCATATGTCCATCCAGAGGTGAATGACCAATAAATTGTGTTTCTCTGTCCAATGGAACATTTTACAGTTGTGACATTTAAGGGACTCCGTGTCACATGGATGTATCTCAGAAACACAGAAGTGAATAATGAAGAGCAAGTAACAAAAGAGTATTTAGTATGATTCCATCAAACAAAGTTTAAGAAAGATTTATTTATTCATCATTGTTATACTGGGGGTGTATTATGACATTTGCAGAGTTCTCACAATGTATCATAGTTGAATTCAGGACACATACCTTTGTGGTAACAATATAAGGAGCAAGGAAATAATAATGATTTCAAGGAAAAGAACAGAATATTATCAGGAAGGGACCCACAGCAGGCTGTCAAGGTAATCATGATAACCTATTTGTCTAGCTGGGCATTTGTTTTCTTATTATTAACCTCTACAAATATATTCTATATCTTTTGTAAGCATAATATTTCACAATAAAATGCTTAAAATCCTTGAGTATTCTTTATAGAGAATCATCACTGGAAGCCAGTAGCAGAAGCCAAATCATCAGCGATGTTGCTGTTCGAAGTGTCAGCCTTGATTTCTGAAAAAAGTGGCAAGAAAAGAGATAATTAGTAGTCAGTTCTACCTTTATATGGTGTCATTAAAGTTTTATTTTGTTCTAGGTCTTCTTAGGTTCTTTGTAGGAATGAGAAAAAGTACGCATCAAGAGCTCTTTTTACTACATTTTTAAATTTTGAAATCCTGTGCTTTTGGAATGGGGGAAAATCACATCCATTTGGCTTGATAGCTCCAGAAACTGAATGAAGAGAGGTTAAAACAAATTGCCTGAAGACACACTAGTAATAAGCATGAGAGCTGCTTTGGACATCCTTTCACAGCCTACCAACTTCCCTCAGCGTCCATGCATGGACACCACCCAGAACCCCCAGCACTCAGGCTTAGAAGCAAGCACTTGGCCTGCCTCGCTCTCTTTGGGAACCTCCCCTGGGCCATGAGGGAGCTGTGATATACTAGGTGCATTGGAGGTTAAGTATCCATTTCCTCTGACTTTCTGTGTATTCGTTGTGGACGTCCCAGAGCAACCTTTTGACTTAAGCCCTCTGCTCTCCTGAAGGCTGAGGCACTGGGGCTGCTGATGATCTAAATTTTTTAAAAGGTACATTTGAAGAGAGAAGACTATTTACTGATCTAAGGAACAGCTTGTGAAAGTAGTGGCTGGGCAAGGGTGGGGGCAACGCTGTAGCACATGAATAATAGCTTCATCAACGCGACATTCCCTTGGGATCCACCACCCACTTAGGGGTTCTTTCCTGGCTATTTCCCCACCAGATGTGAGAATTATTAAATATATTTTCCTGGAGTTTCTTAGGGACTCTTCTTTCGCAGTTTCTTTTTCTTTGCTGATTTTCCTTTCTGCCTCTAGGTTTTTTACTTTCTGCTTTCACATAAGCTCTGGAAAGTCTAAACAATGCCTGGATTTGCTCAAGGATCAAGGTACAGAGAAGGAGCTCATGAGGCTTTTCAGTCCATGAGCTGGGCCCTGAGGTGCCCTGAGGAATTGAAAGCTTTCTGGGTTGAGCCAGACCCAAGAGCAGGGATGTTTCTGACTCTGACAGTTTAGCTATCTACACTTAGGAAGGACTTAGAACTGGCTTAGAAAATTCTCCCAGCTGATAAGAGGATAGGTTTATAAAACAAGGTGCTTGAATTGTCAAAGGGTTGTTTTTGTTGGATTGTACTCACTGAAGTTTAAGGACTTCAAGAGAAAGTATGAGTAAATTGAAGTCATTGAAGGATTTGGGGACTTCGGCTATAGGTCCACAAAATTGGTCACCATATATACCATATATATATGTGTATATATATGTATGTACATAGATTATATGTGTATGTTAGTTATATGTTATATATATACACATATATATATTTCTAACTTGTATACTGATATTTGGAGACCCTCAATAGCTCTTCATTTGCCTACCATGGATCTAAAATTTCTGTCTTTGCTATTTTAAAGTTGTTTCTGTGGCCTAACTCAGGATTTTTAGGATCTCACCATTAAGATGCATATTAACCACACAACAAATATATACTGTTTTATAGTTTGCAAGCACTTTCACATTCATCCCCCCATTTATTCAACACAGAAACCTTGCTTATTCTCATAGTATCAGGGGAGCAGGAGTCTTAGAAAATTGTGCTCTCTGTCCTTCAATGCAGAAGCTAGAATTTAAGCCTGATATTTGCTTTTTAATCTACTCTTTATTCCTTAGTCCTAATGCATGTTAATCTTTAGTATCTTCGCATTATTTTGTTGATCTGGAATGAGGAGGAAAATCATCTTCACATGAAGCTAGGCATCAGCCTGCTGAAAACTTATTTCTACCAGCACCATTCATGGCATGTTTTCCTCCTTAAACTGTAGCTTACAGATTACCTGGAACCAAATTATTATGGGAGAGGAGAAGTTACTGGAAAAATTTCACTCTTGGGCTCTATTCCAGGTCTACATCCTATTCCAGGATGGGACTCACCTCTGGAACCTGCTTTTTTTTTTTTTTTTTTAATAAGCACACACAGGTGAGGTTTATGAACCACAGACTTTGAGAAGTAGTAGTTTAGCAGCCACAACACCTTTGCTAGGGATGCCACCTCAGATGTTTTCTGAATGTCTGGGGCTCTGTTGCTTGGTTGGAATGGGTCACAGTCGTTACACATCCTTGAAGATTCCTGTTTGAATTTGATCCGTTGGCCAAAAATTCTTTCCTCATACTACCCAACAATGCAGGATTATTT